>NC_134894.1:32636748-32654248 GCF_041734735.1 Babylonia areolata
GCCGTACCGACTGAGTTAAGCGCCTTTCCCAAGGACACACCACATCACCATGCAGGAGACGGGGCCTCCAACCCTGCCAGGAGCCAGCTGCTTTGCTCGGACGGAAGAGCCTGGTATGGTTGGTCGTGAACCCGCTACTAAACTGTGTGTAGTATGGAACTGACCAATGGCGTAGTTCGGTCCAACGTAGGCATTAAATTTAGTCACGTGTAACTGTCAACAAGTTAGAAGCAAGCAATGCAGCTGGCACCAGCTGCTGATCATTGGGTGATCACTGGATCAGAGGTCCAACGCTGCTACTTCTGACGGCCCCTCATGGAGAACATAATTATCGCCAAGTGTCAGTCTATACTTTGACTATCAGTTAAGAACCGGACACGCTGCAGATTCACCAAGTCGCCTAGCAAGGCTGTCAAATTACTCACACCAGACTATGCTTTACAAATCTGTATTCGACCGACAAAGGAAAAAAACACCCCCCCCCCAAAAAAAAAAACCCGTGGGCGTCCACAGTTTTCGATATGAGAGAGAGAGAGAGAGGGGGGCTCCTTTAAAACAAAATCGCGAGCTGCTAATTAAATTGTTGGAGAGATCCCAAATGATACGTCCTTATCGCTTTAAAGAATAGTTGAAAGTGTCCATGAAGATGGGAATCGCACCAGGTTGTAAGCTCGTTGAGTAAAATGTAGAGAGCCCGACCTACCTCCCCCCTCACCGTACCTTGCCCCACCCCACCTCCCGTTCCCTCCCAGTCCCTCTGTTACCAAGGGGGCGGGGGAGGAGCGGTTGGGGGCGGTGGGGGGGTGTGTGTGGGGGGGAAGGTGGCGAAAGAAATCGCGTGTTTACCGACAAACAAATTCAGTGTGTATGTGCACCGCTGTGTAAAGTTCAGCAGTTGTTGGGAACCTGCATGAATGCTCTGAGTCACACACACACACACGCGCGCGCGCGCGCGGACGCACGTGCACGCACGCACGCATGCACGCACATACGTACACACGTACGCACGTACACACACAAACGCACACAAACATACACACGCACGCGCAGGCAGACAGGCAGGCAGGCACGCACACAACACATACACACACACGCGCGCACCTACACACACACACACACACACACACCACACACACACCGGAACAATCACAGGCATAGACAGGGGAAGGAGAGTTGTATCATTTCCGTTCTCTGCAGCTTCCTTGTCTTTTACCAAGTAATGTTCTCCAGTTACTGGTGCCGGATTTCTGTGTGTGCTTGAACTCCATTCCTGTTGTCTTCTTTTGTGTTCGTTTCTTGCTTGAACTCCATTCTTATCTGTGTTGTGTGTGTGTGTGTGTGTGTGTGTGTGTGTGTGTGTGTGTGTGTGTGTGTGTGTGTGTGTGTGTGTGTGTGTGCTTGTTGCTTTGCGTCTGAGAGGTTGGAAAGCACTGTATAGATATATATTGTTCTTCTTCTGCCTCTTCCCCTCTGTTGTTGTTGCTATTATTATTATTATTATTGTTATGACAATTATGATAATAATGATAATAATAATAGTAATAATGATACTACTACTGCTACTACTACTACTACTAATCACAATGATAGTTATTATTATTATTAGTATTTGTCGCCGCCTTGGAGTTGGTGGACGCTTTGGTTATAGAAGCCATTGTTGTTTCATTTAGTCTGTATGTTCATCTTGGTTGGTTCAGTTCACACTATCTGTCGATGTTTATATTTTTCTTCTTCCTCTGTTCCTTCCTCTCCTACCTCTTTTTGTTGTTTTATTGCTGTCGTCGTTTTGAACACATGATACAAGACGCAGCCATACCGTACTCACAAAGCACTAGTTGAGGACGAGTTTTAATTCAGTTGATCCATTTCTTTCTTTCTTCTCTTTTTGCCCGTGTTCCTCCCTTCCTTCCTTCCTTCCTTCTTCCCCGTTCTTCCACCCCCTAGTCTTTCTTTCTTTCATCTTTTCTGTCTTTTGTTTTCCACCTTTTCTTTCCCTCGCTTGGTATTTGCCTTTCCTTTCTTCCTTCCTCCCTTCTTGCAAACCAAGCCTCAACCAGCCAGTTTGCGGCATCCGCTACAGGGACGAATATCCCCATGTTTTATTTGGTTCGACAAAGAAAAATTACTTCAGGTAAACAGAGCACTTCTCTCACACTGCAAGATTTCCTTGGCCTGTCACAAGACACAGCAGGACTCATATTTCATGAGCGATGGCGCAAACAGCCGAGTGGTTAGTTCGGTAGAGCGTTGGACTTTCAATCTGAGGGTTGTGGGTTCGATTCCAGTACCGGCGCCTGGGGGGTTAATTATGTGTGGAGAATTTCCCGATCTCCCAGATCAACATATGTGGAGATGTGCTGGTGCCTCAGACTCCCTCGTGTGTACACACATGCAGAGCAGATGCTTTTACGCACTGCTTTCCGAGCACACCATTAGCTTCCGCTTGCTGCTGCTCTTTGTGTTTGCATTGTTTTCTCTTGCCTTTGAGAATAAAAATAATACCTAAACCAATTACGCACTTCGAAGACCTTGTAATTCATTGTCAGCGTTCGGTAGGTGATGGAAACGCGGGCATACCCAGCATGCAACCCCCCCTCCCTCCCCCCGGCCCCCCATTCCCCCACGCCTCCACGCCCCACTGAAAACGGAGTATGGCTGCGTTAACGGTCGTGTACCGAAAAGCCCCCTCGTACACGTACGAGTGAATGTGGGAGTTTGCAGCTCACGGATGCAGAAAGAAAGGAAAACCAAGCAGAAGTTTTCAGTGTTATCTACTTCATCTCTCTTCCCCGCTCGTTTCTCTCCCGTCAAGTGGTCCTGCCCGGTTTGAACAGGTCGACTTGTTCTGCTGGTCACTGACTTGTGGAACTTCGTGAAAGGGTAAGGAGAACCGGTGGTGGTTTGCTGACTTTAGAGATCAGACCAGTCTGGACAGGGTTTGCACGGGGCGATCTTTGCAGCGCTAAGTTTGCTTAGACCTAAGAGTGTTCCTAAGTATATGGAATTTTTACCGTGGAGTTGGGAACTTTCTTACCGATAAGCAAATTTAGAGCCTGTGACATAGACATCGCTTCCTGGGAAACTGATGCCCTTGACCGCTCTCACTGGAGGATGCTGTGCTCTAGTGGCATAAAGACGTTTGAAAACAAGAGAACGCTGGCCATTAAGGAGAAGTGTGAGCGAAGGAAGCAGGGCTCAACTTCTGGAGATGTTTTCCCTTGCAACACCTGTGGGAAGTGCTGCGCATCCAGAATCGGCCTCTTCTCCCATATGAGGACACACACCGACATATAAGCCTGCCTGCCTACTCATCCGTCGGTCCAACGGGAGACTCCGTCATCATGTTCGCTCATGCAACCCACCACCCGTGGTCTTATACGTGTTCATTTTTTTTTATATTAATAATAATCACCATTATGATGGAAAAAAACAACAACAAATGATAATAATAATAATGATAATGCCATTTATTTTCAGTCTGATATCATCATCTGAGATGAACAGACTATAAATGAATAAACGATTTTTATTTGTATGCTTGCACGATAGCGTTGTTATGTATTGTAGTGTTCTGTGTTGTGTTGTAATCTATCGTCCTGTGCCGTATTATGCTGTGTTGTATTCTGTTGAGCTGTGTTGTGTTGTGTTGTGTTGTATTGTAACTGATTTCTGTGTGTATACTTCGGGCTGCTCTGACCAACCAACAGTGCATTCATTTTTTTTTTCTGCACGCGGGCGTATATATTTAGTTCCCTAGGAAAATGAATATTCAATAGAATCATTTTTCCCGGGGACATCTCTGTCGTTGCCACAGATTCTTTTTCGCGCGCGCTAAATGCACTGAGTCCGAACCGCACGTGGGGCTTTGGTTTATCGTCTCATCCGAAAGACTGGCACCCAGACCACACTCCGGCAGAAAAGATTCGAACTCAGGACCCCAGGCTTTCTGAGCTGTCTTGATTTGAACAAAGCACCCCAAGCTTTCTGAGCTGTCTTGATTTGAACAAAGCACCCTAAGCTTTCTGAGCTGTTGATTTGAACAAAGCACCCCAAGCTTTCTGAGCTGTCTTGATTTGAACAAAGCACCCCAAGCTTTCTGAGCTGTCTTGATTTGAACAAAGCACCCCATGCCTTCTTATCTGTCTTGATTTGAACAAAGCACCCCAAGCTTTCTGAGCTGTCTTGATTTGAACAAAGCACCCCAAGCTTTCTGAGCTGTCTTGATTTGAACAAAGCACCCCATGCCTTCTTATCTGTCTTGATTTGAACAAAGCACCCCAAGCTTTCTGAGCTATCTTGATTTGAACAAAGCACCCCAAGCTTTCTGATCTGTCTTGATTTGAACAAAGCACACCAACCTTTCCGAGCTGTCTTGATTTGAACAAAGCACCCCAAGCTTTCTTAGCTGTCTTGATTTGAACAAAGCACCCCAAGCCTTCTTAGTTGTCCTGATTTGAACAAAGGACCTTAGCCTTCTTAGTTGTCCTGATTTTAACAAAGGACCCTCGCCTTCTTAGTTGTCCTGATTTGAACAAAGGACCCTAGCCTTCTTAGTTGTCCTGATTTGAACAAAGGACCCTAGCCTTCTTAGTTGTCCTGATTTGAGCAAAGGGCCCCAAGCTTTCTTAGTTGTCCTGATTTGAACAAAGCACCCCAAGCTTTCTGAGCTGTCTTGATTTGAACAAAGCACCCCATGCCTTCTTAGCTGTCTTGATTTGAACAAAGGACCCTAAGCTTTCTGAGCTGTCTTGATTTGAACAAAGCACCCCATGCCTTCTTATCTGTCTTGATTTGAACAAAGCACCCCAAGCTTTCTGAGCTATCTTGATTTGAACAAAGCACCCCAAGCTTTCTGATCTGTCTTGATTTGAACAAAGCACACCAACTTTTCCGAGCTGTCTTGATTTGAACAAAGCACCCCAAGCTTTCTTAGCTGTCTTGATTTGAACAAAGCACCCCAAGCTTTCTGAGCTGTCTTGATTTGAACAAAGCACCCCAAGCTTTCTGAGCTGTCTTGATTTGAACAAAGCACCCCAAGCTTTCTGAGCTGTCTTGATTTGAACAAAGCACCCCAAGCTTTCTGAGCTGTCTTGATTTGAACAAAGCACACCAACCTTTCCGAGCTGTCTTGATTTGAACAAAGCACCCCAAGCTTTCTTAGCTGTCTTGATTTGAACAAAGCACCCCAAGCCTTCTTAGTTGTCCTGATTTGAACAAAGGACCCTAGCCTTCTTAGTTGTCCTGATTTGACCAAAGGACCCTAGCCTTCTTAGTTGTCCTGATTTGAACAAAGGACCCTAGCCTTCTTAGTTGTCCTGATTTGAACAAAGGACCCTAGCCTTCTTAGTTGTCCTGATTTGACCAAAGGACCCTAGCCTTCTTAGTTGTCCTGATTTGAACAAAGGACCCTAGCCTTCTTAGTTGTCCTGATTTGACCAAAGGACCCTAGCCTTCTTAGTTGTCCTGATTTGAACAAAGGACCCTAGCCTTCTTAGTTGTCCTGATTTGAGCAAAGGGCCCCAAGCTTTCTTAGTTGTCCTTATTTAAACAAAGCAACCCAAGCTTTCTGAGCTGTCTTGATTTGAACAAAGGACCCTAGCCTTCTTAGTTGTCCTGATTTGAACAAAGCACCCCAAGCTTTCTTAGTTGTCTTGGTTTGAACTCAGGACTCTAGCTTTCTTCTCAGCAAGGCGTTCTGACCATCAGGCCCCTTTTTTCCATGGTGTAGTTAGCATGAGAAGAAAAAAAAAGAAAAAAAAAGCCGACCCCTTGCCGAAGATGTGGCTTTGTCCTGTTTTGTTTGACCAGTCCCCGTTTTTCAACTCGATCTTTGCTGTGTGACCAAGTGTGTGGTTTCCAGGCACGCTCCGAGCTGGCTTGTTTGGACGCAGGTTCCTTAAGCCAGGTTCTTTTTCCTCTTTCCTTTTTGTTCACTCAACAGAACGGGTGGTTTTGTTTGTCGTTTCCTCATGCTTGGGCCAGTTCAAAGGATTCTAAGGAGAGACAGCCACAGGAGTGGGGGGCGGGGGTGGGGGGGGGGGGGGGGGGGGGGGGGGGGGGGGGCGGTTTTGTTTTCTGATTGGGGGAAAAGACAAAAGACAAAAAAAACCCCCACCAACAACAAAAAAACCCCCAAAAAACAAACAACCCACCCACCCATCCACTTTTGCATAGGAGATTCTTTGTTAACTCTCATTATCAGCGAAAGTCCCCATCCCCAACCCTTTCCCCACCCCCAAATCTCGCGCACCCCCCTCCCTTCCACCCCCTCAACCCCCCAAACACACTACACCCGCCAGGTTACTGAAGGAAAACTTCAGTAACAAGCTCAACATGAGTGAGACTTGTCATCTATTTGAAAAATAAAAGATGAAAAGCAAGGAAGCATTTTACTTATAAATACGATTTATTTGATAGGTGTTCTAATATGCTGGATGTTTTTATTTGCTTACATTGTTGTGCAATACGTTACTGTCTTGACGTGTGTGTGTGTGTGTGTGTGTGTGTGTGTGTGTGTGTGTGTGTGTGTGTGTGTGTGTGTGTGCATTTTACATTTATATACGATCTATTTGTTGGATTAAAAAAAACAAAACATTGTTGTATACTACCTTGTCTTAATATGTGTGTGGGTGGGGGTGGGGGTGAGGATTAAATATTTATATTTTATTTGCTGGATGTTTTCTGTTGGTATACATTGTTGTGCAATACTGTATTGCCTTAATGTGTGCGCATGTGTGGGGAAGGGGGGGAGGTCTGGAGGGTTGTTTTAGTCAGCTACTGTGAGTTTTTACCTGACCTGTTTTAATGTACCTATATGGTACATATGTTCATTGTTATGTTGGTGTCTACAACGAGCCTGTGATTGCACACGTTAATTTCTATGTGGATTAGTAAAGTGTTTTTGAATAGAATTGAATTGAAGAGAACAACGCACAGAAGAGAACCGAACAGAACAAGAAAGAAAGAAAGAAACAAAAAACCCCCAAACAACAACAACAGCAGCAGACAACGAAAAAGCGAATGTCACGAGCAGCACAGTCTCTCACTTGTCAGTTTCAGAAATAAAAACAACCACAATAGCAACAACAAAACAAAACAACAACAACAAAAAAACAACAACAACAAAACAACAACAACAACAACAACAAAACAAAAAAAACCAAAAAAAAACAAACGACAACAACCCAGACAAAAACAACCAAACCCAACAGACAGTTGACGTTGCCTGCGTTCGCTTGGGAGTGGGAAGACCGTGAATAAAGACGTGGGGAAAAAAAAAATGTAGATGTGTTACGTGAAAGAAAAGGCCCACCACCCCTGCCACAATTCCCGCGACCCCAAACCTGCACCACCCACCCCCACCCCCACACCTCCCCACCTCTTCCCCCACCTCAACCCCACCTCCCCGAAACACACCCGGAAGGCCACTGAATGAAAACTTTAATAACAACAAGCACAACATGCGTGTGATAAAAAAAAAAAATTAAAAAAAATTGTAAAATGAAATTGAAGAGAACAATGCGCAGAACAGAACCAAACCAAACCAGACAGACAACGAAAAAAACGTATATCACGAGCAAGCACAGTCTCTTACCGATCAATTTTTGGAAATTAGGGGGGGAAAAAAAAGAGGAAGAGAACAATTGACATTGCGCACATACGCTGGGGGAATCGGGAAACAGTGAAAAAAGACGTGGGAGAAAAAAAACTATGTCAGTGTGAAAAAAAAAAAAAAAAAAAAAAAAAAAGGTGACAGATGGGCAATGTGTTCGAATCCATTTTCTTAAAAAAAATTTTTTTGTTGTCACAGAAATTTTTTTTTTTTTTTTTTTTGGCTGTCGCATTCCTAGGTGTATGATTTTTTTTTTTTTAAGAGAGAGAAAGGGAGGGAGAGAGGGAGAGAGAGTGTGTGTGGTGTGCGTGCGCGCGCTGATACTGGGTGATTTTTCTGTGTAAATCAGTCAAGACCCCCCCACCCCCTCCCCTATCTCCCCCCTCCCTCCAAAAAAAAAAGGAAAAAAAAAGAAAAAAAAAAAAAGACGAACTAAAAAACAAAGCTCCTTCAAAACTACATTTTCCCTTTACCATTTTTTCTGCTTAGGGAAGAAACAACCAAACCCACGCAACTTTAAAAAAAAGAAAAAAAAGAAAAGGAAGACAATGATCTTTTGGCTTATTCTCCATACCTTGCAAGGCCATTGCTCTGTTTCCTTGAACGCTGCGCGAGTGTGCGATCTCTCTCTCTTTCTCTCTCTCTCTCTCTCTCTCTCTCTCTCTGTGTGTGTGTGTGTGTGTGTGTGTGTGTGTGTGTGTGTGTGTGTGTGTTTATGATTGTGTGCACGTACCGAAAACTCAGCTGTTAACATGGCTTAAAAAAAACACGAAAAAAACCCCAACAAAACAAACAAACAAAAAAACCTAAAAAACAACAAGAAAGATGTTTGTGGATGCAGGAATCCAGAATCTCCTTGGAGATTCCAGCACTTTTCCATGGCCGGCCAGTCAGTTGATCCGTTAAGCGGTACAAGATGTTCTGACTTGGCTGTGACACATATTCTTTTTGTTGCTGTTGTTGTTGTTGTTGTTGGTGGTGGTGGTGGTGGGGTGTGTGTGTGTTGTTGTTGTTGTTGGTGGTGGTGGTGGTGGGGGTGTTGTTGTTGTTATTGGTGATGGTGATGGTCGTTGTCTTTTCTTCTTTCTCTCTCTCCTGCTGTCTTTTTTCTCGTTCGTTTTCTTTCTTTCTTTCCTTTTCGCCTTCTTCTCCTCTTTCTCCTTGTTCTTGTTAACAGTTTTCTTCTCTCTTTCTCTCCCCCTTTCTCTCTCTCTCCCTCTCTCTTTCTCTTTTTTAATATCCCTCTTCTTCTCTTCCACCTCCTCCGCCATCATCATCATCTTCTTCTTGTTTTTCTTCTTTCTTCTCCTCTTCTCCTTCTCCTTCTTCCTTCTTCTAATTCAGTTGCTGCTTCTACTGAGTACGCTGTCTCAGCTTGTTTTGTTCTATGTCTGTGTCCCGTCCTTCCTTCCTTCCTTCTTTCTTTCTTGTCTTTTTCCTTTTTCGAAATACACTCTGATCTTTTTTATTTTATCTGATTTTTATTTTTATTTAATTATTCCCCACTCCAGAAGAAGGTCCTAGATTTGGATTCCATTAAAAAAGGACTGAGGTACGAAGGACTTAAGTAATGCTAGTCTGTTTAACATTGAGCTTTTGGTAACGTGGCGTTGTGGTATCACTGGGCTTTTTGGTAAGGTGTCGTTGTGGTATCACTGGGCTTTTTGGTAAGGTGTCGTTGTGGTATCACTGGGCTTTTTGGTAAAGTGTCGTTGTGGTATCACTGTTTTTTTTGGTAAGGTGTCGTTGTGGTATCACTGGGCTTTTTGGTAAGGTGTCGTTGTGGTATCACTGGGCTTTTTGGTAACGTGTCGTTGTGGTATCACTGGGCTTTTTGGTAAAGTGTCGTTGTGGTATCACTGGGCTTTTTGGTAAAGTGTCGTTGTGGTATCACTGGGCTTTTTGGTAAAGTGTCGTTGTGGTATCACTGGGCTTTTTGGTAAGGTGTCGTTGTGGTATCACTGGGCTTTTTGGTAACGTGGCGTTGTGGTATCACTGGGCTTTTTGGTAAAGTGTTGTTGTGGTATCACTGGGCTTTTTGGTAAAGTGGTGTTGTGGTATCACTGGGTTTTTTGGTAAAGTGTCGTTGTGGTATCACTGGGCTTTTTGGTAAGGTGTCGTTGTGGTATCACTGGGCTTTTTGGTAAAGTGTCGTTGTGGTATCACTGGGCTTTTTGGTAAAGTGTCGTTGTGGTATCACTGGGCTTTTTGGTAAAGGTGTCGTTGTGGTATCACTGGGCTTTTTGGTAAGGTGTCGTTGTGGTATCACTGGGCTTTTTGGTAAGGTGTCGTTGTGGTATCACTGGGCTTTTTGGTAAGTGTCGTTGTGGTATCACTGGGCTTTTGGTAAAGTGTCGTTGTGGTATCACTGGGCTTTTTGGTAAGGTGTCGTTGTGGTATCACTGGGCTTTTTGGTAACGTAGCGTTGTGGTATCACTGGGCTTTTTGGTAACTTGGCGTTGTGGTATCACTGGGCTTTTTGGTAAAGTGTCGTTGTGGTATCACTGGGCTTTTTGGTAAGGTGTCGTTGTGGTATCACTGGGCTTTTTGGTAAAGGTGTCGTTGTGGTATCACTGGGCTTTTGGTAAAGTGTCGTTGTGGTATCACTGGGCTTTTTGGTAAGTGTCGTTGTGGTATCACTGGGCTTTTTGGTAATGTGGCGTTGGGGGTGGTATCACTGGGCTTTTGGAACGTGGCGTGTATCTGGGCTGGTAATGTGTGGGGGTATCACTGGGCTTTTTGGTAAGAGTGGTCATGGTAAGTGTTCGTGTGGTAATCACTGGGCTTTTTGGTAAAGTGTCGTTGTGGAATCACTGGGCTTTTTGGTAACGTGGCGTTGTGGTATCACTGGGCTTTTGGTAATAGTGTCGTTGTGGTACACTGGGCTTTTTGGTAATGTGTCGTTGGGTATCACTGGGCTTTTTGGTAAAGTGTCGTTGTGGTATCACTGGGCTTTTTGGTAATTTGGACATTGGGCTTTTGATGTGACCATGATGACATTGTGTGTTTGGTGAGAACGGACATACTGACATTGGGAATTTTGGTGATATGGACATAGTGATATTGGGTTTGTGGTTATGTGGACAGTGTCATCGTGATTTGGGAACATGAACACAGTAACATTGGGACTTTGTGACAGGGCACTGTGGTAAAACTGGGGATTGTGTAACATGTAACCTTGTAACACGGGGACGTCGGTAAAGCGGCACTGTGGGGTAACATGGGGCGGTTGAAAACTTGGACTGCGGTAAAATCAGGCTGTACTGACGTAATATTAGTCAGTCGTGTCCGCATATGACCACCAGAACAGCAGAGAAGGCAACTGCTGTCCCGATTATATTGTCTAGAATTTGATTATAGTGGGAGAGTGTCTTGCCCTAGTTACACTCCCACTCTCTCGACCAAGAGGGTTTTATGACAGTCGGCGTTGGGATGATTCCTAAAGGTCAACTAGCCTCCAATGCTTCAGCACTAAGAGCCAGTGCTATCTTGCCTCCTAGTTTGAGAGTCATCGTCCTTCACAAAAGACTAATGTAGACCTGCATTAACCAACAGATGTTGTTACACACGGCTCTGGTAGTCACTGAGGGGAGACAATACTGGCTATGCTAAGACGTAGCAGTGAGCACTATGGTTGTGGGAACACCAGACCATGGTGACTTTAAAAATCATGGCATGATTGGCTGTATTACTTTCCCCTGTTATGCCTTTTGGCATGTCCCTAGAGCAGCAACGAAAAACCGTCACTCAAGTGGTCTGTTTCGCGCCAGTGTCTGATTGGTACCCTATATGTGCTTCAGGGTCTTGAGGTTTCGTTCATGTTTATGACATGGAACTGGGTTTCCTTAGGAATGATTGTGAACTGTTCAAATGTACGACAGCTTGTCTGTCCACCAAAACCTAAACAGGAGTTTCACGCTACACCATTGTCCTTCACCACAAAATGTGAGAGCAGTGCATTCCTAAATATCCAGCCAATCGCCAGAGTGTTATCATCAGGCTGACGTTGTCAGCAAACAGTCCCAGGTTGACGCCTGGACAAAAGGTTCTAATCTGTATTGCGGTTCCTGGAGCTTTCGTACAGTGTACATTTGGCAGTGGGCGTGTGCTCGATTTGTTGCTGTGTGTGCCGTTTTAAGGTGTTGAATTTATTTTGCTGCTTACTACCATTAGCTGACTGTACGAACTTTAAAAAAAAAAAAAAAATTAAAGGTCCTCAAGGAGATCGGAAGTATCAACCAGGCAAAGGAATTTCTTTTCTTTCTTTAGTTTAACGTTTTTTAACTGTTAAGTGATATTAGACAGGAAAAAGAGTTTGAAGTATCAGTATGTCGTACATTTGGATTTGGAACTGTCGAGGAATCTAAAACTTTTGGAAAGAAAATCAACGACTAACGATAAAGTATCAAGTGATCACACTTTGCTCAGTGTGTTGGCGATTACCACTGCGTTCAAAGTTTGGAGTAGGGGGTGGGGTGGGGGGTGGGGGGTGGGGGAGTCAAACAACAGTGAAAATTGCTTATTTTGGTATGGCATTTCGTAACTTCACGTTCAAAGTGACAATAAAAGAGTTATGTTAGTTAGACAGAGCAGTCTACCTTCATCGGGAAGTATTTTGCAAATAGAAAAGACAAGTTTCTGTTGGGCACGGCAAGAACGGGTCAACAAGAAAGGCTTGAATTCACACCAGAAATGCTCCCTTATGACGGACTTTTAAAAATGTTGTTTCCTGTGTGCATTTATCAAATTATCATGTATCAAGAAGACATTTCCTTTAGTATAACACCACAGCATGTTCATTACACACTCTTTGGGTGAGTGGGGGATGGAATGGGGAGGGGGATGAGATGAGGGTGTGAGGAGGCGATGGGTAGGGAGCAGGACGGTGGGCAGGAGGGGGTGGGGGTGTGGGTGGGTAGAGGGGTTGAACAATACAGAATTCTATTTTGCCCGTCTATCTGTCTGTTAAGGAGAGCAACAATATACACCCACAAATTTCTTACCCGATGGAGCTGACCTTTTTACCACAGTGATGGCACTGGGGAGTGCTCGCGACCTGCGGACTGCGACGACAAAGGCCAAGTGGAAAATGGATCGGTTTCTTTAAAGATGGGGTCCCAGGTGACGAGCACTACGTAGCGGAAATGGGGGATGTGGGATAGGAACCAAGCAGGGTCAGCAGCCAGCCTCCTTCTCTTACTGCGCTTAGAAAGGATTCACACACACAGGAGAGAGGGTTTGGAGTCGGGGGGATGGCGTGTGTGTGTGTGTGTGTGTGTGTGTGTGTGTGTGTGTGTGTGTGTGTTTGTGTGTGTGTGTGTGTGTGTGTGTGTGTGTGTGTGTGTGTGTGTGTGTGTGTGTGTGTGTGTGTGTGTGCAATAACTGTGGGTTATTGGAGTGAGCCACACAGCCCACAGCTACGGAAATTGCTGTTTCCGGAATTGGGCGAGAGACTTGCTTTTTTTTTTTCTATGCTCATTCTGTCTCTGTCTCTCTGTCTTTCGCTCTGCTCAGGTGGAGTGGGTGTGGGTGGGAGTGGGGGTTGGGGAGTGGAGGATAGGGAAGGAGTGTCATGACCATGAAAGAGTCGAAGGATATCAGATTATTAAAGGTTTGGTTTTAACACTTTGATATCAAGATCAGTTTCAGTTTCAGTAGCTCAAGGAGGCGTCACCGCGTTCGGACAAATCCATATACGCTACACCACATCTGCCAAGCAGATGCCTGACCATCAAGAAACAAGACTAAATACAGCGTTCAATAAAGAAAAAAGGAAAGCATGAGCAACAACAAGCCTGAGCTTATATGGTACTCTATCACCATGTCTTACAAACGATCAACGAACGCAGTGGCGAAAATACACACAGTATTTGATAGTGAAAAGGAAAGAGTAAAGGTTTGACGAAGACGGGGCTGAGCTTGTATCGTACTCTTTCATGTATTACGAACGATCAACGAACGCAATGGCGAAAATACACACATTATTTGATCGTGAAAAGGAAAGAGTAAAGGGTTGACGAAGACGCGCGCAAAACGGTTGATGTGGAGTGATTTCTCACACTCGGTTTCCACTTGGAGTCACTGCAAACCCACAAGTGAGGAGAAGGAATTTTGTTTAATGTCCCGTCACACATATCGGTGATTGAAGACATTTTGTTAAAGTATTTATGAATACATTTGAGTATTATCGGTTAGAAGGGGTGGGAGATGTGAATGAATGGAGGGTGGGGGAAACTGGGCAAATGAGGGTGAAATGAGGGTGAAATCTGAAAAAAAAATCTAAATGCAATTACAGGAAATTACTTAAAGGACTTCGTAAAAGAGAAGTCGTTAAACTGACAAGCGAAACGACTGATAATGAATGCAAAAAGTCAAGTGAGATTTACTTACAGATGGACACTTTTCAGTTTGCAAGAATGCCTCCCATCTGCATTTTTTGGAATTGACTCAGTTCAGTTCAGTTACTTAAGGAGGCGTCACTGCGTTCGGACAAATCCATATGCGTTACACCACACTTGCTAAGCAGATGCCTGACCAGCAGCGTAACCCAACGCGCTTAGTCAGGACTTGAGGGAAAGGAAAAAAGGATTCAATTTTTTTGTCATTCGTGCTTTTTCTTTTTTTTCTTTCTTTCCTTCTTTCTTATATGATTTGTTTAGGAAGTCAGAACAAGATGGCAAACCGAAGCGTGTAAGTATTCAGCTCAGGAAATCGTTGGCATAGAGAACCGTTTCACCTGTTCAGATTAGGAAGACTGTTCAAACTCAGTGCCAGGCAGTCAGAACCTCGCGTGCAACGCACTGGTCGCTCCTAGAGGAACTGTGGTTTGAACAGTATCTTCTTCCCAACATGTCACAATACAACACAGTTACACATGAACAGGACAACAAGAACATCTTCTTTCCGTTACACGACCAACATCGACTTGCCGATGACTCTGTCGTGGTTCGTGCATGCTGGGTATTTTCATGTCACCCATAACCCACCGAACGCTGACATGGATTACAGGATATTTAACGTGCGTATTTGATCTTCTGCGTGCGTATACACACGAAGGGGGTTCAGGCACTAGCAGGTCTGCACATATGTTGACCTGGGAGATCGGAAAAATCTCCACCCTTATGCAGAGTCCTGTCCTGATTCATGTACATTGTAAGTATGTGGCGGATGTCATCGTAGCTAGAAGTCTGATACTGACCATACATGAATTTCAACAAAGCTGAACTAAGATATAAATAATGGGTAATGTTAACCATTTTCAGCCGGGTCCTCCTTCCGTGCTCACTTTCAGTGACATGGGCAGGCCATGTAAAACTGTGCCTCTCTGTCCCAGAGCTGTTTTATTGGAGGATGCGATACTTAGCATTCTTCTTCTTCTTCTACGTTCGTGGGCTGCAACTCCCACGTTCACTCGTATGTACGCGAGTGGGAATTTACGTGCCTGACCGTTTTTACTACGCCATGTAGGCAGCCACACTCCGTTTTCGGAGGTGGTCATGCTGGGTATATTCTTGTTTCCATAACCCTCCGAACGCCGAACTTAGCGTTCAAAATCTAAGATGCCGTGTTTTCTGGAACTGTGAAGTAGTACGTGCGTAGGTAGCTCTGTTGACTGAGATTGGGCTGACACCAGAAAGACGATTTTCTGGTTTCAAACTGGAGAACAAAGACATATTGTTATTGTTAAAACGCTTTGTGTGTGTGTGTGTGTGTGTGTGTGTGTGTGTGTGTGTGTGTGTGTTTGCCTGACTAAGCACGTTGGGTTACGTTGCTGGTCAGGCACCTGCTTTGCAAATGTGGTGTAGCGTATATGGATTTGCCCGAACGTAGTGACGACTCTTTGAGTTACTGATACTGACACTGCCTGGGCGCCCAAAATGCATATCGACATTCTCGTTGCCCAGACTTCCGGTGTTGACATGGTGCTGTCAGTGCAATGTTCCCTTTTCCTCCCCTGATCCACGCACTGGTCATTCATCCCCCCGACCCCCTATCCCATCAGTAAGTTCTCCCGAAATGAACGTCACAAGTCTGAACGCACACTGTACTGGTGCCTGCATGGCTCACCTATCTGTGTGCTGCCACCAACCACACTTCGTAAAGTTGTGAAGTTAAAATCAAGAGCCAGTTGCATTGCTCGGACGGAAGAGCCTAGTATGGTCGTAACCCGCTACTAACTGTGTGTAGTATGGGACTGACCAATGGCGTTGTTCGGTCCACGTAGGCATTTAGTCACGTGTAACCGACTGTCAAAAAGTTAGAACCAAGCGGTGCAACAACTTGCACCAGCAGTATGTCTGTCTGCCTTTATGGCAGGATGGAGCGGTCTTGCACGGAAAAGCCCACCCGTTGATCAATGAGAATTGAGGGAACGTGGGAGGTGCAGGCGGCGAACGCACAAAGAAAGACAATGAGGCTCCCTCCCTTCCCCCGAGCACTTCATAAACACGCACACACACCCACGCGCGCACGCACACACACACACACACACACACACACAAATTCTGCTGCTTGATTCTGTGAAGGGACGAACGGTGGTGTGTAAAGTACTGCGGGCTGCTGTTTCTCAGTCCAGTTAAGTTGGGCTTGTATTTGGGCGACTGCACTGGTTGACACTGGGGCCTTAACACTTAACGAACTGGCACGTGCGCTGCCCATCTCAGTGTGATGGTCCTTCTAGAAGGTGGTGTCAGTGTTGTGTTCGATGGGTCGCCTCCATCCCCGCTCCTCTTTCCACCCTCTGCTGAAATGGAACGCACTATTACAGTGGAGTGATGGCCAAGAGGTAACGCGTCCGCGTAGAAAGCGAGAGAAGCTGAGCGCGCTGGTTCGAATCACGGCTCAGTCGCCATTATTTTCTTCCCATCCGCTAGACCTTGAGTGGTGGTCTGGACGCTAGTCATTCGGATGAGATGATAAACCGAGATCCAGTGTGCAGCATGCACATAAAAGAACGGAGGGCAACATAAAGGTTGTCCCTGGCAAAATTCAGTAGAAAAATCCACTTCGATAGGAAAAACATTTAACTCTCTCCATACGAACGGCGAAAGAGACGACGTTAACAGCGTTTCACCCCAATTACCACCATCAAAATGTTACAAGCGGAAGGCTCTTACACTGAAGAGGTGAATGTTGACAAAGAATACCACAATTCTGACGACGGAAGCTAAAGGTTGGGTCATTCAGACACCCACTGGACATCCGAGGGGTCTGTGTAGAGGAGAAGAGAGGACTGGCCGTACTGAGTGAGTTAACACTGCACGCAGGAAAAAATACAAAAAAAGGGTGGCGCTCTCAGTGCAGCGACGCGCTCTCCCTGGGGAGAGCAGCCCGAATTTTACACAGAGAAATCTGTAGTGACAAAAAAGAGAAGTACAAAGACAAATACCATACACATGTTCAGCATGCCGCCGTGAAACATGATCTAAGCTCAGGTTCGAAAGCTCCTCTGCGTTTGCTTTACGTCCTCGGGTAAACGTTTTTGAAAAGCTTCCGAGCAGAGATGTTACGTGTTGTGCGTGATTCAACGCCTCATTTTTTCCCTCTCCTCTCGTCCCAACGGCTTGCAGAACGAGTTCGTCGTCTCCAGTCTGAACTCATCTTGCAAGTTTCAATCTCATGAAAAATTTGTGTGTGTGTGTGTGCGTGCGTGCGTGCGTGCGTGTGTGTGTGTGTGTGTGTGTGTGTGTGTGTGTGTGTGTGTGTGTGTGTGTGTGTGTTCCCCAAGAGCAGTCAACAGGGCATGAACGGAAACAGCACGTGCTAAAATGGACATCTTCCATTGCAGCCTCGTCATTGTTTGTCCTCATCGTCATTCATCATCAGTGCAAAGAAAACAAGAGGCAAGGCCTTCAAGACTCACTTGTGATAAATTAAGTCCCCTAGCAT
>NC_134894.1:32681748-32711748 GCF_041734735.1 Babylonia areolata
ACATCGCCAGTGGTGAGAGAGAGCATCAGATGTGAGTGAAACTGGTGTTTGAGTGTTAATAGTGCGAACGGAGGAGTGGCTGTTGGGTGGGGGTGGGGGAGAAGTGGGATAGGGGGTGGTGGTGGTGGTGGTGGTGGGGGCGGGGGTGGTGATGGGGAGGGAAGTTCGAGAGGGTGGGGGTGGGTGTTTGGTGACGTGAGCTTGGATGAGGTGAGAAGGCGCGTTGTTGTTCAGGTGTGTCCTCTTTCTCTTTGCACACTTTATCTTGAAAACGATCACTTTTTTTGGTGTCAAGTGCACACACACACACACACACACACACACACACACACAGACAGAGGAAAAGAGAGCGAGCGAGAGACAGACAGACAGACAGACAGACAGACAGAGACAGAGAAAGACAGAAAGGGAGTGGGTAGACAGCTTTGGTCAGACCATGTCTCTTTATCCCCCACCCCCCCTGGCATTATTAACCAGGGGCAATGCCATGACCTTACATTTCTCCCTGAGAAGGAAAAGTGCAGACAGTAATGACTGTGCTTGTTCCTGCCGCCGTGTCCTTGGCAGCAACATGTCCTTAAATAGGGGAAAGAAAAAAAACAAACAAAAACAACACTACCCGGGGCCAGTGTTTTAAGGCCGCGTGTGACTGAAAAAGAGCAGGCAAAAACACAGAACAACACACAAACTTTCCCTCTGCAACAAGCAGCCCTGAAACAAACAACAATACTGGGCTGTTTTTAAAGTTACTCTTTTATTTTGCCAACACGCTCTTTCCATTACGCAGCAAGTAGACATGGGTGGTTTACGATGTGCAGCTCTGGCGCGATTCTCTCTTTCATTCCTTTATTTTTTTCTTTTCTCTTCTTTCTTTCTTTCTTTCTTGAAGTCGTAGGCTCCAAAGGCCTGACAAGTGCGACTGGTTTATGTGTGCCAGTCATGTGCTTATATAAATATATATATATATATATATATATATATATATATATATATATGTGTGTGTGTGTGTGTGTGTGTGTGTGTGTGTATAATCTACTTATTATTTTTTTTAATTATTAATTTTTTTTATACATCAAATGTAATGTTGCATTAGGATCAGTCCGCACGATTGAACGTGGTTTTATGTGGTGGCACTTCACACGAGGGGCGACACAGGTACTTGTCCACACCTGGTGCACGTTCTCTTTACGAGATAATAAAGTTCTTTTTTATTTTTCGTCTCCTATTTTACCGCACCCCTTTCTGCCTTTCTACACCGCGGCAGAGGCTGTAAGTAGACGTTCGTGGGATTTGCGGTGTTTCCATTCAAAGGTTTTTAATATTGAATGTCTTGGGCGTGACAAGCTTTATTCGTGTTTGTCAGCAACTGCGTTTTGGGTTTTTTTGTTTTCCGTTTGTTTGTTCGTTTATTCGAGGGTTTTTTGTCTGTCGTTGAACAGGTGGACTTATCAAGAGCACTGATTGATAAAAAAACCCAAAAAACCACCCACCTCAGTGTGTTTACTTGCACGCACTTTCAACCGAGACCACCCAACAGTTACTTTCTGAACGTTTGTTCATCATTATACCCGTCCGGTTGTGTTCTGATGTCTGTAGGAGGTTTTGAAGGTCACAGACTATTAACATTTCTCCGATTTCAGGATGATTGTAGAGAACACGATCTCTCTGAACTTGGGAAGATTGCCGGCTGCTCGCTGGCTGTTATATGAAATCGTCCATGTTCGGCGACGCTGTGTTGACTTTTGACTGTTCTGAGACATGTCTCTCATCTGCCTCTGGGACTGATTTGATACGATGCACGGGAAACGCATTGTTACAGTATGAATTGTCTCCCCGCTGTGGTGTTATCTGCTGGAATTTTCCCTTTCCTTTCCTTTACTGTTCTCTTTCTGTCTTTCAATCTCTCTCCGTGTCTGTCTCTGTCTCCTTCTCTCTCTCTCTCTCTATCTCCCTCTCTCTGTCCCACCCTCTCTTTCTCTGTCATGACAATGCAACCAAATAAAACCGAGCAAATAAGAGTTTTTGCGATTACTTCACGTTTAGCTGCCTTTTCGGTAATTTGGCAGTCACGGAGAGAGAGAGAGAGAGAGAGAGAGAGAGAGAGGGTTGATTCATATAGGCCACAGCCCCATTTGAAGGGGATATACAGTAAAATGCTGAAGTAATACATTCAAAAGTCTTCATTTTGTGACATATACACTTCTCCTGAGAGAGAGAGAGAGAGAGAGAGAGAGAGAGAGAGAGAGAGCGAGCTCAGCTCAGAACTGTTTTAATGTGAGGCCACCGACCTGTATACACATCCTGATGCACGTGTTGTACACACACACATATGAAAACCAAACCTTGAGTTAAATGAACAACAAAATGTTAGAAAGAATAAACTGATGAAAAAACAAAAATGAATAAAACGCTAAGGGTAATTTAGAAACATGTCTCTCATCTAAGACTGAGCACTTTCTGCTCTCTGTTTTAATGCATAGAAAATAAACATTGCTACGTCTCTTGACACAGTGCTGTTGACATTTTGAAGTAAGTGGGGTAAATAGGGGAATCCTTAAATTTGGCATATGCTTGGCGAAGTATTTCTTTCTCAGAATATCATATTGTGGACAAATCCAGTACATGAATTTCGTCTTCGAACCTCCACAAAATGTACAGTTTTTCAGGCTATCCTTGTAACGCTCATTAACTTTAAGTTCGCATACTCCAAATCTGAGTTTAATGAAAGACGATCTAAATTTGGAAATGGTAAGTTCAAATAAATATTTTTTCTGGCTGCAACAATGATTTAAAGGAATGGTACATTTCATAACAATTACAACTAAATAGTTTGCTTGACCAGTCTTGTTTATAACAGTCCGCCAAAGGTTGTTTAAACGGAGAGAGAGAGAGAGAGAGAGAGAGAGAGAGAGATGGATGGATAGATAGATAGATAGATAGATAGATAGATAGAGAGAGAGAGAGAGAGAGAGAGAGAGAGAGGGAGAGAGAGAGAGAGAGAGAGTATACTGTTTTGCGTTATCCTAAATTCAAACTATGTTCAATCAGGTTGCTGTGTGAAAATCGGGTTAGGATAACAATGGAAGCGTTCTCGAACGAAGAACGTTTTCGGCGACTCGCAACAGTGATAACCCGCATCTGCGATTACCACTGCACTTCTTGTGGCAACAGGGGGCTGGGGGTTGGGGTGGGGGGCCAGTCTTGGGCCCAGCGAACGCTGTGCTGCTATGGACTACGAGGTCTCCAACGCGTGTATTTGATGTTCCGAGTGTGTTTTTTGACACGGAGGACGTGTAGGCACTAGCATTTCGACTCATCTTTTTGACCTGGGTGATCAAGGAAAAAAACCCAACCGCCACCCCCCCACTCCCTCCTAAAAAAAACCCCCAACCACAACAAAGAACAAAAACCAAACATGAAAACAGCCAACAGAAACAATACCAAAACACCCAACCCTTAACACACCAGTGGCCGCCGCCGTGACTAGAGAATCAGATCGAACACAGGACCTCTCAGATTTTGAAAGTCCAACGCTGTGGTAACCACTGTCAGGACCCCCTGCAGTGAGGGAACAAAGAGTGGGATGAAGGACAGTGGTTCGGACCCCTGTGACCGCATCGATCTGTTGAATCGTACCGGCAGACGCTTCACACACACACACACACACACACACACACACGCACACACGCGCACGCACGCACACACAAACACGCGTACACACAAACACACAAGTACACACACACACACACACACACAAACACACACAGACACAAAGACACGCAGACAGACACACACACACAAAGACACGCAGACACGCAGACAGACACACTCAAACATACACACACACACACACACACACACACACACAGACTCACACACGCACACATACATACACACGCACTGACCCGAGAACCGCTGCCTCATGTCTGGGTGATCTCAGTGTTCACAGTGCACACCTGATAGTCCGAAGTGACGACACCCCGAAGTGTAATCATACCCCGATGTAGGGACAGTCCGAAAAATAATCGGACAAACGCTATCTTTATTAAAAAAAAAATTCCCCCTTAACGCTCGTTTCGCCTAAAACTTACGCACCAGATTACAGTGCAATGATATATATTTTTTAAAAAAAAAGAAGAAGAAGAAGAAAAGAAAAGAAGCATTTTTATTGAGTTTTACTGATGGCGTGACTATTTGTTAAGGTTTTTAATGATAGGGAAACAGATCTCTCTCTCTCTCTCTCTCTCTCTCTCTCTCTTGAAGAAAGCAAAGAAACAGAGGAACAGAGACACTGAAAAGGAAAGTACGAAAGATGGATGGAATGAAGGAAGGAAAAAGGAAGGAAGAATGGAAGGAACGAAGCGTGTCTTGTTTGATGGTCTGTATATCTGGGTTTTTTTCCCCCTTGTTTGGTTTATTTGTTCCTTTCTTTACTTCCATTTCTTTCTTTCTGTCTTGTAGTCTTTACGCTGAAACTCCTTTGTCTTAATAAGAGCAGGCACAAACACGCGTATGCACATAGCAAGAAGCAGCGGCGATCGAGTGAAAGAGAGAGAGAGAGAGAGAGAGAGAGAGAGAGAGAGATTCCTATTTAACCCCCCCCCCCCAACCCCCCCCCCCCGCCCCCCGCCCCGACTCACACACACCTTCCCACCCACCCACAGAGTTGTTTGTTGCTAATTTCCAAAACAGAAATGGTTAATTCCAACCCCCCCCCCCCCCACACACACCTCCCGCAAACCACATGCATGATCGTTTTGTTTGTTGGGAAATGATGAACAGTGACCCACTCCACAGCGTGCAACGCTCAACAGCTTCACAACACTGGCGTTTGTTTGCTTCAGGCGATATCCCAAGTTCGGGTGTGAAAACTTTGTTATTCCGGGCGGGGATTTTTAACAGATGGAATATCAATATTTTATTATCACATGAAGTCACGTTACAATGTTTTTTTTATTTCATTTTATTTGTTGTTGTTGTTGTTGTAATCATTTACCGCTTCTTTTTTTTCCTTCTCTAGGCCTGAAGTAAACGGGTTGGGTTACTCTGCTGGTAAGGCATCTGCTTGGCAGATGTGGTGTAGCGTATGTGGATTTGTCCGAACGCAGTGACGCCTCCTTGAGCTACTGATACTGATACTGATACTGAAAGATTAGAGAGATAATAGGTGAACATGATAGAAAGAAGATATGAAAGTAGTGTGTTAAACGTTTTCGAAATCTTCTGCGTTTTATGAGCTGCAGCATCTACACGCACATTGAATATCCGAGGTGACGGGCGCAATAGCCGAGTGGTTAAAGCGTTGGACTTTCATTCCGAGGGTCCCGGGTTCGAATCTCGGTGACGGCGCCTTGTAGGTAAAGGTTGGAGATTTTACCGATCTCCCAGGTCAACATATGTGCAGACCTGCCAGTACCTGAACCCCCTTCGTGTGTATACGCAAGCAGAAGATCAAATACGCACGTGAAAGATCCTGTAATCCATGTCAGCATTCGGTGGGTTGTGGAAACAAGAACATACCCAGCATACACACATAGCCGGATAAAAACGGTCATATACGTATAAGCCCACTCGTGTACATACGAGTGAACGTGGGAGTTGCATCCCACGAACGCAGAAGAAGAAGAAGAGGAATATCCGAGGAGGGGCGGTGGCCGAATCGGTTTGGCGCTGGATCCAGTGATCAGGGTTCGAGGCCCCGTTTCGGCGTGAGTTTTAGTGTCCTTGGGAAAGGCACTGTACTCCGATTTTCCCTCACTCCCCTTAGATCCGGTGAATGGGTGCTCGACTACGGTTTGAGAAACTTTCAACAGTGAAAGGATAGGACTGGGCCACGCCTTTCTATGCTGAGTCCACAGACACATTGGGTATAGGTTTACTGCGCCACGCCTTTCTATGGCTGAGTCCTGAGACACACTGGGTACAGGTTTACTGCGCCACGCCTTTCTATGGCTGAGTCCTGAGACACACGGGGTACAGGTTTACTGCGCCACGCCTTTCTATGGCTGAGTCCTAAGACACATTGGGTACATGTTTACTGCGCCACGCCTTTCTATGGCTGAGTCCTAAGACACGTTGGGTACAGGTTTACTGCGCCACGCCTTTCTATGCTGAGTCCACAGACACATTGGGTACATGTTTACTGCGCCACGCCTTTCTATGGCTGAGTCCTAAGACACGTTGGGTACAGGTTTACTGCGCCACGCCTTTCTATGGCTGAGTCCTAAGACACACTGGGTGCAGGTTTACTGCGCCACGCCTTTCTATGGCTGAGTCCTAAGACACACTGGGTGCAGGTTTACTGCGCCACGCCTTTCTATTGCTGAGTCCTAAGACACACTGGGTACAGGTTTACTGCGCCACGCCTTTCTATGGCTGAGTCCTAAGACACACTGGGTACAGGTTTACTGCCCCGAATTTTTGGGGAAGGGTGGTGGTTGGGTGTGTCAGGCAGAAGCATGATCCCATGGGAGAACGTGAGGAAAGGAGGTGTGTGTGTGTGTGGAGGGGAGGGGGGCGGGGTGGCGGGGAGGGAGGCGTGGCGGAGGGGAGGGGGGTAGGTAAGTGGTTGAGGGGTGGGTGGTGGGTGGTCATAGACGTTGGGGAACATAGACGTGGGGGAATACAGACCTGGGGGGATAGACATACATCCATGCCTCCCCCTCTCTCTTTGCTGATATAATTGATTTAAGGGATGAATGTTGAATATCAGATGTCTCTTTTTATGGTTCTTGTAGATTTAAGTTTTTTTTGGTGTTTCTCTGGCATTATCGCTCATTGTCATATATGCCGTGCTCAGTAGAATAAACTGCCTCTGATCCTTTTAAATTCTCAAAGCGCAACACCCCCCCCCACACACGCACACACACACACACACACACACACACACACACACACACACACAAACAAAAACAAACAAACAAACAAACAAACAAAACAACAACAACAACAACAAAAAAAAAAACAAAACAAAAAACAACACATACACACATGTGCGCGCGGTGTGTCCATCGATATCGATGATGACTATCGTTGTCATCCAGCTGGGGGATGGGGGGAGGGTGGTGGTGGGGTGGGGGGAGGATGCTCATGAATCTATCTGTGAATGCGCAGATGGCTGAATAGTCCAATCCGCGCACGAAATGTTCGCTGGCAGTTGGGGCAGACAAAGACAGGCATATCATTGTCAGGGAGCTTGTTTGCCCGTGACTTTCTGGCCTGCCTCTTCTGAACAGCTGCAGCAGTCCTGTTGGCCTCGCACACAGCGAAGCTGGGACTGCATCAGGATGGTGAAGATGCTGGGAAGGGTGGCTTTTGCGAGCACCTCTGTGTCTGGGGTCCTGTCTTGCCACTTGATGTTCAGTAGCTTCCTGAGGCATGTTGTGTGGACGTGGTTCAGCTTCTTGGCATGTCGTTGGTACACTGTCTAAGTTTCGCAGGCGTACAGTAGTGTGGGGAGAACTACTGCTCTGTAGACCTTTAGCTTGGTCTCAAGACTAATGCCTCTTCTGTTCCAGACATTTGCACTGAGTCTGCCAAAAGTTGCGCTTGCTCTTGCAATCCTGACGTTCACTTCATCGTCGATGGTCGCATTTCGTGACAGTGTGCTGCCAAGGTATGTGAACCGCTCCACCGCACTGAGTCTCTGACCGTTGACTGTGATGTTGGGCTCAACGTAGGGTTTCCCTGGGGCTGGCTGATGGAGAACTTCAGTTTTCCTCGTGCTGATGGTAAGGCCGAAGTTCCTGCTGGCAGTGGCAAACTTGTCGACGCTGAGTTGCATGTCAGCTTCAGATCCAGCACTGAGGGCACAATCATCAGCAAACAAAAAGTCTCTGATGATGTCTGTCATGACCTTCGTTTTTGCTTGAAGCCTTCTGAGGTTAAACAGCTTGCCATCTGCTCGGTACTTTAGGCCGATTCCAACATCGCCATCTCTGAAGGCATCAGTAAGCATTGCAGAGAACATGAGGCTGAACAGCGTTGGAGCCAGGACGCAGCCTTGCTTGACACCATTTGTGACAGCAAAAGGAGCAGATGTTTCGCCATTGTCCTGGACTCGAGCCTGCATGCCTTCATGGAATTGGCTGACCAAGGAAATAAATTTCCGAGGGCATCCATACTTGGCCATGATCTTCCACAGTCCCTCTCTACTCACGGTGTCGCCGGCAAGCCTGTGATAACCATCGGGGCATTTCCTTGCTCTCCATCGCAGGCAAGATACTTGCCAGGATCCTACTAAACCGCCTCACAGCACACCATGACCATTTGCCTGAGAGCCAATGTGGATTCCGGAAAGAGCGCGGAACCACCGACATGGTGTTTGCTGCAAGGCAGTTGCAAGAGAAATGTCAGGAGCAAAATGCTGATCTGTGCGCGTACACACAGAGACGGACAGACATACACACACATACGCAGACACACACATGCACACATGTACACAGATACAATACACATACACACATACATACACAGACACGCATATATGCGCGTGAGCACACTCACGCATACATTCTCTCGATTGTTTTTTTGTTTTTTTTGTTTTGTTTGTTTTTCTATATTGTTTATGGGTTTGTCTGTTAGTTAAAATCAGTATCTAACGTTTTCCAGAAATGTTTGTTAGCTGCTGAAATTATTCGTAAAGAAAGGGGGTTACGTGACGGTATAAAACTGCTTCATGCAAACATCAGTATGCCTGGAGCAGAAGGCACATAGAAACCACATGATGTCTACTTCTTATACAGCTCCGGCTCCTTCTTTCTGATGAATCTAGTGCAGACAGGAATGAATAGTCTTGAACACGTCTTTCAGATAAATGCATGAATGAAATAATTAAACATCTATCACAGATTATCTGTAAGAACTAGTGACAAACAAACAAACAAACACTCACACACACACACATACACACACACGCACGCACGCACGCACGCACGCACGCACACACACACACACACAGAGTAGTTACGGCAAAACGGCTCCAGTGCTTTACAAA
Source organism: Babylonia areolata (assembly GCF_041734735.1). Classification (NCBI taxonomy): domain Eukaryota; kingdom Metazoa; phylum Mollusca; class Gastropoda; order Neogastropoda; family Buccinidae; genus Babylonia; species Babylonia areolata. The sequence goes on from NC_134894.1 coordinate 32,690,744, forward strand.
CACCGTCACTACAAACTATGCATGGGGTTGTGTTGTTTGTGCTATTGTATTAAATAGAAAATCGTCAATTAGGAATTTGGAATTAAATTAAGTGTTTCCAATATAGAGGCAAAGCTGTAATTTACTTGAAAGAAAAAGAGGCAAGTGCAAGTTTTAAACGTCACACATAGGATGCAATAAGGTCATAGGAAAACAAATGAAATTGAAGGCAGAAAAAAATGGGCGGCGCTCTCAGCGTAGCGACGCGCTTTCAATGGGGGAGAGCAGCCTGAATTTCTCGCAGAGAAATCTGTTGTGGAAAAAAAAGAGAGAAATACGATACAATCATGGTACAATGAGTCAAGAGAGCGTACAACGAAAGTGGACAGTCTCTACCAGCCAGTTCTTTCACCAGATACTTTAAAAATCTGCTCTTCTCTGTACCACGCCAGTCGGGCCAAGAGGGAAAAACTCTGATGACTTGGCAACCTAGGGTTTCCATAAGACATGCCCAGGTCTCGCCACGGAAAGCACACTACTGGTTTGACAATTTACTTACACCATGTAAGAGTGAACAGATCGTTGATTTCGAGTAAGAAGGGTGGTTGTGGTGGTGTTTAATTCACGTTACTTGACTTATGTGGATACAGTACTTGAAATCTTTGGGTTGAGGGAAAGGACTACAAAGACTGTTCTCTTTATGATATTTGGAAAAAAAAGAAGTAGTATTTTTTTGAAAGTTGACTACTGTCCAGCTTGTGCATGAGAAGATTCCACCAGTTAAACTCTACATTTACCCATCGTTTTGACTCCATGTGCAGAAACGCATGCTCGCGATTAGTATCAGTATCAGTATCAGTAGCCCAAGGAGGCGTCACTGCGTTCGGACAAATCCATATACGCAACACTACATCTGCCAAGCAGATGCCTGACCAGCAGCGTAACCCAACGCGCTTAGTCAGGCCTTGAGATGCTCGCGAACGTAAGAGAAAGAACAGTTTCGTACATTACCCATATTATTGTCAGAGTAACTGTACACTGACAGAGAAGATGCAAAAAACTGGTAAGAGGAAGGAAAAATACATGAATTCACGACATTCCTATCTCAGACAGTTCCGTTACTTTGGGATGAAACAGGACCCAGAGGATCACAAAAAACCCAACATTTTTCAAACTATGAAAAAAGAAAGTTGGAAAACTAAAAAAGATTAAAGCAGAATGATAACAAAAATGAAAAATAAAACATGCGGATACAAAATAGGAAACAACAACAAAATCAATAACAACAAAACACACACACACACACACACACACACACGAAGTAACAACAACAAAACAACAAACACAAAACCGTCTAAAGATTTATTTTCTTCATTAAGTCCAAATAAAATTGAATGGCTTCCGACACAATTAGCCAAGCACCCTTTGGGATGTCTTGCAGCCCGGAGTGATCTTTCTTGCTTTGGGTTTTTACCTCCCTTTGAATTGTACCCGATTGCACTTTTTACCAATGTCCGCCTCTTCAAACAAATCCTTCATTGTACTCACACCGCCCGGTCGGGTGCCACACATTTCGCCTACACGCCTTTGGTGCACGCTTTTGATCTCCCAGACTGGCCCCGTTTTTTACCTTCATCGTGTCAGCGTGGTCCTTTCGCCTACACACACATATCCGTTCCTTTCGCCTACACACATATATCCGTTCCTTTCGCCTACACACTCATATCCGTTCCTTTCGCCTACGCACACATATCCGTTCCTTTCGCCTGCACACACATATATCCGTTCCTTTCGCCTACACACTTATAACCGTTCCTTTCGCCTGCACACGCAAATTCGTTTTACCAACACACTCATTCGTTTCAATTACACACTCATATTAAGTTCCGCCTGCACTTATCCGTTTCACCTACACACCTGCACCAACACACTCATTGTGCATTTCGCCTACACACACATATCCGTTTCACCTACACACTGCTGTTCCTCATCTTCATAGATGACATCGTCAGAGAACTGCCAAGAGGGGTCAGAGGAGCGATCTACGCAGATGACCTGGTACTCTGGTGCTCTGAAGAGTACACTACAGCACAGGTACGCCTCCAGACTGTGCTTAACAAGATCAGCAACTGGACCAAGGAATGGCTTGTCTGTGTCAACTCAAGCAAAACAACCTACACAGTCTTCAGCCTATCCAGCAAGAAGCAAGAGGCGAAACTGACACTGAACAACCAAAGGTCCCACAAACCATGAAACTGTAGCCAATAGGTTCAATAATTTAGGACGCTATAAGAGAGAGAGAGAGAGAGAGAGAGAGAGAGAGAGAGAGAGAGAGAGAGATGTTTCCCTGCCATGAATCTTACAAACCATGAAAATGTAACCAATAGGTTCACTAATTTTGGACGCTATGAGAGAGAGAAGAGAGAGAGAGAGAGAGAGAGAGAGAGAGAGAGAGAGCTGTTTCCCTGTCATGAAAATGTTTTAACATGAATGTTCACGCCATCAATAAACTTCATAAAAAATGCATTTGGGTGTTATTGTACTGTTTTGTACTGTAGTCAGGTGCACAAGGTACAAGCGAAACGAGCGTATTTGACAGTGAAACGTGACGCAGCTGTCCGGTTACCCCTCTGCCCCCCCCCTCCTTCCTCCCGCTTCCTCTGCCCCTACTACGCAGACTTTAACTCACTCAGTACGGCCAGTCCTCTCTTCTCCTCTACACAGACACCTCGGATGTCCAGTGGGTGTCTGAATGACTCAACCTTTAGCTTCCGTCGTAAGAATTGTGGTATTCTTTGTCAACATTCCTCAAGGCCTGACTAAGCGCGTTGGGTTACGCTGCTGGTCAGGCATCTGCTTGGCAGATGTGGTGTAGCGTATATGGATTTGTCCGAACGCAGTGACGCCTCCTTGAGCTACTGAAACTGAAACTGTCAACATTCACCTCTTCAGTATAAGAGCCTTCCTCTTGCAATATTTTGATGGTGGTAATTGGGGTGAAACGCTGTTAACGTCGCCTCTTTCGCCGTTCGTATGGAAAGAGTTAAAGCGGTGATGTTGTGATACTCTTTGTCATGAAAGCCTTTTCTGTGACATGCGTCGTAGAATGTCAAGAAGTGAGGGAAATGGGTGGACGAATGGTTTGGGAAATTCCGAAGCAGTACTTACCTGCATTCTTCTTCTTGATGACGATGAGTGGAGTGATGGCCTAGAGGTAACGCGTCCGCGTAGGAAGCGAGAGAATCTGAGCGTGCTGGTTCGAATCACGGCTCAGCCGCTGATATTTTCTCCCCCTCCACTAGACTTTGAGTCGTGGTCTGGACGCTAGTCATTCGGATAAGACGACAAACCGAGGTCCCGTGTGCAGCATGCACTTAGCGCTCGTAAAAGAACCCATGGCAACAAAATGGTTGTTTTTGCCAAATATCTGTAGAAAAATCCACTTCGATAGGAAAAACAAATAAAACTGCACGCAGGAAAAAATACAAAAAGAAAAGAAAAAAAAAGGGTGGCGCTGTAGTGTAGCGACGCGCTCTCCTGGGGAGAGCAGCCCGAATTTCACACAGAGAAATCTGTTGTGACAAAAAGAGAAATATAATACAATATAATATGATGATGAATTTTGTTTAATGCCCCGCCACACATGCTGGTGACTGTAGACATTATGTTAGATTATCGATTTTTGACATCTGAGTGTTATCGCTTGGGAGAGGAGGGGGAGGGGGTGAATGGTGCGTAGGGGAAAGCCGGGTAGACGGATGGTGGAATTTGATATGAATATTTAAGTACAGTTCTCTTCTTCTTCTTCTACATCATCATCATCATCGTCATCATCATCTTCTTCTTCTTCTACATCATCATCATCATCATCATCTTCTTCTTCCTCCTCCTCCTCACCTCCTTCTTCTTCTTTTTCTTCTACATCATCATCATTTCATCATGATCATCATAATCTTCTTCTTCTTCTTCTTGTACACCATCATCGTCATCATCTTCTTCCTCCTCCTCCTCCTCATCATCATCACCTTCTTTTTCTTCTACATTATCATCATTTCATCACGATCATCATAATCTTCTTCTTCTTCACCATCATCATCTTCTTCTTCTACATATCATCATCATCTTCATTCGATTCTCTTTTTTTCCTGCCCCATAATCCTGGCCAGTTCAGTGGCTGTACACCCACATCGCACATGTGGAGTCCCCACATTCTTCTGCCGCAGTTCCCACCGCCAGCAGTCCACACATCCACAGCAAGCTGTCGATGTCGGGTCTCCAGGAAACCGCACACACTGAAGAGGAGAAAGACCCCGCAGTGCCGATAACATAATAATAATAATAATTCAGTAATGTTCAGTGGTACCTGTTCTGATCCAACATACGCAGGATACTACCAACTAAGCACCCCCCCCCCCACCTCTTCCCCCTACTGACGACAATAATCGCTTTGTCGCGGAGTCTGACTGAGTGAGCGTCTCCCTGGAGGTAGAGACCGCAACCACGCCAATCGAACAACTGCCACCGCTCCCTCCCCCACCCCCCACACCACCAATTCCCTCACCCCCCAGCCTCACTCCTCGACCCAGCCCATCACGGAGAACGTTTGCAGGAAGTCATCACTAGCATGGAAATGGTGGAGTAATATATACCAAGGTCACTTTGGGAACAGGACACGAAAGGCCACGTCTTTTGGGTCATCGGCTAAAAAAAAAAAAAAAAAAAAAAATTAACTAATATATATTCACCTTCTATATTTGATAATGAATGATGTTGCTGCTGCTCTGGGGTTCCATACAGAGTTGGGACTGCGAGACAAGGTTGTATTCTGCGCTTCGTTTCATCTTTTCTCTGGAGTTCCATTTAGGTTCGGGACTGCGTGACAAGGATGCATTCTACGCTTCGTTTCATCCTATGTCCCAGTGTCAAGCAGGCTCGAGGGGATGTAGACACCTGCAGTGATTGTCAGGAACTTTGAGCAACACCCCGAGGACACATCACTGAAGTGGTTGACGCTCGACTGTGGGACGTGGTGACTGGAGGCAATTTGGCCGTCATATCCGGACAGTCGGTTCTCACCTCAGAGTGCACAGAAGCTGTGAGAAGTACGTCAGTACATACATACACACACGGACACACACACACACACACACACGTGCGCGCATCTGGGCGCAAAGACACACAGACACACCAGTATACTTAAACTTGCCAATACATATGCCCGTAAGTCGTGAAAAGACTTGATAAAATAAAGCAATGAACATATACATACGCTCACACACACCATGCGTACACGCACACAGGCAAGCGCACGCACGCACACACGCACACGCATGCATACACACATATGATTAAGAGCACGCGAACGAGTTTGCGAGCGAGAGAGCGAGAAAGGAGGGGGAGAAAGAGAGAGACAGAGAAAGAGAGCGACCCACCTACCCCTACACGCATACAGATTCACAGCATACTCGCGAAGACCCCCTTCTCTCTCTCTCTCTCACACACACACAGAAAACGGACAGACACACAGACACAGTAACTGTCAAGTTTCAGTTCTCTCTCTCTTTCTCTAACTTTTTAAGAAATGACACAAATGTCTGCATTCAAAACTCAATTTTCGCAACTGCCAGACAGGAAAAAAAAAGTCATTTGGACTGAAAAGTGCCAGAACGAGTTCATCACACGTGGCTGTGCATGCATGGAGGCCCGCTGGGGACTGGGGATTAGGGGATGAACGAATCGAGAGGAAAGGAGGGGTGGAGGAGGGGGTGGCTGTGCTTTTGGAGGAGTGGGTAAGTGGTTGGGAAGATCACTGAAACTGCTGCGGAAAGGGAGCGCAGGTGGCAGAGTGGTTTAGACGCTCAGCTGCCTTGTACAGAGAGTCTGTGAGGGTGTGGGGTCGAATCCCGTTCTCGTCCTTTCTCCCCCAAGTTTGACTGGAAAATCAGACTGAGCGTCTGGCCATTCGGATGAGACGATAAACCAAGGTCTTGGCGCACTGAAAGAACGACGCATGGCAACGAGAGTGTTGTCCTCTGGCAGAATTCTGTGGAGGAAATTCACTCTGATAGTTCCGCAAATGCATAGGCATGCACTCAACGTCTGACTAAGCGCGTTGGGTTATGCAGCTGATCAGGCTTCTGCCTAGCAGATGTGGTGTAGCGTATATGGATTTGTCCGAACGCAGTGACGCCTCCTTGAGAAACTGAAAGTGAAACTGGGAGGGGGAGATAGGGGTAAAAAAAAAAGAAAGAAAAAGAAAAAAAAAGTTCTCCTTGAGCTAGTTGCATTGCTCGGACGGAAGAGCCCAGTATGGTCGTAACCCGCTACTTACTGTGTGTCGTATGGAACTGACCAATGGCGTAGTTCCGTCAACGTAGGCATTTAGTCACGTGTAACTGTCAAAAAGTTAGAACCAAGCAATGCAACTGGCACCTTGTCTGCCCGTTAGATGGCACTTTAGTTAAAGCCAGCTGAGACATTGTCGGGCACTGTGTCAAGCCAGCTGAGACATTGTCGGGCACTATGTCAAGCCAGCTGAGACATTGTCGGGCACTATGTCAAGCCAGCTGAGACATTGTCGGGCACTATGTCAAGCCAGCTGAGACATTGTCGGGCACTGTGTCAAGCCAGATGAGACATTGTCGGGCACTATGTCAAGCCAGATGAGACATTGTCGGGCACTATGTCAAAGGACAAACCGTGTTAGTTTCGCTCGCTCTCATTTCGGGTGCTGCATTCCAGACAAGGTGTCAGTTTGTTTCGATACGTATGACGATCTGTGACGTGATATCTACAGGTCGGATAACTTCCTTCGTAAGTTTACATTAAAAAACAACAACAACAACAGCAAAAATCCTTTGGGAGTCTTCTTTGCTCTCATCTTTCTTCGACCGCTGACATAAAGAAAGATGAAGAAAAACAATTCAATAACCAACTAACACAACTGAATACAAACTGTGATATAAATGAAGGTGGTGGTGTTTCTAAGCGTCGCTTTCATACCCGCATAGCCTCACAAAGCGTAGCAACTTTCGCGACTGAAACCCATCGAATCAGAAGTCACATGAAGATCGCCTGAATTCCAGCAGACTGCATATTTGTACAAACGGTGTGAACGTTAGAACTGGGTCGTAACAAACGCTTCTTTGTTGATGGAAATGATTGCGAACATTTAGTCAACTTCAGCGTCATAAAATTAACAACCAGCAGCCTACTGTTTGTAAATACAAAGGACGTGAGTGTTCCCTTTACCTCAGCGCCAAACAACAACAAAACAAAATAAAACAAAATACAGTTAAACGCAATGACTGCAAGGAGAATTAAACCATTCAAGAGTTGACCCCCCACTCCTTCTACACCTCCCCCCCCCTCCTCCCCCTCTCCCTCCAGGAACGACCGGATGACCGCAGTGAGGGGTCAACAACAACTTCCGAGGGTGGTACATGGTGTGGACGCGTGGCCGGTCATAAGGCTGACGTCATGATGACCTACCTCAGGAGAACCACCGAGTAGTCGTTCGTTTGTTAGGGACGTAGTGGCTGGAGATGGCCCTATATCCGGCCTGCTGTGTCTGTATTAGGGTGATGGGAGATGGGGGGGAAAGTGACAGAGAATTGTCCACACATATTAACTACACACACACACACACACACACACACACACACACACACACACACACACACACACAAACGGACACACGGGAACACACACACATTTTTTTTCATTATTTTAATGATATTTTTTGGGTGTTTACTTGCACTGTCATTTGTTCTGTATGATACTTTTGTGAGCCAGTGTTTTCTTTTTTTTTCTTGCATACACACACGTTTGCGCATACGCTCACACATATATTCATACGCACGGATAGTATTATTGTACTGACAAAATGTCATTTTAAAAAGTTTTTGAAAGTGTGGCAGACAAGAAGAACAAAAGTCGTGTCCACACAGAAAACAATGGAACGCATCGAGAAGAAAGATGACTGGAACTTGTTTTCAGTCAGAAGCCTTCAAACAAATCAAAACAATTAACAACAACAACAACAACAGCAACAACAACAACAAAAATACTGAAGTGCAGTTATATCACAGTGACTGGAACTTGTTTTCAGTCAGAAGCATTCAAACAAATCAAAACAATTGACAACAACAACAACAACAACAAAAACACTGAGGTGCAGTTATAGTCTTTGTTTCTACTAACTCAGAGCAAGGATTGAAAGGGAAGAGACACGGTGAAAGAAAATGGCTTGATTTGGAAGAGAATTGAAGAAGAATAAGATAAGAACAGTACAACGGAAAAAAACACAAAGAAGCCAACTCCAAAGGATGGTCAGCTTATCTCCAGATCCTCTGTAAGGGGCAGGGTTGCAGTTTTTCTTTTAGTGCATATCAAATCAAACGATGACGTTTTTGTCCTCTGGTGATGATGATGATGATCGTGGAATGGAGGTCCACTTTAGTTTGCGACCACATGGTAGTACGCTTTGTTTTGTTGTTTTCTTTCGTGATATGATGAACATCCTAGCATCCATCAAACAGGTCTGAGAAATGCAGATACCTGCGGTAATATTTCTTGTGACCCCGGTACACTTGGTAATAAAAGATTTATTCTATTCTGATGGTCAGGAGAATGGAATAACGCACTCAAAAGATGCGAGACTCCCTCTCTGTATATGCCTCCAGCTGCTTTGTCTCTCTGTTTCTGTCTCTGTATCTCACTCTGTCGCTCTATCTTTCTGTTTGTCTCTCTGTGATTCTCAATCTATCCATCTGAGCCAATGAAAATGATATCTCTACTCATCAAATGCCACGTTTATGAAAACGTAAATGGGGATGTGGGAGGAAGAAAACAGTCTGAAAGATGGTCAAGATGGGATGAAGTCCGATAGGAAAGACGTTCCTTTTTCAGATTTGACTTGCGGGCAACTTCTCGTGTGGCCAGTGATGGAGAAAGATTTCCCTTCGAATCCTTTTTTTTGTTTTTTTTGTTTCGTTTTTTTTTTTTTTGTTCTTTTCTTCTAAACGGGACCTGTCTGTATTTTTTCCTCTGTTCTCCATCAGCTTCGCTTCTGCTTGAAGATAATTTCTTGATTGGAGACTACGCCGAATTAAACCGGAGGATCGTCTTTCAAACGGGGCCTCTTCATCACCGTGGTGTTTCTTCATCATTCTGCTGATCCTGAACTGCACTGAGGCATACTTTGTCTGAACGCCCGACTTTCCTTATCAGTTTTCTTTTTCTTCTTCGCGCGGGCACTTGCATGCTTGTGTGTTTGTGTGTGCTTGCGCGCGCGCGCGCGCGTGTGTGTGGTCTAAGTGTGTGTGCTTTCGTGAGTGCGTGTGTGAGATTTCATTTCATGACTTTCCACATAAAGTGATATTAGAAACAAGTGCGCGCGCGCGCGCGCGCGCGTGTGTGTGTGTGTGTGTGTGTGTAGCGCGTGCGCGCGATTCTTGCATAATTTTGTGGCAGCGCAGGTTCTTGTGATTTTGCTCGTCCTAGAATAAAAAGTGATGGAAGTGGTGGGTATGGGAGCGTTGGAAAAGGCGAGGTGATAATAATAATAATAATGATAATTTATTTTTATATAGCGTTATAATACAAGCATAAGCAAGCTCTAAGCGCTTTACAATCCAGTACCGAAAGTGAAACAAGAAAGCATATAAAAACTGGTAGAAACATAAACCAGAATCATTAACATTATAAAATCACAATGCATAAAACTCACAAAGTGACCTGCTGTCAATACTACAACTGTTACACTCCAACACTCACACAAACACACACAGACACACACATGATTAAACGGCTGAGATAACAGCAATTTTCACTTAAAATACATACATGTAAAAAAGGAGCATAATTGTAATTTGCATAGCATAGATTTTGTAAAAAAAAGGAGCAAAATAAAGTTTTGGATAGAAAAGGTAAAAGGGGTAAAAATCGGCAGTCATTTTCCCTTTCCAACCACACCACCACCATCCATGTACCCACCCCCTATTCTCTCTTCTCACCCATCACACACACTCACATTTCCATGAGCCTGGGACAACAACACTATTTGAGTTATGACAAGTATTATTATTATTATTATTAGTAGTAGTAGTAGTAGTATTTTTTTTAAAATACCAATGTCGCTAGTGGAAGAAATGAATCTGTACCGGCGTGAACATTTGTGCAAGATAAATTTTATCAGTACTCATTTTAAAATCTTTTTTATATATTTTTAAATTAAAAAAAAAAAAACCAGACTCGCTACCGGCGTGAACATTTCTGTGAGAGAACTTTGATCCGTGCTGATTCTGAATGTACGAATGAGACTGAGCATACCGGATCAGTGACGGTGTACCGTGTCGAATCACATTGCACCCTGATCACTGTGCAGGGTTTTGTGGGTTGATGGAATCGGTCAGCCATACAGGACAGTCACTGTGTTGTGTTGTGTTGTGTTGTGTTGTGTTGTGTTGTATTGCACTACATTGTGTCATGTTGCGTTGCTGTTATATAGCATTGCATTGTATTGTATTGTATTGTATTTGTATTATATTGCATTACTCTTCGCTGCATTGCGTTGTGTTGTATTACATTGTGTGTTGGTTCCTCAGTTAAAGTTTGTCAGTGCCCTACTGTCATGCACGTGTACGCACCGCAGCAAGCGATATATTTTGTTTCGTTTTGTTTTCATTTTTTTTCGTTTTTGCTGCCTCTGCATTTCCCATTCCAGCAAGCGGCACGGTGTTGACATTGTCTTCACACGTTGTTTGTCGTTTATCTGTTGCAGTTCCTTGTCAGTGTCGACGAAACAGGCAGAGGAGAGGGAGGGAGGGTTTAATGTCACCCTGCATTACCCAGGCGCGCCACTGACCTATCTGGACCGTCCACTCTTCTGTCTGACCGACACTGCCACCCTCTGGCCACCAGTATTCTGGAACAGTGTTCAGCGTGGGCGCAGCTTTGCTGAAACTCGTCGAAACTTCTGCACTGTCTGTAACTGAACTGAACTGAATCCCATCCGATCCGAAAGAACAACATTTAGTTTTAGTGTAAAAGTGGCTTGTACCTGCGTTTGTTAAAAAAAAAAGATTGTTTATTTGTGTGCAGTTAGCTCCACCCACCTAACCCAAACTGTATTCATTCAGAGTGTACGAACATGGATGTGGTTTAGTGGCACATGAGAGTTACTTTTTTCTGCATCGTAAAAAGATTCTTTTCGAATACTTTTGAACCACACAGTATGTGAATACGAATATATACTTCAAGACTGTGACATACATAACCTTCCTGGAACAGACTAAACCCAGAGGGGCCTTGCTGTGAAAAAATGTCACGAGCGGGCGTTGGTATACAGAGAGACTGGGGCTTGGTCACCTACTGATCTTCTCACAGATAGGACGCTAGCAGCCGCGGGAAACAAGGGACACAATTCCAGGTCGTGTTCTCTGCAGATCGATTGAACGGCGGTACCCACAGCAAGACGTCAGACTGTTTGTTCTTCCTAATGACTGGCTGCATTCCTTTCTGAGCCACGTACTGAACGAGCCCTGTCCTTCTTCACACTCGGACGTGTTACTCAAGAAACTGCAGACGGTGTATTTTGCCCGAAGACAGACTAGGCTCAGGAACTTTTTGAAATAACTATTAACGTCGTATAACTGAACACTGGCCGAGCAGAAAGTTATCAAGGATCGAGAAAGTTATCCGGGATACAGAAAGTTGTTAGGATACAGGAAGTGAGTTGGGGATAGCAGAAAGTCCTCAAAGACACTGAAAGTCATGAAGGCTACAGACAGTTTCTGTGGCTGAATCAACAAAGAGTGAAAGAGTTGTGGAGAGGCAAGGCAGGTGGAAGACAAGCCGGCAGCAGCAGAGCAGCGGAGTCACTTCCCTATTTACTGAAAAATGAACGTCCGATTTCCAGCCACGTGACTCTACTGAAAGACAAAAACTGACGGCCAGTAAATAAGTTAAAAAAAAAGAAAAAAAGGAGGAATAGTAATCATACAGATATCAGAATCGTAGGAAAATTGTGGTACCGAATCACATAAAAGAAAGAAAAAAAACAACAAAAACAAAACGAAAACGCACACACACACACACACACACACACACACACACACACACACACACACACACACAGAGGAAGAGACTGGAAATCGAAACAGATACACACAGCATAGACAGAAAACGAGAACCAGCTGCTGAAATAACAGTTGAAAACCTTGCAGAGATTAAAAAAAAAAACCCAACAAAGCCCCCCGAAAATATAAGAAACACACCCGCATACGCTTACCCTGGAACAAACTGTATACATTCCGTGTGTATTTCAGCGGAAAACATTCGCTTCAGAAAAAACCCGAACCTTTTGATGCAGGTGAACCTTGGGAGCACTTGACTGAAGACCTCCAGCAGACCTTCAGACTCTCCTATCACGAACACTCGAACAACAAAAGACACTCAAACATTCTCTCTCTCTCTCTCTCTCTCTCTCTCTCTTTGGGCTTTTCGCCACAGCCTGAACCTACTTGTCTTTGTGGTTTGGTCACTGCGCGTCCACTTCGTCAAGGTATCAAAACAAACCGCAGAGTCCGGGTGGAACATCGTAGACAGCTCCTTCTCCTCCCTTTTCTTCTCTTTTAGAACTCTGTGAGGAGTCACTGGGGCGACGCACAGAAGAACTGTTCACCGGATTTCTTCAGGTCCGTCGGTTGTGTGTCAAAGTCTGGGCCTTTGGATTACTCCACCTCCTCCACGGAAAACAGCAACCAAAAACGGAAACAAAAGCAAAAGTAACAAAACCAAACAAAAAAAAAACCACCACCACCACCAACTCCACCACCACCACCACCACCAACAACAACAAACAGCAACAGCAGCAGCAGCAACAAAAAACCCACGGAAAAAGAAAGAACCCCCCGACCCCCTAAACCATGGAGCTGGTGTGCCGGGACCGCTTCGGCGTCTTCAACACCACCTTCTTCAAGCTGTGGACGTGCTCCATGTGCTACACCTACCTCTTCCAGGACTCCTCCCCGGCTTTCACCCTCCTCCCCAACGACCACCGCCTCGTGGCCCTCCCCTCCTCCGCCTCCTCCTCCTCCCTTCCCCCGGGGCTGACCCTGGCGGCCAACGTGGACGACCCCGAGGTGGTCCAGTGGGTGTGCTCCACCCTGGACGGGGCGGGGTGCGGGCGGTGGAAAGACTGCTGCCGCGCCGCAGAGGCCTGCTGCCGAGAGCAGCAGCAGACCGGCGGGGGTTTGAACCCCGCCTTCATCTACGACCCTTACCCCGCGGTCCCTGGTGGTGTCGGGGTCGCTGGATCGTCATCCACCACGGCGAGAGACGAAGATGATGGTGACGGTGAGAATGGTGGGTTTTATCGACAGGTCCTAGCTAGCAGGTCCGTGGCGACTAGTTCCGGAGGCGGCGGGAGTTCTGGCGGTGTCGAGACGACGGGGGAGGAGGTGAGGGGTGAGGAAGGAGGCGGGGTGGGCCGGGTGGTGAGGCAGTGTCCCAGGACGTGGGATGGGTTCGGGTGTTTCAAGGACACGGCAGCTGGTCTGACGGCCTCCATCGGGTGTCCCAGCTACATCCTTCACAGCAACCCCAGTGGTGAGTGAGTGGTGTGGTGTGGTGTGGTGCGGTGCGGTGGTGTGTGGTGTGGTGTAGTGTCGTGTGGTTTGGTGTGGTGTCGTGTGGTGGGGTGTGGTGTCGTGTGGTGTGGTGTCGTGTGGTGTGGTGTGGTGTCATGTGGTGTGGTGTGGTGTGGTGTTGTGTGATGGGGGATGATGGTGGTGGGTTTTTGTTGTTGTAGGTTGTGGTGGTGGTCTGGTATTGTTTTTGTTGGTGGTGGAAGTATGTGTGTGTGCGCGCGCGCGCGCGCGTGTGTGTGTGTGTGTGTGTGCGCGCGCGCGTGTATGTGTGTGTGTGTGTGTGTGTGTGTGTGTGTGTGTGTTGGGCTGAGTTGTGTGTTGTGTTGTGATGTGGTGGTGATAGTGATGACGGTGATGAGGGGGAGAGAGAGCGAGAGAGAGAGAGAGAGAGAGAGAGAGAGAGAGAGAGAGAGAGAGAGAGTCTTGTTGCATAGTTTGAAACGTTTTCGTCCCTCCACCCTCTCTCTTTCTGTCTGTCTTTGTCTTTCTCTGTCCCTGCCTCTATCTGTCTTTCTATTTACACACCTCCCTCCCTCTCGTTTGTCTGAATGTATTTCGTTTTTCTTCCTCTCTTCGTGCCTTCCTCTTCTCTCCACGTGTTTTCTCTCTTTCTTTCCTTGTCTGCCTCTCATTCTTTTTATCTCCAATGTTTTTGAAGCCGAGTTTCGTCTCTGGTGACCTTTCTAGCTCTGTTTGTCTGTCTGTCGGTCTGTCTTTTTGTATCTTGTATTTTTTCTCTTTTTTTTTTTTGTGAAATTCGGGCTGCTCTCCCTAGGGAGAGCGCCATCCATTTTTGTTGTTGTATTTTTTCCTTGGTGCAGTTGTATTTGTTTTTCCTATCGAAGTGGATTTTTCTACAGAATTTTGTCAGGAACAACCCTTTTGTTGCCGTGGGTTCTTTTACGTGCGCAAAGCGCATGCTGCACACGGGACCTCGGTTTATCGTCTCATCCGAATGACTAGCGTCCAGACCACCACTCAAGGTCTAGTGGAGTAGGAGAAAATATCTGCGGCTGAGCCGTGATTCGAACCAGCGCGCTCAGATTCTCTCACTTCCAAGGCGGACGCGTTACCTCCAGGCCATCACTCTAGGCTGTGTGTTGGTTGCCTTTTTGACTCACTTGTGTAAACAAAGTGAGTCTATGTTTTAACCCGGTGTTCGGTTGTCTCTGTGTGTGTGTGTGTGTGTGTGTGTGTGTGTATGTGTGTGTGTGTGTGTGTGTGTGTGTGTGTGTGTGTGTGTGTGTGCGTCTGTGTGTCCGTGGTAAACTTTAACATTGACATTTTCTCTGCAGATACTTTGTCAGCTGACACCAAATTAGGCATAAAAATAGGAAAAATTCAGTTCTTTCCAGTCATCTTGTTTAAAACAATATTGCACCTCTGAGATGGGCACAAAAAATAAAAAATGAAGCCTAATTATATGCAAACTGCATTTACTGTTATATTTATATTTTTTGTATTCTCTAAACTTGGCACTTTGATCTGATATTCGACACAACAACAAGAGCAGTCGTTATCACCATTTTTTGTTTAAACAGGAACTTCTTTTGCTAAGCATGGAAGTTTTATTTATTTTGCAAACGTTTTTGGTGCAGGTAGTAAAAAAAGGGAAATTACTCTGTAATTAATGCTAGGGGACTTAATTTGCTTTAAACTGATCTTTCTTATCTTAAACATTACATTTTTTTTCTTTTCTTTTCTTTTTTCTTCTCCCAAGCTTATCCATCATATTTAATACAGAGCACTTTTCAACCATTTTTAAAATCTCTTTTTTTTTCCCTCCTAATGATTCCTTTACAGGATAAAGCGTGAAGCACAAGTGAGTCTTGAAGGCTTTGCCTCTTGTTTTCTTTTTTTGGTCAGACGACTTCTCGGCCATTTTCTGTATAATTGTGTGTTTGTATCTTTCCGGCCTTCCCTTCATCACACATTCTCTTTCTTTCGTGTGTGTGTGTGTGTGTGTGTGTGTGTGTGTGTGTGTGTGTGTGTGTGTGTGTGTGTGTGTGTGTACACGCACGCACGCGCGCGCACATTTTCCACTTGCTTTTTTTGGCCAAGGCTTTCAAACATTTATCAGTTTTTAACGTCCCGTTTCTTCTTGTATTGATTTCGTTTTTTGTCTATACGCTGGTGTCTTTAAAAAAAAAATCTCCAGATCGGTTTGCGCGAGTGAGTGCCGTACACACGTGTGTTTCTGTGGGTGGGGAGAGAGAGAGAGAGGGAGGGAGGGAGAGAGAGAGAGAGAGAACTCTGCACTCTGAACTCTGAACTGGTTTAATTCGTGAGACCACCGACCTGTACACAAACTGAGTTAGCCAAAATCAATGAAGAGGAAAAAAGGACAAAAAAGAAGAAAAAACAAGAAGACATTGCATCAATGCATACAGTACATCAGTCATGCACACTACTGGAGTGTAAGCAACTGATCTCGCAATCTTTAGGCGTAAAAACTGTACATCGCTAAATCTGAGAGAGAGAGAGAGAGAGAGAGAGAGAGAGAGAGAGAGAGAGATTCAAGATGGTTTATTCATGTATAGGCCTAGGCCCCTTATGAAGGGGAATGTGAACATTATTTTACAAGCAATACATCACGACACTGTGAGCATCAATAAACACAGTCAAACAAAAATATACCAGCATTACAGTTCAATGTGTAGAACAATAAAAGAAAAAACAAACAAATGAGTACAAACAGCGTTTTCACGAAGTAGCCATTTCTCTGAATTTGAAAGCTTTGTATAAAAATAGTGAAAATTTGCGAACAACTTCAGGGGAAGTAGATGACATCAATAAGTTCAATTTAAACAACGTAGGTTTACTATAATATTTAGGCTGAATAAACTCCTCTCGAATGTTCCTTAAAGCTGGACAGCAAAGAACAAAGTGTAAGAGAGAGAGAGAGAGAGAGAGAGAGAGAGAGAGAGAGAGAGAGAGAGAGAGAGAGAGAGTACATCTTTGGTGTTTGCCGGTACGTGACAGAATGTGGTCTCTGTTTATTTGTTGTCAGCAATGAGCTTGCTTCCAAGGATCGTTACATCAACAGAACTTTACAGAGAGAGAGAGTCTGAAAAAAGCACATACCCTCTATCTATCTATCGATCTATTTGTCTGTCTGTCTGTCTATCCGTCTACCTATCGTCTATCTATCTGTCTATCTATAACTGCATACCTACCTATGTATGTCTATAGGTAGCTAAGTAGGTATCATCTATCTGTCTATCTATCTATCGTATCTACCTATATCAATACATGTATTAATCTTCTTCTTCCCACAGACTACGGTCGGCCCCCGTCCTCTCATTTTTGACTCACATGTGTGTTTACAAAATGAGTCAGTGTTACAACGTGGTGTTCGGTTCTCTCTCTCTCTCTCGATTTCGTATAGGGAGAAACAAACAGATACCCTATTTATATAAATTCATGTATAAGATGTATTAGTTATTGGCTTAAGTTAACGAGAATGCATGAGTCTACATTACCACACAAATCATATCGAACCTTGCTCGATCTGGATGCATGTTACAAAAGAAACTGGGTTTCGAACATCCGCTGTAAATTGTATATGTTTGGATTTGGTTACGTTTGGTTAAACCAAGGCGTAGAGAGTATTGACGAATTTCTTAGAGTGTTTAAAGAAAGGGTAGTTGAATGCAGATGGCAGGAATTGGATTTTAATGTTAGTAATAGCGAGACATTTAATGTTTACAGAACATTCTGCACCGTACCAGATGTCAAAACGAATTTACTTTTAAACATAGATGGACACTTAAAGTATTCCATGGCAAGATTCAGGCTTGGCATTTCTGAAATTGCAGTACATTATTACCGATATAGAATACATAATGCAACTGATCTAAGGTGAAAACTTTGCAACAAGGAGGAAGAAAATGAAGTACATTTCGTCCAAACTTGTCCTGTCCTGCATGACTTAAGAACAATGTATATATATCATCCAAATTCTGTAAAATTCCCAGTCAGCATAGATTAGCATTACTCATGTTCTAAAGTGGACACTGAATTATCTTTTTTCCCCCTCAAGATTCCTTTACTGGATAAAGTGTGAAGCACAAGTGAGTCTTGAAGGCTTTGCCTCTTGTTTCTTTGTTTTCTTCCATCTTTCCTGTTTTTTTTCCTCCTGATTTGCGGCCTGTTGATGAAGCTATGGTTTTTCAACAT
Source organism: Babylonia areolata (assembly GCF_041734735.1). Lineage (NCBI taxonomy): Eukaryota > Metazoa > Mollusca > Gastropoda > Neogastropoda > Buccinidae > Babylonia > Babylonia areolata. The sequence continues at coordinate 32,708,554 of NC_134894.1, forward strand.
GTGTTATAAAACAAAACACACTCATCTCGATCAGCACTTTATTTGTTTTATGTTCTTCTAACATCGTCTTCTGTAATCATCCCCCAGAAGACCAGTCACCTGTTTTATGCGCTTTTTTCTCCTCTGAATGTCACTTCTCCATGGCGAGGGTGAAGCTTGTGTGTGGCGCTGTTCATGTTAGCTTTAGCCGAGGGTGAAGCTTGTGTGTGGCGCTGTTCATGTTAGCTTTAGCCGAGGGTGAAGCTTGTGTGTGGCGCTGTTCATGTTGACCTTAGCCGAGGGTGAAGCTTGTGTATGGCACTGTTCATGTTGACCTTAGCCGAGGGTGAAGCTTGTGTGTGGCGCTGTTCATGTTGACCTTAGCCGAGGGTGAAGCTTGTGTGTGGCGCTGTTCATGTTAGCTTTAGCCGAGGGTGAAGCTTGTGTGTGGCGCTGTTCATGTTGGCTTTAGCCGAGGGTGAAGCTTGTGTGTGGCGCTGTTCATGTTGGCTTTAGCCGAGGGTGAAGCTTGTGTGTGGCGCTGTTCATGTTGACCTTAGCCGAGGGTGAAGCTTGTGTGTGGCGCTGTTCATGTTGACCTTAGCCGAGGGTGAAGCTTGTGTGTGGCGCTGTTCATGTTGCCCTTAGCCGAGGGTGGAAGCTTGTGTGTGGCGCTGTTCATGTAGCTTTATGGCCGAGGGTGATAGTGAAGCTTGTGTGTGGCGCTGTTCATGTTGACCTTAGCCGAGGGTGAAGCTTGTGTGTGGCGCTGTTCATGTTGACCTTACCGAGGTGAAGCTTTGTGTGGCGCTTCTGTTGCCTTAGCCGAGGATGAAGCTTGTGTGTGGCGCTGTTCATGTTGACCTTAGCCGAGGGTGAAGCTTGTGTATGGCGCTGTTCATTTGACCTTACCAGGTAGCTTTTGTCCGGTTCATGTGACCTTAGCGAGGTAAGCTTTGTGTGGCGCTGTTCATGTTGGCTTTAGCCGAGGGTGAAGAGGTACGCTATAGAGCAGACGCACTCTCGGGAGGAAGGGGAGGAAGGGGTGTCTTCACGGCGCTGAAGGCTGGTGAAGTCCATCTTTACCTGAACATGCCCCTTCCGCTTCCGTCTTGCACACAGACAGACAGACAGACAGACAGACAGACAGACATATGCACGCACACATATAACAACAAATACAAACAGATACATAGATACACACACGGACACACAGAGATGCACAGACACAGACAAAGGCACACACACACACACACACACACACACACACACACACACACACACACACACACACAACAAACAACAACAACAACAACAACAACAATAATTGTGCACACATGCGCGTGGTTATCGTTTACTTTCTTTGAAATAACAAACAATGAGAAAAGCAGAAGGCATAGTTCTCGCCAAGTGCTGCCAGTTTGCAATGAAATCTGTTCTTCATGCGGACAGCCATATCCCGTAAAAAAAGAACCACTGAAGGATTAGACTCATTTTTTAATTTTTGTTTTTGTTCATTATCAAGTATAATCGCCTTTCCCCTTTATATTATGCTTTTATTTTGTTTTTGCTTGTAAACAAATGTAGAAACCGAAATTGAACGGTTGAAGGATGTGTTATTACTACATATCTTGTCTCCTGTTCGTTTTGGGTGCAGAGCTCGAAATTACAATTTTACATACAGTTTTTTTATTTACACACACACACACACACACACACACACACACACACACACACACACACACACACACACACACACACACACACAAATAGACGCGCGCGTATACATATTTATACAGGAAAGAGACGGGGAGGGAGATATAGACAGATAGATAGATAGATAGATAGATAGATAGATAGATAGATAGATAGATAGATAGATAGATAGATAGATTGAGAGAGAGAGAGAGAGAGAGAGAGAGAGAGAGAGAGAGAGAGAGTTTTGACGCTTTACACTTTAACGCTTTAATGTCAATGGCCAGGAGGTTCTAATGACATTGGTGAATGTGGCAACATACTTTCATTGCATAACAAAACATCAGTAGAATCAAACGAATGGCAAATATTGAAACAGAACAAAGTTCTTTCCCTGAAGAAAAGTGGTAGCAGCCAACAGGCCACCCAGCATACCATAACAACTCCGTCCATTCATCTGTCAGTGCTGCAGATTCCAACACTGGCTACAGAAGAGAGAGAGATGATGATGTTTTACTGAAGAAATACATAAGGTTCATTTCAATGGGGAAGCGTTAAAAAAGAAAAAAAGAAATTATTTTCAAGAAGACAGACATTGTCATGAAGCGTAACAAAGGACAATTCACACTAACAACACGAAGACGAGAATGGAATGCTGCGATGCAACTTGGAAGCTAACTTCAGCGTGTACGCTCTGAACGCAATTTAAAAACTGTGTACAGAAAGCGAGAAAGCTTTGACACGGTCTCGTTGTCATCAGCTCCCATCAGTACAGGCAAATAATGACTTTCGGACTCCGGAAAGAACTCGTTGCGTAAAGCTACATAAGGCTGAACAGACAAACAAATCATGGTTTTCATCTTCGATTTCAAGCTTACACATTGGGCATAGTATCTGTCGAGGGGATAAATCTGCTCGGTACCGAAACCTATGAGAGTTAATGGGTGAAAAGCCAAATCTGAATTGAGCATATGCAATCTTGTATCAGCGTAACTGTTTACAGTCCACATGTGGCTCAACCTTGAATATTCTTTTGAACTGGGCATAAAATTCAAAAGCGTTGGCTAGTCTGTATCCCTTCTTCCCATTCCCGTAAGAAACTACTGACCAATCTCTCTCGATAGAAGAGAGAGAGAGAGAGAGAGAGAGAGAGAGAGAGAGAGAGAGAGAGAGAGACCCCCAAGCTTTGGGTCTGAGGCTGATGAGTGCTCCTTATCATTCCACTGTCGTACTCACTGAGTAGAGATCGATTGGAATTATGATTGATCCGAATGGAACCGTAAGTTTTTAAGGTCGCTTGACGCTTTGGCACTTTGATGTTTTAATGCTGAGGACACTGACCATAGCACAGAGTTGAGAAAATCCAGAAATGCACATCGTGTCTTAATGGCCCGTTGGCAGTACTTTTCGTTTCTAAAGATTGTCTGATTCTGGATGATACAGTAGTAGAAAGCTTTCTTAAATGGTGGAGGTCTCCACTCTGGGAGGGGACGCTCACTCAGTCTGGCTTCACGACTGAGC
>NC_134894.1:32716748-32719248 GCF_041734735.1 Babylonia areolata
CCTCGTGGATCTGTTTGATTCCAGTTCCCTTCCGTCTGCAGTCTGAGATTCCCATTATTGGTATTTTCCATCTCTTCATGAAGTCAATGACCTCTGGCTCCTTGTCTCTGAGTCCACACACGTTCCAAGTACTAGTTCTTTCTCGTTGTCCTTGTCCGTTTCCAGTTCGTTTTCCGTTTTGATCCGTCCGTTTCTTTTTCCTTTTAATTTCTTGAGCAACTAAAGAAAGAAAGAAGAGTCTTTCTACCTTTCCATTTTTCTTTGTTCTTTCCTCCCTTTTTCTCTTACCTTGAATTAAAAAAAGAAGAAGACATTTCTGTCAATATACCTCTCTGTCTTTGTACCTGGTATCCGTTTTTCTTTGTTTTTTGTTCCTATTTTTTCTTCTTCTCTCTTTCTGTCTCTCTTTGTTTTTCGCTTTTCTTTTTTCCCTTTCTTCCTGAAACCAGAACGTACCATGTGTCCATAATTGATGGACTGTTATTGGACTTGTCGCTGCAATTGCTTTGTGATCCAAGAAAACGTGTTACAAAAAATTATGTATTTATTATCATTATTTTGTTGTTTTTTTTTTGCAAAGTAAATTCATTTTCTCTTGTCCAGAAAAATCGACAAAATATTCTGTTCCATGAGCACGCTGCATTTCTTTTTTCTTCTTCTCCCCCCCCCCACCCCCTCGCCTACTCGGATTGCCTGCTGATTAAAAACAAAACAATAGAAACATAAAAAAAAGACAGAAAAGAATGAGTAGCTGTAAAACGTTTGATAACTTTGTGCCCTTTCGAGCAATGAAAAACAAATCTTCGTGGGTGGATCATGCTGACAGTATAACTGAATACTTGATTCTTTTTCAGTGTGGTCTGTTTTCATTGAAATCAAGACAGGCGGGAGAGGGTGAGAGAGAGAGAGAGAGAGAGAGAGGAGAGAGAGAGAGAGAGAGAGAGAGAGAGAGGGGCGGGGTGGGGTGGGGGATGATGAGGATAGCCCAGAAAGAAACACACAAGAACAAGAAATTCTATTTTGCCTGCCATTTTAAATACGAGAGGTTACTTTTTCGTGTCTACGAATTTTATCAATCCGGTATGGGCATTCTTTGGTTGGGATTAAAAAAAAGATGACATCCTCCGCCCCTTTTCTTCTTTCTCTCTTTCTCATACTGTTCCATTTCAGAAAGCACAAACAGAAAGACAAAGGAACAATACAACGAGAGTCGGAAAGAGGAAGATAGAACGGGAGAGGGAGCAGTGGTGGGGGAAAAGAGAGGGAGGGAGGAGAGAGAGAGAGAGCGACAAAGACGAAGCACACACACACAGAGATAGATAGATAGATAGATAGAGAGAGAGAGAGAGAGAGAGAGAGAGAGAGAGAGAGAGGGAGAGAAGAGGGGGAAGGAGGGGGAGAGAGAGAAGAGGAGGAGGAGGAGAGAGAGAGAGAGAGAGAGAGAGAAGAGAGAGAAAGAAGAGGGGGAAGGAGGGGGGAGAGAGAAGAAAAGGAAGAGAGAGAGAGAGAGAGAGAGAGAGAGAGAGAGAGAGAGAGAGAGGATGGTGGGAGGTGTGGGGGGATTAATTGGATCCTTTATTTGAAACTTTTTTTGATAGAGCACCATACTGTCCTAAGACGTAATCGAGCCAGCATAAAAGAATAGCGTGTAGTAATATTTGAGCCCGAGTATCGAAACAAACAAACAAACAAAACAAAACAAAAGACTCTCAGCTTATGTGTCTATGTCTCTTTGTTTAATCGTTTCTGATCGTTTGCTATCTCTCATATCATTTCCCGCTGATTGTGTATAAGATTGTTTTGCATTCTTTTTCTTTTGTTGTTTTTTTTGTTCGTTGTTGTTGTTGTTGTTGTTGCTGTTAGTAACGATGTTGATGTTGGTGGTGTCAAGTTTTTGTTCATGATCATCTTTTCTCTAATAATTTCGTTCTTTGGTTTTCGTTCTGTTTCGTCTGTTTGTTTGAATATGTTTTTTTTTCTTCTCTTTTCCCCTTTTTTGTTTGTTTGCAATTTTAGAAATGACATGATGAAATTAGCTATGGAGTTTTCATCAGTTGAGAATATTAGGGTTCGGGTTTTGTTGACTTGAATTATTGTCCTATGGAGAAAAAAAAAAGAAAAAAAAGGGGGGTGGGGGGGGGGGGGGGGGGGGGGGGGGGAAGGGGGGAGGGGGGAGGAAAAAAAAGGAGACAAGAAGAAGGAGAATGAAAATATGTTTGATTGACAGTCTATAATTGGATCTCTCTCCCTCCCTTCCTCTCTCTCCCCCCTCTCTCCCTCTCTCTCTCATTTGTGTGTGTGTGATTGTGTGTGTGTGTGTGTGTGTGTGTGTGTGTGTGTGTGTGTGTGTGTGACTTTTTCTCTATTTCTCCACGCCTTATTCGCTGTCAGATCGCCCCTTCACCTCCCAACGTCTCTTAATCATCATCATCATCATCATCATCACCACCACCACCACAACTACCACCATCATCATCATCAGCAGCAGCAGCATCATCAC
>NC_134894.1:32724248-32726748 GCF_041734735.1 Babylonia areolata
TGTGTTGACGCTGTTGAGCATTAGTACTGTTCGACTATCCTGATATGGCTTTGTGAGGACGGCTGGACTATAAGCAACACTAAACACTAAACAGTCTGTATGTCTGTCTGCTTTTCTATCCAGAAAGAGAAGACCAAGAACAAGAACAAGAACAAGAACAAAACTTTAATCTCCAGGCCTTTGGCCCCTAGAAAGAGGCCCAAAGTACACAATATGGTGATCAGCACAATGTAAAACACATACCAACTTGAACCTGTAGAACAAAAGTGCTTCTTGTGCATAGTAAATTAATTCTAAATTTCTTCATTGCTGTCAACGAATTCGTGTCGTATCTTCTCCAGAGAGACAGACAGACAGACAGACAGACAGACAGACAGACACACACACACACACACACACACACACACACACACACACACACGCACACACACACACACACACGCACACACACACACACACACACACACACACACACACACACACAGAGAAGGAAACATCATCCAGGAGTAACAAAATCGATGTGGATCTTTTCAAACATTAGTTAAATTATTGAGATCTTTTCAAACACTAGTTGCATTGTGTGGAAACTTTGGATGGACATAGAAAACGAGGAGGAAGGGGGAAAAGTCAGATACATGTTAGGAAATTGGGGGTTAGGGGAGGAGAGGGGTGGGTGGGTGGGGGGGGGGGTAGGAGTTCTTGGGGGTGGCATTGGGGAGGGGGTAAAGGGATGGGGGCGGAAATTAGGACTTTCTTTCCAGTGGGGGAGAGAACCAGGCATTTTTTTTTTTTATGGTCGACTGAACTTACATTTGGATGAACGTGGGCGTGTTGTTATCCGAAGCGAAAATATCCACCGTACCAAAGAAATTGTGATGTTAGCTTTAGACATTTTTTTTTTTTTTATCGATTTTTTTTTTTTTCTATTTTCTTCTTTTTATTCGGGGCTCGGTTTCTTTGTATCTTCGTTTGGTGATTTGTCTGTTTTGTTTTCTTTGTTCCTCGCCTTTCTCTGTTTCATTTTTATCCATCATTCTCTTTCTTTCTTCCTTTCTCTTTACATATCGGTGATTGTTTCCGGATTTTTATTTTATTTTCCTCCTCTTTCGTTCTTTTAAGAAATGTTTTCTCCTCTTCTCTCTTTCGGCTAGCCTCCCTGTCCTTTCTGCTCATTTTCTTTCTACATTCTTTCTATCATTTCCTTTGGCGTGTCCTTTCCTTTTTTTTTTTTTTTTTTTTAGTTCTGTCTTGTATTCTTCTGTTCCGTTTTTTCTTTCTTTCTTTCTTTTGTTCCTTTTTTCTTCTTTATCCCTTTCTTTCTTTAAAAAAAAATTCTCTTATTGTCTATTCCTTTCAAGCAAAAGACGTTTTCTTTTTTTTTCTTTCTCTCCATGAAAATGATCCCCCAACTCCCCCCCGCCCCGTTCCGCCGTCCCCAATGAAAAATTGTTCTTGCTTCTTTCTCTTGGGGGGAACTGAAGTGAGATGACGCAGCCTGGTACCGACCTCTCTCTTGTGGTTTTCAGTAATAACTGTTAGTTCATCACCAGTGATCCCATTGTCCATCAACAAAACAACAACAACAATAACAACAACAACAAAACCAAACCCAGCAGCAACAACACACAGACCAGCAAGAAGAACACAACAACAACCACAAGAACAACAATAACAACTGAAGAACGACAAATAACAACATTTCACGGAATGACCATTCCTCGCAGTGATAAACGAAGTCAGTACTAAGCAGCTTTGTTTCAATGCTCCCTTTGGGGTTCAGTGCTTCCTTTGGGGTTCAATGCTTCCTTTGGGGTTCAGTGCTGCTTCCTTTGGGGTTCAGTGCTTCCTTTGGGGTTCAGTGCTTCCTTTGGGGTTCAATGCTTCCTTTGGGGTTCAATGCTTCCTTTGGGGTTCAATGCTTCCTTTGGGGTTCAGTGCTTCCCTTGGGGTTCAGTGCTGCTTCCTTTGGTACTATCATATTAGTACCATTATCATTTTATTTCTTTTATCAACTTTGTTCAATGGTTCCTTTGGGGTTCCTTTGGGGTTCAATGCTTCCTTGGGGTTCAGTGCTTCCTTTGGGGTTTAATGCTTCCTTTGGGGTTCAGTGCTGCTTCCTTTGGGGTTCAATGCTTCCTTTGGGGTTCAATGCTTCCTTTGGGGTTCAATGCTTCCTTTGGGGTTCAATGCTTCCTTGGGGGTTCAGTGCTTCCTTGGGGGTTTCCACCCGGCACCCATTTCCCCCCTCCCCCTCCCGCGCATGTTTTTTTTTAATCTTTAAAAGCGGAAAGTATTGTCGAATACAGGGCACCTATAGCGTTTTATTTATTTATTTATTTATTTATTTATTCTTTCTTTCTTTTTTCGTTGTGTTCACGAAATCGTGACACAAGATGAACAAAATTATCATATTAGTACCATTATCATTTTATTACTTTTATCAACTTTGTTTTCTTTGATTGCAGTCATAGAGAGAGAGAGAGAGAGAGAGAGAGAGAGA
>NC_134894.1:32731748-32739248 GCF_041734735.1 Babylonia areolata
ACTACACACACACACACACACACACACACACACACACACACACACACACACACACACACACACACACACACACACACACACACCTCCCCAAGCAAGCACGAAAACACTTGTCGTCATCACAATGATGAACAAACGAACACGTCATTTATCACAGCAAAAGCAGTTGAAAAAAAATGATTGAGGCATCGTCTTGAAATAGCCAAGAAATGTTATTTACCGAGTAAGAAATGTACATTGTCGAATCTGGAATGTAAATTACCGAAAATGTACATTGTCGAATCTGGAATGTAAATTACCGAAAATGTACATTGTCGAATCTGGGATTATGAAAGATGAATTACACAATCACCCATGTTATGTTTCCTCGGTATTAAAAAAAAAAATTCTATAAAATCTGTCAAAGTTTCAAAAAATAATATTCAGACATTTGTTCGGACACTTGTCTTAGAGGACACTTTAACAACGTCCATCAAATGTCTTAAGATTGTCTAGACACACCTTTATAGGAGTATATAGCCCGGACACTGATTGAAAGTGTGTTTTTCAACTGATGAAAAAAAAGCATATAAAGTTCTGTCAGAAACTGTTCCCCACTAAAACGAACATTAAAGATAGATTCAGAAAATGTGTAGGGATAAAAAGAAGCACTTAAAGCACTTCTCGGGTTGTTCAAGAGCTTGATAGCACTAAAAGTACTTTCAAGAAATGGTTTAAGGCTGGTCATTCAAAGTACTTTCGAGAAATGTTTCACGACCATTAACGAACCACCCATTTTTTTGTTGGTGCTGCCCTACGCCCGTGCCGTTTCAATGGGATCTGTCCCACGCCGTTCACAATGAATCACCCCCACACAACCACGCCCAGGTTCGTCTGCCGCAGTCCCGGCACCGGCATTTTACAGAGAACCATCAACGTTAGACCGCCAGTAGTCCACACACCAGAGGAGACCCTGCATTGGAGCTGAGTCACGTCGTTGGTGTTCAGTAGTGCCTGTTCTGATTTATCATACGCAGGACACCACTTACTAGGCCCCCTTACTGATGATAATGATCGCTTTGTCGCGGAGCCAGAGAAAGGTTCTCCTCTCAGTGGAGACCGCGAATGTTATACATATGATTTTATGTACATATATATTTTCACATGATCTTATTTATTATCCATCTTCGCGTCTCCTCATCATAACCCCCCTTCCCCTCATCCCCACAGCCACACCCTGGCTCAATCCACCGCACTCACAGCACCAGCAGTCTACAGGGAACCATCGGTGCCGGGCTGCTGTGTGGCTACCATCCAGCAAAGACCCTGTACTGCTGTTGAGTCACCGACGTTCAGCGTCGCCTTTTTTTCTAATTCAACACGCGCAGGGCATCCTGCAGATGGTCAGTCCATAACCGATTGTTGTAAGTGTTTCACAGAGCTAGCGTGAGTGATGAGACACATCCCCACCCCTTTTCTCGAGTGGAGATAACCACCACAGGTGATCGATTGTACATCTGTTAACACTGGAGATTTTGATTCAAACTCAAAATACATATCTCTCTGGAGTCCGATCGCCCCAAATCGCCTTTGGCGTGGAAATGGTGGTAGTGTGGGAAATTCGAAACTGAAGTCACCACGAGAAGTGCCAGGAGGGCAGGGAAGGGTGACAGGGAAGGCGGTCTCGGGTTGTAGGGAGTAGGGATGAGGCATCTGGGGTGAGTGCGGCGCCAGTGCCGAAACCGATAATGTGTTCAAAATGTATCATATCGAGGTATTCTCAGTGACTTGTTTTGTGTCACTGTGGCGCGAAATGGTGTCAGATAATTAAAGCATCACTTTCACGCTGTTGTCGAAAAACAAAACAAAAAACAAAACACACACACATACACACAGAACAACAACAACAAACAAACAAACAAAAATCAACAGCCGGTGTACATTGTGGCGTGTGATTGGTCCCGCTAAACTCATGTAGCTGTTTGAACTCGGAACTGATATTGATCTGAGGATGCAGGCCTCAGTTTTCCCACCATGATAGCGTTTTTTACTTAAAAAGATTTTTTTTTTTTACATCATCCCCCACTCTTTCCTTTCCGACTTCATAGTAATTCATAGGACAGAGTTGAGCTGATTGACAACGCCTTGACGGTGAAAATATCCCCGTGCATTACTTTATACATCACAGGGCTTTCACATTGAGGACATCACAACGTCCCTTTAGGTATCAGCTGATCAATGGTTGCCAGTGAAAGCCATGCTTTATAAACACTAAAATTTCGTGACATATATATTTCAAAGACACAGCCAGCGTATTCGATGTGCGTCGATTTATTCTGAGTGACGTGAGCCAGTGACTCGTGAAATCGTGAGTAGACCGTTCTGGCATCGCTTTCACGCTGTTGTCGTAAAACGAACGGAGCTGTTCGTGGCGTGCAGTGCGGAAGTCAGTTGCTTCCCGTAACGCTCGTTCGGCGTTTTGAATTTAACGGTCTGGGAAATCGGGCGCATTGATTGGATGGGCGCGTGAGTGATGGGGCGGTGTCAGTTTCAGTTTCCGCTGCGTTGATCCACACACAGGAACACGTCGTCAGTGAAGCAGAACATATTGCTGTTGTAAAGTGAGACATGTCTGGGAGGGAGGGAGGGAGAGAGAGAGAGAGAGAGAGAGAGAGAGAGACATACATACATACATACATACATACATACATGAAGAGGCACAGAGCAAGAGAGACATATACCTACATAGAGAGGAAGAGAGGCGTAGTCGGCTTTTGGACTGCAACTCGAAATATTCCCCATCCTGTCTTTGGCGCGCTCGCGGTATATTGTTTTTATCTATCTCTCTATCTATCTCTGTCAATCTCTCTCTCTCTCTCTCTCTCTTTGTGTCTGAATATATATATATATATATATATATATATATATATTGTGTGTGTGTGTGTGTGTGTGTGTGTGTGTGTGTGTGTGTGTGTGTGTGTGTGTGTGTGTGTGTGTGTGTGTGTGTGTGTGACAATTCAGCTGGTAATTTTGATTATCGTGTCATTTATTCTGTGTGTATGAATTGTTCTTTCGTCAGTCTGTCTCCCCCCCCCCCCCACACTTCCCTTTTAAAATATTTTGTCTCAAAACTAGAACTTGACACAATTAAGCCAATGTTTAGCAACAACAACAACAACAACAAAAATAATCTTCTGTGTAGGATGAATCAGTCTCACAAGTGAGAATCATTTCCAAAAGTCGCTGATTTTATTTTTCTTTCCCCCAATCACAGTATGTTGTTGGCCTTGTAACGACGTGTTTTCATTGTCGTCATCATTGTTATCATTGTCGCTGCCTGCTCGCACTAAAGACGAAGTTATCTACAGGGCACGAGATGACACGAACTATCGGGATCACTAGCATCGTGAACGGAGGAAACAACGTCTTTTTACGCGAAAGTGTCTGGCACACATTTTCTTTATCAGTGGCACCGAGGGACGTCGCGTGTGGCTGAAGCACTAGGCATCGTAAATGAACAATAACAGCAAAATGGAGCTGCACTCGGCAACGTTGTTGCAGGGGCTTCGACGTTTCTGTTTTGAGAGACAGCGAAATGATGATCGGCCAGAGAGAGAGAGAGAGAGAGAGAGAGAGAGAGAGAGAGAGAGAGAGATGCTTCAGACACTTATTATTGGCAATGGCCTATTTACAGCCTTTATATCGAGGGGGTACAGATTTCAGCTCAGAGCAATTGAAGGGAGGAAAACAAACTAAACTGTTAATGAAGCAAATAATGTCAATAAAACAGTTTAAAACAAGTTAGTTGATCATATATAGGTACGTGTTCTCAAGCACACAAATAATGTCAATAAAACAGTTAAAAAAAAAGTTAGTTGATCATATATAGGTACGTGTTCTCAAGCACAAGCACGCACAGTTTCACCATCAGCTACGTTCTATCAGTTCTGTCAGCTCTAACAAAAAACAAAAACAAAATAAAACTCCTCTCTCTCTCTCTCTCTCTCTCTCTCTCTCTCTCTCTCTTCTTTCTCTGTGTCTCATTGTCTGTGCCTCGAGGACAAACTGAAAACAACAAACACATCAATGCACATCTGTTTTGCCAGGAAATAGTTTGTTTTAACCTCTCTCTGCCTGTCTGTCTCTTATTTTCATTTTTCTTTTTTGTTCTTCACCCCCCCCTCCTCATCCCTTCCTCACCAGGAAGACAGTAAGAAGACGACGAAAAAGCAACAGATGAACTTCTTTTTTCCTTTCTGCGTTCGTGGGCTGAAACTCCCACGTTCACTCGTATGTCCGAGTTGGCTTTTACGTTTGTGACCGTTTTTACCCCGTCATGTTGGCAGCCATAATCCGTTCAGTTCTGTTCAGTTTCTCAAGGAGGCGTCACTTCATCGCCACATCTGCTAATCAGATGCATGACCAGCAACGTCAGCCAACGCGCTTAGTCAGGCCTTGAGGAAAAAGAGTGAATTTATGAATATATAGAAAAATAGATAAATAAGTAAATAAATAAGTAAATGAATGAATAAATAAACAATAATTATAATAATGATAACAATGATGATAATAAATAATCCATTTTTGTGGGTGTACATGCTGGGTATGTTCTGGTTTCCATAAGCCCACCGAACACTGACATGTATTGCAGGATCTTTATCGTGCCTACTTATTATTAATCTTCTGCATGCGTATGTATACACACGACCGAGGGATCAGGCACTAGCAGGTCTGCACACACGTTGACCTGGGAGATCTGAAAACATATCGATCTTTAACGTTGACCTGGGAGATATGAAAACATCTCGACCTTTAACGTTGACCTGGGAGATGTGAAAACATCTCGACCTTTAACGTTGACCTGGGAGATGTGAAAACATCTCGACCTTTAACGTTGACCTGGAAGATATGAAGACATCTCGACCTTTAACGTTGACCTGGGAGATCTGAAATAATCTCGACCTTTAACGTTGACCTGGGAGATGTGGAAAAATCTCGACCTTTAACGTTGACCTGGGAGATCTGAAAAAATCTCGACCTTTAACGTTGACCTGGGAGATCTGAAAAAATCTCGACCTTTAACCCGCCAGGTGCGGAAACCGGGGATGGAACTCAGTCGAGGATTCAGCACTCTTAACCCCTCGGCCAGTGCACCCGTCCGTCACAGATTAACTCATTTTGTGGCCCGAGTTTCACTGTTGTCTCCCCTTGGGGAGGGGGGTGGTGGGGGCAGTCCACTGCTGGCCAGTCACATAGCGCGAAGGCACAGACTTCTGGATCATCGTCATTAGTCTAATGAAACTCTTTGTTGTCTCTTTCTGATAGTCTTTGTCTGTCTGTCTGTCTGTCTGCGACTCCTCTCTCTCCCTCTCTCTGTTTTTGTGTTTGTTCCTTTCTCTATCATTCCAGTTCCCCCCTCTCTCTGTGTCTCGTTTGCCGACAGATAATGTCTTGTCTTGAGGAGTCGGCCATGAAAATGAACAATTTACTGAATACTTTTAAAGATACAAATTCAAACTCTTGTAACAGTGTTAAAAATGGAAATCCTGATATGGATATCTCATGACTGATTTCGCTGTGGTTTTTTTTCTTCTCCGCTTGTGAAAACAAACATTGTGATTAGACAGACATTGTTTGACATAATCATAATTATTTGCATGACGTGGATTCCATGTCGTGACCATGTGTACAGGGCACAAGTTTCCGTATTTCGTTATGTTTTTGACATGTACAATCCCTTCCCCACCTTGCCCCCTTGTGAATGGGCAAAAATGGGCCTGGCCACAATAAATCGTTCGTTCGTTCGTTCTCTCTCTCTCTCCCTCTCTTCCATCTGTTTTTGTGTTTGTGTCTTTCTCTATCACCCCATTTCTCTGCCTCCTTTCTCTGTCTCTGTCTCTGAGTGTATGTGTGTTAGCACGCCGTTCTGACTATACTCAGCATGTCTGTCTCCCTCACACTGCTTCTAGTTCTAACCAGAATCTTCTCTCTGTGTTGGAAGGTGAAAGAACAACAGTTCGCAACAAACTTTTTCAAAGAAACCAAGAAACCTTTCCACACACGCAAAAAAAAACAACCCAGGGCACCAAGTGATTTGAACACATGGGGTAGCACGATCTGCATCATGAGGCATGTGGAGCAGGCAGCAACCAATCCTTAAGGCCTGTCACACACACACACACACACACACACACACACACACAGAGGACCGTCGATGGTCCCCCTCCCACCATCCCCAAGTACCCCTGGCTGCCGGACAGTGAATCTATCTTACAAGGAAGTACATGTACACCACCCGTAGCGACCCTCCCCCCTCCCCCCACCAGTTGTGTGGTACAGCCTGCTGTTGTTCTATCGTCTGTCTGCTGTTGTGGAGCCCGGTCGATACTGGAGGAAGAAGAATGGAAAGTTAGCTTGGAAAGAGGATGCATGCGATGGAAGAAGCATGGTAAGGAAGAAGCGTGGAAAAAAAAAAAGAATGGAAAGGAAGGAGAGAAGGAAGGAAGGAAGGAAACGAAGGAAGGAAGGAAGGATGGAGGGGGAAAGAGAGAGAGAGAGGACGGGGAAAGGGGTAGAGGAGGAACTTGCATAACATGCACACACGTAAAAACTTACCACTTATATGCTTCTGTTGTAAAACTGGGGCGTTGTCAGCATCTTGTTTAGTAAGGCTGATAAAAGCTAGAAAAATAAGAAGTAGAAAATATCTCTTCTTTATTATTATTTTTTTTAAACAAAAGGAACATGATACTTTGCGCATCCCGGCCAATTACTGAAAGCCCTGTAACAGTTAAAACACCAACACTGATAGCATCAGAATTCACTTCGATCCATTCTGTTCATTACCGGTCAACAGCAGGTGCTCCTGCCTGGTGTGGTTGACCTCCCCCCCCTCCCCCATTCTCTTCATTCAGAGAGTCCTGTTCCTTTTCTCTGCCCTGGTCAAACAAATATTTGTCCACCGTAAGTTAGATAAAAAAAGAAAGAAGAATCCTTTACGTAGTGCGAGACTACAGCCTGTATACTTACAATGATTTATTTACAGGACACATCAATAAGCAGCCGTATGATCCCAATTTAAAGGACTTTTAGAAGTGCTCTACCAGCTCCATATTGTGGAATATGACCGAATAATGCAGGTGTGTTTTTTTTCTAGTCGGCGATGCAAGAACTTCGTTTCAAGATTATGCCGTTCAGACATTGTTTTCAATACTGGCAAAGTGAGTGAGTGTGTGTGTGTGTGTGTGTGTGTGTGTGTGTGTGTGTGTGTGTGTGTGTGTGCGTGCGTGCGTGCGTGCGTGTGTGTGTGTGTGTGTGTGTGTGTGTGTGAGAGAGAGAGAGAGAGAGAGAGAGAGATAGGAGGGAGGGGGAGGGCGGGAGCAGAGAGAAAAACAGATTCCATGAATCCTATATGAGCATGCACGTGCATTACTAGTGTCAATCAATGGACAGGCAGCACTCCTTTCCTGCAGCCTCCCCATCTGCCGTCCGCCTGGCAAACATCAGAAACGGCAAACGAAGCTA
>NC_134894.1:32749248-32754248 GCF_041734735.1 Babylonia areolata
AACAAAAAACGGTTTTTCAAAGATATTATTTGCCACCAGATATATTAGGACATAATGGAACACATCAACTTTGTGAAAGGCACATCAGCATTATCAGACTTCAAAGCTTGAAGAAGGAACTGTTGCTTCGAAAATGTCATCGAATGGGGGAAAACAAACCCCCAACCCCCCAAAAACAACAAACAAACAAACAACCCCCCCAAAAAAACAACAACAACAACAACAACAACAACAACAAAATGATAAAAACGAGAGGAAAAGGTTGTTGATGCTGATAAGATGGCAGACATTTATGGTGTTAGAACCTTCAAAGGGAAAGCAGAAGCAGCAAAAATAATCGTTGATGTCGAAAATGTCTTTGATGAAGCAAATACTTGGCGAGGAAAACCACTGATTTCTACACCAGGACAGAAATGACGAAGGTGTTGGCTGGTATAGTTTTGTAATGTCGTGCGTTCATCATGATAGAAGAAAGTTGTCTTTATATATATATATATATATATATATATATATATATATATATATATATATATAAAGACAACTTTCTTCTATCATGATGAACGCACGACATATATATATATATATATATATACCGTTTGTTTAAAGGATAAAACCCATAGCGTTTATATTTTTTGTGTGTTCTGTTTTCTTTCCGATAGATTAGATTGGTTTGATTTATTTTCAGTCTGTTCACCCTAAAACGGGTGCTGCTTTGACTTCGAAATAAATCAAAATGAAATAGATGAAAATCAGTTTTCATGATTGTCTTAACATTTGTATGAAATATAAACTTTTTTTCGAAGGAAGAAGGGAGCGAGCAAATGAAAGAAAGAAAAAGAAAAGAAATATACGTACCCTCATGGACCTTCCACCCTCAACCACCCTCACAGACATTCTCACTCAAACTCGTTTACACCCCCCCCCTCCTTCCACCCCCTCTCCTACCTGCCCACACACGGTCATACATTTCCATTAATCTCTTCTCTCTGTCTCTGCCTCTCTGTCTCTCTGCCTCTGTCTCTGTCTCTGTCTGTCTCTCTCTCTCACACACACACATACAGACCACCCCACAAATACACGCACAAACGCGAGGACTCATCCCACCTTTACTCACACACACACACATACACTAAACAAGCGCACGCAGACACACACACACACACGCGCGCGCATACACACACACACACACGAACACAACAAACGCACGCACACATACACATCATCATCATCATCATTATCATCACCAGCAGTATCAATAAGTATAGCTATTAGTGACATCAGTAGACCCCACCTCATCCCTCCGCCCACACGCTCCGTGCATTACCCCCATCCCCCACCCCCATCCCCAAGCCCAAAGATCTGCTGTCAAGATGATTGATTGATCGTGGATTTCACGGAAAGCCGCGTAGATCACAGGGACGTGGGTGGGTGGGTGCGTGGGTGGGTGAGTGGGAGAGGTGGGGGATGGAGAATGGGGGGTGGGGGTGGCATGCTGCAAAGCTAATGACAGGGCACAGGGCTTTCTGGGAGCAGAAAATGACCCCTTTATTAACATTTCCCCTTTGCAATTCTCGGGGTGCACATTCAGAGTTGAGCATTGAAATTAGCGCATGTTCTGATGTGGGTTGTGTTGTGTTGTGTTGTGTTGTGTTGTGTGTGTGTGCATGTGCGTGTGCGTGTGTGTGAGTCTTTCTTTCTTATCGTCTGTCTGCCAGTCTGTCTGTCTCTGCCTGTCTTTCTGTCTCTGTGTAACCATACGAAGCGGTTCCGTTTTCAGAGCAGTCTGTTTCCACAGATAAAATGCATCGCACTCTCATGCATCCGTGTACACCGGCTGTCCACCACAACTACTCACCACAACCACGACCCCCGCCACCCGATCCCTCAAAAACAAAGAATAAAAAAAGGAAAAAAAACAAGAAAAAACCCCCAGCAATCCTGCGAAACGCACCAACTTGAAGGAATACAAACTGCCCACACACCCAGATATATACACTCTTAATACTTGTTTAAGAAACAGGCAGCTTGAGGAAGTATAAACCGTAAGCAAAGGAATGAGAACAAAACTTCTGACCCTCACACGTGGTTGATACATAGACACGTGGCACCTGGTAAGCTCCCTTCAACTGCTCTATAGCCCCTCATCGCCCCCACACCCCCACCCTACCCCCACCCCCTTACCCCACCCAGGATGAAGGTCCCACAGATTTAGCAGAGGCATCGTAGTGTGAAGGGAACAGTCCTGACAGCGATACTCCATGCCTCCTCCCACCGTCACCAGACCATTCCACGGCCGTTCATCTCACCTCTTTACCCTGCTATCTCGATCTCGCCCTTTCTCTCCAGTTTGACTGGAAAATCAAACTGAGCGCCTAGTCATGCGGGTGAGACGATAAGCCGAGGTCCCGAGTGCAGCTATCTCGATCTCGCCCTTTCTTCCCAGTTTGACTGAAACTGAACGTCTAGTCATGCGGGTGAGACGATAAACTGAGGGTCCCGCGTGCAGCACGTTCTTGGGGTACCGAAAAAGACCCCTTCTTCTTCGTTCACTCGTATGCACACGAGTGGGCTTTTACGTGTATGACCGTTTTTACCCCGCCATGTAGGCAGCCATACTCCGTTTTCGGGGGTGTGCATGCTGGGTATGTTCTTGTTTCCATAACCCACCGAACGCTGACATGGATTACAGGATCTTTAACGTGTGTATTTGATCTTCTGCTTGCATATACACACGAAAGGGGTTCAGGCACTAGCAGGTCTGCACATATGTTGACCTGGGAGATCGTAAAAATCTCCACCCTTTACCCACCAGGCGCCGTCACCGTGATTCGAACCCGCGACCCTCAGACTGACAGTCCAACGCTTTGACCACTCGGCTATTGCGCCCGTCGAAAAAGACCCCAAATGGCAACGAAAGGGAATGGCAACGAAAGGGTTGTCCTCTTGCAAAATTCTGTAGAAAGAAATCCATTCTGATCGGTCCACAAATGTGATTACATGCAAGCACTCAAGCCTGACTGGCGCGTTGGGTTATGCTGATGGTCAGGCATCTGCCTTGTGGATGTTGTGCAGCGTATATGGCTTTGTCAGAACGTACTGATGCCCGCCTTGAGATACTGGAACTGAAAGTTTACCTACGACGTCAAGATGAAGCAGGAGATGAGGAAACGAAACCAAGCTGATTTACGTTGGCTTTCGTTTCTGTGAGGCTGTGCCTCCTTTAGGCCTGCTTGCCCCCATTTTGGATCACTCACACACTGCTCTGTGCTCTGTAGAAGCAGGGAAGTGGAGTGGCGGTGGGGTGTGGGGTGTGGATGAGGGTGCAGAATTTAGCATAAACATGGCCACTGGGCACGTAAAAGCCCAACAGTTTCCAAGCTGTTGGTCTGAGTTAATCTGTTCATGCAGAGGTGAAGTGTAGAATCGAATATCAAGAAGAAGAAGAAGAAGAAGAAGAAGAAAAGAAAAACGAAAAGAAAAAGAAACACAAAGAGAAAGCAACCTTCTCAGCAAAGGTGAGAGAGGGAGAGAGAGAGAGAGAGAGAGAGAGAGAGAGAGAGAGAGAGAGAGTAAAAACTAGCTTGAGTGTTAGAATGAGAGGGAAGTAGTACTTAAAAAACAAACAAACCCACAACAACCAAAACACCCATCCTCTGACGATTTGCTGAATCTTACACACAATTCTTCTTCAGAAGACGAATGCGCAAAGAAAGCCCAATCCAAGGGCGACACATCCATTCGCTGAGTAAAAGAACTGAAAGTCCCCAGAGAATGAAAGAACGATCGCTTTCAGCTGTACAGTCGGGTCTGTCGCGGCATGAATGCGTCACACAACTCCTCACTCTTCACAACAGCACCGGGCCGCTGGGATTGGGTCGGGCCAGGTTTTCTCTCGGGGCGCTTGGTGGAGCGGGCAGGACTGCAGCAGATGTTCTGTTGTCTGGCTGCCTGTTCTGCAGGGGCACTTCTCTGTGTCGCCGATACGGAGTTTCGTGTACAGGTGGTTTTTCAGGCGGTTGTGGCCTGTCCTGAGCCTGAAAATGGCTACCTGCTCTCGGAAGCTCTACGGAGGACTGGAGGACCTGCGACGTACTGCCGCCTTCATCGAGGAGACGGGGGAATCCATCTGATAAATGACAAACGAGACAACAACAACAACAACAACAGCACCAGTACAGAGGAGCGATGATATGTGCAGTGAGGGCTGCACGTACTGTTGCTGGCGACAATCCAAGCAGGGGCGACAATCCAAGCAGGGGCGACAATACATTTTGCAATCGGCTCTACCTTTCCCCACGCTTGCTGGCTTCTTTCCACGCACCTCGTTCAGTCCCGAGATGAATAATCCCCAGACCGCGAGCACTGATTGGTGCATCAGCGCCTCCATTCTGCATGCCCGCATGAGGATTTCCTCCTACTGACCCAGACAATGTGATGGACACGCGTTTCCTGTCGTCCGTTTTGGAGGACTGGCGATGTGTTGTGTGAGTGCCGGTCACTGTGTTCCTGTTGCTTTCCGCTGTTGGGACACACTTCACTATGTGTGGGAGTTGGGTAACTTGTCTACTTTTTCATGTCCCCTGTTTCTGTCTGAACCACTCACTCTTGTTCGGCACCCAACACCCTCTTGTGGGAGGGACAATGCACGTACATCACAACATACCCTGCCTCCCTGCATACCCTGTTCTCCTTTCCTTTCTGTCTCTCCCTTCCACGTGCTCTCTCTCTCCCTCTTTCTCTCTCTCTGTTTGTCTCTGTCTCTTTCTCATTCTTCTCTCTGTTAGTCTTTTTCTCATTCTCATTCTTCTCGGTGTGTATCTCTTTCTAATCCTCCTGCCTGATTGTCTCTTCCTCGTTCTCATTCTTCTCTCTGTCTCTTTCTCGTTCCCATTCTTCTCTCTGTCTCTTCCTCGTTCTCATTCTTCTCTCTGTCTCTTTCTCGTTCCCATTCTTCTCTCTGCCTCTTTCTCATTGTCATTCTTCTCTCTGTCTCTGTCTCA
>NC_134894.1:32759248-32761748 GCF_041734735.1 Babylonia areolata
GGTACTACGAACAAAAAAAAAGAAAAAGAAAACAGAACAACAGTGACATCGATAAAAAAAAAACCCACCACCACCACCATCACCACCATCATCAACAAGAACAACAACATCAACGTCACCATCAACAGCAACAACCAAAAAAGCAAAGAAAAAAACAACAAACAAACAAACAAACAAAGCAAACAAGATGCCAGCAAAACAAGTTAACTCCAGTGAACGGCCTTTCTTGCCGAGGCTTAACGAGGTTTACCACAAAGGCACAGGACAAACAAGACTGACGAACCCAATCTTGTCGATCTTAACTCCACCTGTTCTTCAACTACAGCGTTGATGGCAAAACTAGGCGCGCACCGGCTCATGTATGAGAACAGTCGCTATTTTCTTTTTAATTTTCTTGAAGGTTATTCTTTAGTTTCTTATCCGTAGTCAACCTTTTTCATGAACACATACATACATACATACATACATTCATATATATATATAAATATAATCCTGAGTATAATGACTGATTCATTTTCAACTGATTCTAGAGTATTTACAGAATACAGAATGTTTTATTGCCTACGATGAGAGAAATACAAATAACAATTAAACATAATAGTTTATTTTCTTCAGTAAAAGCTATATGAATAACAATTTAAAAGATCTTTCATAATTTTGATTCTTTTACACACATGGAGACGGGAGTGGGGGTCTGGGGGTCGGGAGAGGGGGGGGGGGGGGGGCGGGGCGGGGCGGGGGGCGGGGGGGGTAGGACGTAGGGTGTCTGGTATATTGCACCAACATTTCTTTTGATTGTACCAAGGGAAGAAAAATATGTTAAATTTGCATAAGAATACTTCTGTTTTTGTGCTTTACTTGCCCCCCTACCCCCAATCCCCCCCTCCCCACTCCACTCCCACTCCTTTTTATTTTATTTTATTTTTCTACTCGTTTTTTCTTCTTCGTAATTCTATAAAAGTATCTATATCCCCATTTTAAAATAGTTTTTGCATTCTCCACACTTGTGTATTTGTCAGAAACAAAATGATTATCACAATATTGTCTGTATCGGGTCGGTATGGTTGTGACTGACACACACACACACACACACACACACACACACACACACACACACAATACACACACACACGTGCGGACACACACACGCACAGAGAGAGAATTGAATGAATTTATTTCTGAGAGTAATACAGTAAGCAAAATAATGCTTTTTTTCATGCAGCCCCATAAACAAAGGGGGAATCATTATATCAGTCAGCATGAATATTATAGTCATGGATACATGAATGGTAATTTGACATTTACAACACTAAATAGAGGAGAAGAAGAGGAGAGATATATAAGGGGACAGACAGAGACAGAAAGAGAGAGAGAAAGAGAGAGAGATAGAGTAAAAAAAGAGAAGAAAACTAACATAGGTCCAAGATAATGATGAATCAATGAATAAAATGAAATGAAAAACATATATAAAATTAAAAAAAATTACAAGAGAGAGAGAGAGAGAGAGAGAGAGAGAGAGGTGGGGGTGGAGGGAGGGAGGAAGGGAGGGGGAAAGAGAGAGTCCCATATGCGCTCTTTTTCATTCACAAAATTAATTTGGTCCAAGCGACCAGTGAGCAAGTAACAATTAATTTTTCTCTCTCCCCAGGAAACTAACATTGTACACAAAACAATCACACAAGTCGGAGATGTTTCGAGTGATTGGATTGGATGCCAGCAGCGATCACGTGAGCTACTGTCGTATACACGTGCCCCTGGGAACGCTAGGAGAAGGAGGTGGAGGGTGGGCCATGGGGAGGAGGGAGGGTGAGAGATCTAATTGGCAGTCTGGAATCGAGTTGTAAAGTTTGGAGGAAAGTTGGTCGATGATTGCACGAGGGGTGGGGGCTAATGATTAGATCGACAGAAGCCCCCCCACCCCCTCTGGCAGTCGCCCACACTACACGTGGGCAGGGAGATGGCAAAGGCAAACAAAGAAACAAACAAAAAAAAGTAAAAAAAAAAGCGAAAGAAAAAAATCAAACCATGCAAG
The DNA here is from genome assembly GCF_041734735.1 of Babylonia areolata. NCBI lineage: Eukaryota > Metazoa > Mollusca > Gastropoda > Neogastropoda > Buccinidae > Babylonia > Babylonia areolata. Next base: position 32,761,281 of record NC_134894.1, read on the forward strand.
CAGACATAGACTCCCCCCCCCCATGCGCGCGCGCACACAAACACACACACACATACACACACACACACTCACACCCACCCACACCCACATCCACACCGACTACAATTATCAGATTGTAATCTTTCCCATTTTGATGAATTTCCTCACCCTTCAAACACACTCTTCTTCCCTGCTTTCAGCTAACTGAAAAAAAAAAAAAAAATCTGGTTTCGGATTAAGATATTTCGTTGGACTGAATTCATTATGAACATCTGCAAAATTTGAGCGTTCTATAATAAAATGAAAATCCCGTCGCCAGTCAAATCCATATCCAAGTCAGGACAAGTAGGCAGTTCACGCGGAATATTGTGACCTTTGCCAATCTCCACAGGTCGTGATGAGACGTAACAACCGGGCAGATCGGAGACACACATTTCCTTATTCAAAATTAGCATTGAAGTTTCTACAGAAAAGACATTTATTATCATT
>NC_134894.1:32766748-32781748 GCF_041734735.1 Babylonia areolata
TGTGGTACATAGCAGGACAGTACAGTGCGTGCAGTCATGTTACAGTCACATTTATTTTTGGGAAAGTCTCTCCCTTGACTGCAAATGTTTTAACGATCCCAAATTCATCTCATTGAAAAGACAACAACAACAACAACAACAAAAACAAACAAAAAACAAAACAAAACAAACAAACAAACAACAACAACAACAAAACAGGACTAAATTTTCAAAAAAACAGCAGTTAAGAGCTATTCTTTCCTTCCAGCACGAGTTTGAAATTCGACTTTTACAATAATCAGTTTAACTCCAGAAAATCTGAATTCGTAACAGATTGTAAAGCGTTACCATGATATTCATCAGACATCACAGAGTGTAAGAAAAAAGAAAAAAAGAAAAGAAAAAAAAAAGAAGTAATGCCATTTAACGGACATTAATAACCTGATAAACAAACAAAACAACAAACGGGCAGCAACGGATTAAGACACCGCACGGAGACTTGACTGAAGACAAAAGATTAACTTGATCCCGGACACTGCTCCATCTAAAAACAACAACAACAAAAACCAACCAAAAACAAACAACAGCATCAGCCAACAAACGTACTTGTCTTCACTCGACTCATCGAACACCGTGAGAAAATTTTCTTTTAACTATTTCTAATAAGTGAAAACAACAACAACAACAACAACGAAAATCGAGGATCCAGAGATGCTGATTCATGTCATCAAATATAACCAAGGGAGAGACGGAAGAGATAAGAAAAGTGTGCCCTAATTGACACAAAAATCCCCAGTCCAGTTTGTGAAGGACGGACATCCATTACCACGCAGCTCAATTTTCCCAGGTCCACTCCAGTGGCTCAGAGAAAGGGAGGCGTTGATTTCATTCCGTCAGCCACAGATGTTGCAGCACCAGTTGTTTTGATACTTTAATTGTGCTGTTGCTGTCACACACAGACTCACGCACACACACGCGCACGCACGCACGCACGCACGCACGCACACACACACACATACTCACTCACTCACACACATGCATACACACATACGCACGCACGCACACACGCAAGCATGCACGTAAGAGCACTCTTTTGCGTGGGCTCGTCTGCACACATCCCCTCGACTCCCCCGCTCCCCCACCTTCCTCCAGAGCTTTCGTGGTGTAACAGCCACACACACGCATGCACACACATTTTTATTATTCATTTATTTATTTGTTCATCTATTTATTTATGGATTTTCTTGTCTCTCTCTATGGGTTTATGTAAGAAGACAGACAGAGAGAGAGAGAGAGAGAGAGAGAGAGAGAGAGAGAGAGAATCTCAGCTGTTGACACATCTCCACCTTTGTGATGGCAAGAATAGACGAGAAAATAGTACAGTATCCCATATTTATGCGACGTGTTCAGTATCGCCTTACTTGTTGTTGTACACCCATCGGCAGATTCTGAAAACAGTTCTTTCAGACTGGGGCGTATCAGGAAAAAGTCTGCCGTCAGTTTGGTAGTCCAGATCCTCCCGCCATTGTTATTATTATTATTACTATTATTATTATTATCATTGAGTCTGCTGTCAGTTTGGCAGTCCAGATCCTCCCGCCATTGTTATTATTATTATTATAATTATCATTGAGTCTGCTGTCAGTTTGGTAGTCCAGATCCTCCCGCCATTGTTATCATCATCATCATCACTGTTATTATTATTATTATTATTAAAATTATTGAGTCTGCTGTCAGTTTGGTAGTCCAGATCCTCCCGCCATTATTATTATTGTCATTATTATTATTATTATTATATGAAATATTTTATAAGTAAACATGGATTTGAACTATATATGAAAGAACCGAAATACGAATATGGCATTGTGTTTGCTTTTATTTGTGGCATTTTTGACAAGTAAGTCAACAGCTTAATTCCGTCGATTCTCCACCGTGAGAAGGAAATCAGGCTGGATCAGCGTTTCACGTTGCTTTGGTGAGATCGAAATTTATCCAGCACACGGTGTTTAATGTTTCGGCCAGCGACGATCTCAACAGCAGTGGGTCATAGAAAAGCTGAGGTTGACAAAACATTATCAGAATCAGGACCAGAGCAGTTTGTTCAGCTGCGTAGAAGGGGTTATGATGATGGGGAAAAAAAAGTCAGCTGCCAATAGAAGATGAGCAGGACCCAAGACCCTCGTCCAGATTACAGCCAGTGGTTTGTTGAAACAGGGGTTGGCCTAGCACAGGTCAGCATGAAAATTGCTTTTTGCAGTCCAGAGAACTGGTGAGGTCCTGTTGATGTAGAAGCAGCATTTGAAAGGATGGAGATGGAGGGAAGGGTGGGTGGGGATGGGTTTATGGTTGGGAGGGGGTGGGGTGGGGGTGGGGTGGGTGCTCGGAAAGTTTGAGAAAGTAAGAAATTACTCCAGTGTCAATGTGGGCATTCTGGATATGAGAGGGAACAGAGTTCACTCCGCTGAGAAAGCCAGCTTTGCCACGGTCTTTGGGTAGGGGGTAGGGGGTGGGCGGGGGGGTGGGGGTGGGGAGGGAGGGGGCTGAGAACACAATCATGGGCAGGATCCTCGGCTTCAGAAGATAGACTGAGATAATAGTCCAGTGCTATTGTCAGTCTGGGAGGAAAGAGGGGTCAGGGGACTGAGGGGGTGAGGGGGTTTGGGGGGAAGGGGGGAGGGTGGGAGGGACAGCCTATGCGCGCACACAAAGTGTATACAGAGGGTGGCGCCACATGCTTTCAGACAAGAGTCTGATCCCCTTGTGATGATGTGAATGCGGCCAAGAGATTCCAGGCCCGACAGACAGACAGACAGGGCTTGCAGAGCCAGACACGAAACGACCGCAGTCCAGTTTGGAACGGACCATCGTTCTTTAGTTCAGAGGCGGAGACATGTTTTCCTCAGTGTGTACAGGAACCACTACTCATGGCCCGTTAGGAACTCTGACAGGGAGGTAGGTTTGTTTTCTTGGGCAAACAGTGACTGTGACTGGTTTTGATAGAGGATGATTCAAGGAAAATTTTGCTTCAGTTACGGTCAGAACGACAAATTTTATAGTTCGAATTACATGACGGGGAAACGTTTTCCTCAGTTGCCTGGAGATCAAATCATCGACAAACAGAAAGGACTGATTAAACTCTAGACACACACACACTCTTACACGCACACACTTACACACACACACACACACACGCATACACACATACACGTACACATACTTATCCATACATACGCGCGCGCGCGCGCACACACACACACACGCACACACACACACACACACGCACACACTCAGATTACATTACTGCACATTTGTATTGAGCCCCCCCCCTTCCCCTTCACACACACACACAAACACTCTCTCTCTCTCTCTATATATATATATATATATGTGTGTGTGTGTGTGTGTGTGTGTGTGTGTGTGTGTTTCTCCTCCGTCATAGATTTATCCAGTGCTCTACAGATGAAAAGATAACACTAGTTAGGTGTCTGTGTGCGCCGCCACTGATTTTTTACGGACTGCACAACAAGTCTGAGGCTTTCCGGAAGCCACAACATTATAACTGTTCGTGTGGACCACCCCCAGAAATGACCACGTTTCTCGTTGTCCCAAACCACTGGTCTCGGAACGAGGAGCGACTGCAATTTCTCATCCTCTGTTACGGCCCATTCCAGGGGTGTGTGAGTGGGGAGATGGAAGGGGGGAGTGGGGTATGTGTGTGTGTGTGTGTGTGTGTGGGGGGGGGGGGTTGTGGTCATTTCGCCCAGTGATGAAACCAGGGAATGAATGGCACTACACTGAGCGAAGGGGGCAAGCCTGGGCGTTGTTTGTTTGCCAAGAATGGAATGAAGATCGTGTGTGATGTATTGCAGTCCCTCCCTGACGCAGAAACTGATGACAGCCACTTATTGCTGAGAGAACAAACTGTCAGCTTCACCCAGCTCGTGACAGAACAACGTTGTTTGTGATGTTACATGGAATCAGTTCTGGACAGTCTGAAAAGATGGGAGAGAAGAAGAAAAAGAAGAAGAAGAAGAAGTGAGAGAGATGGGGGATGGGGTGAGGGTCACACACACACACGCGCGCGCGCACACACACACAGATATATATATATATATATTTATGTGTGTGAGTGTGTGTGTGTGTGTGTGTGTGTGTGTGTGTGTGAGAGAGAGAGAGAGAGAGAGAGAGAGAGAGAGAGAGAGAGAGAGAGATATACACAGACTTCGGTGGTGGTTATCTTAGTGTAAGGATACAGTTCGATTGCATTACTCATTGCTAGCTACCTGAAGAATAAAGAAGAAGAAGAAGAAGAAGAAGAAGAAGAAGAAGAAGAAGAAGAAAAAGAACACGTGCACGCTTACGCAGTTGCCAGACACACGGTGATACTATTCTATGCGAGGACAGAAATGTCGATTCTTTTAATGATGTTGTTCTGAAAGACAAGTTTAAAAAAAAAATCGGTTATACACACTGCTGGTCACATACGGGTTTGAAGCAGCAGCAGCAGGAACGACAACAACGACAACAACAACAACAAAACAACTGTGGGGAAAACCAGACGCAAACGAATCAGTTCGTTGTTGACAATCGAACAGAAAAAAAAATCAAACAATAATTAATGAACTGCTCGCAGTGGCGCCGCCTCATCCATTTCCTTCGTTTAACCAGCCAATAAAAACAAAACAAGAGCACTTGATAAACATGGCTTGAAAACGTACACAGTTCACGTCGACATACACGGCATGTCTGGATCTTATTTTTTTGCAAGCCTTTTATTTCAAGATCAAAGGGAACGAATTACTTCAAGGCATATCTTCAGCCACAAACTGTCTGGTGAACGCATTTTTGTATGTGGAGTCTTCGTCTGGACTTCATCAAGGACGCTTACAGGATCAGGAATAAGAAACGTCGTCTTTGTGTCGACAGTACCTGGATTTTAACCGGAGTTCAGTGGAAGAAGGCAGGGAGACAGACAGGAAGTCAGGTCCTGGAACAGTGGAAGGTAATAGATTCATGTTATTTATAGTCTAGTCGACCGCGATGGCCATCTTAGGACTGACAAGAAGTAAAACGAACGAAGAATTATTTAACATACTTTGATACCTTTTTTTTTTGGTTGTTATACCGAACTTTGTTTTAAAGCATGGTGTCATATATACACATACAGCCACAATTGACCCTTATCACCCACCTGTGTGTTTTCTATCAGCCCTTTATTCCTTCCTTCTTCTCAATCTCCCGTTTCTTTCTTTTGTTTTTAAAATGATATTTTCGTGTATGTTTTGACCATAATGGCGAGGATACTTTATTTTGTTTTGATTGATTTCAGTCGCCCGTTGTGACTAGACTGTGAATAAATCACAAACAAGTGAAATAACTTGATAAGTGCTGCTCTTATTAGACAAAGGCACACAATTTCATTTAATTTTACCTTTGCGCTTCCAGTCAACTGGTTTATTAAGACCAGCAGTTATTGACCCTGTTCGTTGTTTAACATGTATCCGTCAATGGTTCATTCAAATTCTCTACCAATAACTTTATCAACCAACCAGAAATTACTGACGAACAAATTGAACCATGTACAACAACAAAAACAACAACAGCAACAAAACTTTATTAACACGACAGAACTAAAAAAAACAATTTGAAATAGACTTTTTCCCCAATCAATGAAAATAAAATCAAACGAAGAAATATTCGCCCGTTAAATGAGTTGTCTAAGATGGAATATCTGGGATTTCTAGCACTGGCAGTAAAGTGTTCGTGTATGATATCTTGTAAATTGCGCAAATAAGATGTTTGATTCTGAGAGACTCGTCACAAGGACCTTCTTTGTCTTACAGGTAAATGAGGAATCGTGAGAAGGGAGCTGCCAGTATGCAGCCTGTAGAGAACAGACTACGTTTTTCTGTCCGTGAAAGATGAAAGGGATCCCTTTAGAACAGAAAGGAGCCGATGGATTTAAGTCGTCAGCAAGGGACGTCTGTTCCGCTTGTCAGAGGTCTTCCAGGAATGAGGGAACCTCGAGGTCTGAGGCATGTGGAATGTGGTGAGTTATATTTCTTGGTTAGAGTTGTGGCATTCTTTCACAAGACAAGTCAACAACGTCATCGCCTCTGTTGCTGCCAAGACCAGGATACCAAATGGGGGTCGGGAGGGGGTGGAGGGGAGGCGTGGGGGGGGGGGGGGGGGCGGGAAGCGAGGGAGCAAGGGAGAAAGAGAGAGAGAGCGAGGGAGAGAGAGAAAGAGAGAGTATAGTCTTTGTATTGAGGTATAAACAAATAAGCGATTCAGTAATTGTTCTTTTTATCTGAAACCCGCCATAAATGAACTTATTAACGGTTATTAACGTTTATATATAAATAAAAAGAACCACAGAGAGAGAATAAAGAGAGAGAGAGAGAGTCTTTGTTTTGAGGTATAAACAGACGAACGATTCAGTTATTGGTGGTGTTTTAAAAATTTTTTTTAAAATCTGATACCCGTCGTCGATGACCTCATTAACGATTATCAACGTTGATGTGTAAATAAAAAGGACCACAGAGAGAGAGAGAGAGAGAGAGAGAGACGAAACGAAACGAAACGAAAGGAAACGAATTTTTATTTCACGAGGGTAGTGGAGTAAACACAGCTGCTTTTTTACATGTAGCCCTCAAAGAGAGAGAGAGAGAGAGAGAGCACCACTAGCTAGGTGCGGGCAGACAAACGTCCATCAAGTTCATTCACCATGTAATTGAAGCGCACCTGACGAATCACTTCCATCAGTCCGACAGTTGGCTGCGGCCTTCACCTTTAGGGACAGGTGCAGGAAGCCAACTTACACACTGAACAGCAACAGCAACAGCAACAGCTCACTACTCCCTGCTTCTGTTTAATAACAGTAGGCAAGGGTTATAAACACGGGTCCTCTTCAGATCTGTTTGCTGACTGATAACAAGCACCCGTGGCACTTTGGATGAGCTTATGTCATCTCCGCTCACTCTCGCAGCATGTTAAGCCATCTCTTCCTCTGCGTTCGTGGGCTGCAACTGCTTCGCTGAGTAATATGTATGTACGTGTGAGCTTTTAGTTTTACGTGTATGCTCTTTTTCTTTTAATATGGCACCACGTAGGCGGTCATACTGTGGCTCCGTTTTCGGGGGTGTGCATGCTTGTATGCTCTTGTTCTCATAACCCACCGAAAGCTGACATAGATTACACGATCTTAAACGCGTGTGTTTGGTGTTTTGCATGCGAGTTTACACATTTTCTTTTTTTACATGGAAGATCGGGAAAAATGTTTCCGCCCTTCAAACAGCCATGCACCTGGAATCGAACCCAGGACCACTTTTCATCATGCTTAGCGAAGAACAGCGGTGCTTCGTGAAGTCTGGCACGTCTGCCATTATTCTGTGTACCGTGTGACCCCATGTACACAAGGAAGAAGAAGAAGAAGAAGAAAAAGAAAGAGACAGAGAGAGAGAGAAGGAAAAAAATGAGAGAGAGAGAGAGAGAGAGAGAGAGAGAGAGAGAGAGAGAGAGAGAGAGAGAGATGGAAAGATATACGGATCGAAAGAAAGTGAGAGAGGACAAGGTATAAAGAAAGAGGCAAACGGACAGAAGGAAAAACAGACTTGAAGTCCCAGTCACGGAATACATCACTTGAACTAGTATTGATTCCAGGTTGCCCCTTTGTCTTTGAAGAGATCATGTGGACAAGTCTGGGCTATTGCACACACACACGCACGCACGCACACAGAGACACACAGGGACACACACACACACACACAAACACACACACAAGGGAACACACACACACTTTTTCTTTGTGAAGTCATTATTTTAATGAGATTTTTTAAGATGTTCACTTGCACTTTCGTTTTGTTCTGTATGATATTTTTGTGAGCCAGTGGTTTTAAACATTTTTTTTTGAAGGTCCAAGTAAAGGCTACTACATGCCTACACAATAACTTCCCCTGTGAAGGTGCATGTTTGCCTGACGAATTGACCAGTCATGTTTTTCATGCACACACATTCACACACAGTCAGAGAGACCTATGGATATAAGCATGTAGGCAAACAAGGATCTAGGAACAAAGGAAGCAGGGAGAAAGAAAAAAGAAAGAAAGAAAGAAGCAGAGGAGGAACAGACAATGGTTACGAAGGCAGACAGGCATGAGGCACAGAGAGAGAGAGAGAGAGAGAGAGAGAGAGAGAGAGAGAGAGAGAAGAAGAAGAAGAAGAAGAAGAAGAAGAAGAACTACGCAAGCAACTTTATCCCGAGACAATGCTCCCAACAGCGGAAAGCAACAGGAACACAATGACCGGCACTCACACAACACATCGCCAGTCCTCCAAAACGGACGACAGGAAACGCGTGTCCATCACGTTGTCCGGGTCAGTGGAGGAACCTCATCCGGGCATGCAGAATGGAGGCGCTGATGCACCAATCAGTGCTCACGGTCTGGGGATTATTCATCTAGGGACTGAACGAGGTGCGTGGAAAGAAGCCAGCAAGCGTGGGGAAAGGTAGAGCCGACTGCAAAGCTGAAAGCGATCCTTCTCCAATACCTGAAGATTTGTTTTCGGGGCATGGACGCCGCGATGTCCACGGATAGAAGTTCTTGTCAGCTGCGGAGGCGGAGAAAGGAATGCGATTCAGCAAATCATTGGAGCAGAAGGTTTTTCCTTTCCGTTGTGTTAGAACAGGTGTTTTTTTTTCTGTTCTGTTCTATTCTTATCTTTTTCCTTTCCTTTGTGAGTGTTGTTTTCTGCTGGAAAGGCGAGGCCCGAAAGAAATCGTCAGGGGAGTTGCCTTTTTTCTTTTCTCTCTCTCATTCTTTCTTTCTTTGGCGTTTGTCTTCAGGGAGTACAGGGGAAGCGACTGAGACAGACAGCGAGCAGTGACGGTTTTTGGGAACTGGCTTATGTGTTTCTTTTGTCCAACCTGTCAGGAATCGGCTGAACCCCGCTGGGTTGAAATCAGTTGCGGATAGCATATAAGAGAGAGAGAGAGAGAGAGAGAGAGAGAGAGAGAGAGAGAGAACGATTTTATTGAAGAAAAAAGAAATGATTACATAAGGATTGTTTTTATGCTGCCCGCATAGAAGGGAAAGTTTCGGTTTATTAAGGAAGCGTCATTGCGTTCGGGCAAATCCATTTATGCTACACCACAACTACTAGGCAGATGCCTGACAGCAGCATAACCAAACGCACTTAAAGCCTGAACCGGACTATAAATGGCGGGCGATTTGAATCAAGCCAGTTTCTCACCAGAGTCTGACACTGTGACGTCGGTGAAGGTTTATTCAAAATAAAAGCCTAATAAAGCTACGGTTTGGCTTCATTTATGGCAGAGAGCGAGATTTGCCTAGCAGCTTCCAATCTAGACCTGAATTGACTTTGGAAAGTACAAAATGTGTCAGCTACACGTAATACAAAATTTGAATGCAGAGAAAAGGGGCGGAGCTAGAGCCGTTTGTGTTTGCGCTAGACGTGTCTGTCAGATAAAAATAGCACCAGCACGTGGTACTGTCCGGTGAGAATTGGAAAGCATGCAGACAGCCCCTCGACGTTGGCAACCGTAAACGACCACATTGTGTGGCAGGAGTACACGGATATCTTTCTCCGCTAACAGTGAGTCGGTCTTTGTTTTGCTTTCACCTCCCACATGTTTACATTTCTACCGGACACGTGCTCGCGCTTTTTATAGATAAACTCCGCCCCTTTCCCTTTTATGGATAGGCTCTAGTGCGCATGCGCAACCGAAACCTTGCTCTCGGGAGTTAAGACTTTAATGAAGCCTTGAGTGCATGCATATGTATTTGTGTATTTCGTCTACAGAATTTTGCCAGGGGACAACACTTTCGATACTGTGGGTTCTTTCTCAGTGCGCAAGGTGCGTGCTAACAATACAAAAGACATAACATTATACAGGTAACTTTCAAATCGTGAAAGAGAGAGAAAGAGAGAAAAAGAAAACAAAGAAAAAAGCGGACAGCCAAACCATCCAACCAACCAACCACCGCCATCAGCAACAACAACAACAACAACAACAAAACTAACAATATAAATACATGCCTTGATGTTATTTACAACACACACACACACACACACACACAGACACACACACACACACACACACACACACACACAGACAGATGGAGATAGAGACAGAGACAAAGGAGAGGAGGGAACAGGCAGTGTCAGAAAATAAGGGGAGTAAGAAGAAAGTGAAAGTGAAACGGACAGAGACAGGGCAAAGAGCATGTAAAGAAACAGACAGGCGAGAGGCGTGCAGAAAGAGAAGAAAACAAAAGGGAGATGAATTTCCAAGAACAACGCAGTGTGTCCCAACAGCGGAAAGCAACAGGAACACAATGACCGGCACTCACACAACACATCGCCAGTCCTCGAAAACGGACGACAGGAAACGCGTGTCCATCACGTTGTCTGGGTCAGCAGGAGGAAATCCTCATGCGGGCATGCAGAATGGAGGCGCTGATGCACCAATCAGTGCTCGCGGTCTGGGGTGTCACGAATTATTTTTTCTTAAATCCGTAGGCCTGTGTTACTTTCAACCGGCACTCCATCCGAACCAAAAAAAAAAAAAAGCACAACACGAACGCGAATCAAGTTTTTTTTTAGAAGAACGCAAACTCACGTTTTCTTTTACTTTTTGATTAACTCAATAATATTAATAAATATATAATCAAAGAAAGAAAATAAGTGTTCATTTCCCAACTCAATCAAAAAAATAAACTCGTTATGCCAATTCACTCAAAAATAAATAATTCCCTTCCTTCAACTCACTGAAAAAAACAAAAACAAAAATGTAACCAAACACACACACCACAATGACGGCCGCAAACAAAACACCCCAAAAGTTTTCCAGTGGCTTGCAGAACCGTTCAGTGGATCACCATTCCAGCTCCCAGCATCATCCGGCGTGCAACAGCGCTCCGACGCTTGGGCACCTCTTCCAACATCGAACCGAAACAGCAGCAGTTCCAACAGGGGGCCCCTCCACTCAGTGGGTCCCCCCGGCCGGTCAACGTCCCGTCAACGTCCATGGGCGGCTCCACCACCCCCACACTGCTCCAACCTCCTGGAAGAATGTTTCACCCCTGCGCACATTAACAACGCCCAGCCAGCCGCTCGTTCTCCTCCCCACTGGTAAAAAAAACATGACCTCATAGTACATGACGTAACGTAACTTAGCGATGACGTCAAATTCAGGTATTCATGATTTTCCGGGAGATTCTGTCCAGGCTTGGCTGCACACCAAAAGTCCTTGTGGTACTGCAGCAACTCCATGTGTTATTAGAGACGGGGGACACTCGATGAGTACGAAGAGTTCTATCTTTGTTGAGAAGAGGAGGCTGCACAAAATGTAAACACCGTAACGACGTTCAACTGGTATATTCTTGGTATAATGTCGGGAAGGACAGTGGAAGAAAGGGGAAGGTAAAGGAAGGAGGGTAGGGTAAAGGGAACATGAGGTAGGGCAAGGGGAATTATTAAAAGTTGAACGGGTGAACTTCGAGCACTGCACTTGCTGAACAGGACACTTCAACAGTTGGTATAGTACTTACATTTGTGCCAGTACTGTTTGTTGACATGTCAATCTGATGTACCAACATCTGAAGGTATCACAATGTCACAGCGACTGTCACAGCTGGCCGTTCATCCATTGGAGCCAGACAACACATGTACAAAGCGATTTGTTACATGGGGATTATTCATCTAGGGACTGAACGAGGTGGAAAGAAGCCAAGCAAGCGTGGTGAAAGGTTGACTCAACTGTGCTGCTGAAAGTGATCCCTCTTCATTCCCTGTAGACGTGTCTGGGGGGACAGGAATGTATCTTGTCTTTGGGCAGTGCCTTCTTTACGCGTTCGTGTTTTGGGCCAAAAGGAGATGCGATTCGGCGGATCATGCTGAGGACGATTTCTTTCCTTTCATGCTCGCTTTTATTCCCTTCTCTCTTTTTCTTCCTTCCTTCCTTTTATATAAGTGTAAAGTACATACCACGACCACGACAGACGCTGCACTAGAAACATCACCCGGAGCACAGTTTCATAGCCTCCCGAGACTGAAGGATGCCTACTTAAGCGTAACGCGATACTAAAAATAATGATAATAGTAATAACGATGATGATGATGATGATGATGATGATGATGATAATAAGGGTTGTCCCTGGGTTTGAAGGAAGAAGGAAGACGTGACTGTGAAGCTATCTATGCCTGACCAACCACCTTAAATCAATATTATATGTCTATCTATCTATCTATCTGTTTGTCTATCTATCGATCTATCTGTCTGTCTGTCTGTCTGTCTGTCTGTCTGTCTATCTGTCTATCTCTCTCTCTCTCTCTCTCTCTCTCTCTCTCTCTATATATATATATATATATATATATGTGTGTGTGTGTGTGTGTGTGTGTGTGTTTGTATGCATGTATGCATATCTATAGATATATACATTTTTATACAGCGAGATTATATATATATATATATATGGATATATAAAAAATATATTATGTATGTTTGTATGTATGTATTATATATATATATATATATATATATATTATATATATATATATATCGAGAGAGAGAGAGAGAGAGAGAGAGAGAGAGAGAGAGAGAGAGAGATGTATGACTACAATCGTATTCTTTGTGATATAACAATTTTAGTATTGGGCATGGAGGGAGATAAAACGGACGTGCACTGACTCTCTCCTCCCCTCCTTCCCACCACACTGCTTTGCAGCAACAGTACTCCTGTTTCCCAGAGAACTGACATGCAGCAGTCAGACCAGCTGACTGCCATCGGACATCTCCATGGCTTCGTTTTCTGTTTTTCATTTCCTCTCCATTACACTTCACTGACCTCGCCGGATGAGAGTCAGGCTACCGCTGTTTTATGACAAAGTCATTGTACACATGAACACCACTTCTGCTAACTTCCCCCCCACTCACCGCCCCCCTCCCCCCCCTCTCACACACCCCCTTCCAATATTATGTGTTTTTTTTTCTCCAGTCACTGACACTCACCACTCTCCATTTTACTTTTTGTACTCTTATATTTTCCACATTCTGTTCTCGCTCTCTCTCTTCCTCCCTCAGTCCCCCCGCTCCCATCTCCTCCACCTCAACCGCCCTCTTATCAGTTGAATTGTTCTTCCCCTGCCATTGATTTTCAGAAATGATAATTGCTAAATAATAACACTAAAAAATTATGATGATAGAAATGGTGATGATGATAATGATAATAATATGATTTATTTTCAGTCTAATAATACATCATCTTAGATGAACACGGACTATGAATAAATAAACGTAACGTTCTGCTAAACTGCGAGGCTTTCAGGGGAGTCATGGGGGTCGCTTGACAGCAGTCTTTCAGATGCCATGCCACTTTCTTACATTGACCCACTGTGCGGGCCAGGTTATTAGTTTTTATTTGTATATGTTATTTGATACGTCAAGTTACGATTTCTTAATTTGAGTTTGTTTCTTGTCAGTGTGTCCGTTCTGTATGTGAAGGCGGGCGCGTTTTTTTTTTTTTTTTTTTTTTTTTTTTTTTGTGTGTGTGTGTGTGTGTGTAAAAGAGTGGACAGATGTTTATACGCGTGTACGTTAATACATCATGTGCTTTTCACTCTTTAAAAAATCGAGTCGTCTACATGACGATTATGTTTTTGTCTTTGGACACTTTGCGAAAGACGTTAGATGACTTAAAACAAAGAAGGCTGGCAATGATACTTTCAGTGCATTGAATTATACCTAACTCAACGCTGGACAACAAAACATACAACGTACTTCGCTTTCTTCTACAAAAGTATATAATGGACACATAAGTTCACGATCGCTAACGTTTCCTGCAACGGAAATGATGAAGAGTAGCATCTGAAAACCCAGAGTCTGAATCTTGCCATTAGATATTTGTAATCTTTGTCTAAACTCATTAACAAAAAGGGTGTGTGTGTGTGTGTGTGTGTGTGTGTGTGTGTGTGTGTGTGTGTGTGAGAGAGAGAGAGAGAGAGAGAGAGAGAGAGAGAGAGAGAACCTCAAGCACAAGTCAAAACGACAGGACAGACCGCCCCCCCCCCCCTCCGCTCCCCCTCCCCCCAATTAGCAGACCCCCAAACAGAAGAAGCAGAGTGGAATTGCAGCTACTCACGTACTGCTTACCGTGAAGACAACCTCACAGGAAACCCATCCAGCCCCACCCTCCACCCCTCCCCTCCACCCGCAGTATTCCTATCAACGACTCGGGCCAACATATCGAAGCGAGGGACTAATGTACCTATTTGTCTCCTTCTTCTGCAACTCATCCAGGGACCCTATGAAGGAGGAACACGCGAGCGGGCAATGAGGGGAAAGGGAGACAAGACAATGGAACCCAGAGGCGATCATTCTTCGCTGCTCCTCAGCTTTGGAGAATCGTGCCCAGAGTGCCCAGACGCGTCAGCCATCAATTGCTATCGAATCACGTGATTTAGTTGTAATCTTGTTGAACGGAGATATCTCTCTCTCTCTCTCTCTCAGGAACGAACGCAAGCGAGTGGTCAGAAAATGGGATGGGGGGAGGGAGGTAAGTGGGTTTTCTTTAAGTGGTGTTAAGTATTGTTATCGCTCGTCAGTTCTTCGCTTTGCTACTCGTCAGTTCTTCGCTTTCGCTTGAAATATTGCTAAGTGGGTTAAGGGAGAGAGAGAGGGGGGGGGGGTCGCTTGAAATATTGTTAAGTGGGTTAAGAGAGAGAGAGGGGGGGGGGCAGAGAGAGGGAGGGAGAAAAAGAGAGGGGAGAGAGAGACAGACAGACAGACAGAGAGAAAGAGAGAGACAGACAGACAGACAGAGAGAAAGAGAGAGAGGTTGTTGTTTGACATGAGATTGAAAATCAAGAACGCCCCCCTCTCCCTCTCACACACCTAGAACCCTCCTCCCCCAACTCTTTCAGATACACATATCAAACACACACGTGTGCTTGAGAGATAATTTGTGGCTGATAGGGTGATGAGGATGGAGAGAGGAGGAG
>NC_134894.1:32786748-32806748 GCF_041734735.1 Babylonia areolata
ATCATCCCCCCCCCCCCACCCCCATTCACCGTCTCCTCACACATTCAGAGTACTTCGCCTCTGGGTTACTCGGAACAATTATCTCTCTCCGTAACTTGCTACACTGCCTTCGTTGCGATACCCCCTCCTCCCCCATCCCCCCCCTCTCTCTTGGGAATTACAGAGAAGTGAGAATGTGTGCATTCAGCCGAACATCAATATTCTATGTGTCCTGTCCTTCCTGAAAGGGAGAGGGTGGTTACCAGAGCGTACAGAAAATGAATCTGGGTATTTCAAAGAGAAATCTTTCCCCACCCCGTTCTCTCTCTCTCTCTCTCTCTCTCTCTCTCTCTCTCAGTCTCTGTCTCTGTGTCCGTCTCTCTCTGTTTCTGTCTGTCTGTTTGTCTGTCTCTCTCTCTTCCTCTTCTCTCTCTCCCCCTCTCTCTGACAGTCTCTGTCTCTGTGTCCGGTCTCCCTCTCTCTGTGTCTGTCTGTACCTCTCTATGCCCCCTCTTTCTATCAGTCTCTATGTGTCCATCTCTCTCTGTTTCTATCTGTCCGTCTGTTTGTCTGTCTCTCTCTCTCTCTTTCTGCCCCTCTCACTGTCAGTCTATGTTTCTGTGTCCGTCTCTCTCTGTTTCTCTGTCTCCGTCTGTCTGACTGTCTGTCTGACTGTCTCTCCGCGAACTACAGAGTGAGACTGTGCATTCAGGTGATCAACGGTATTCTTCGTGTTCTCTCAGCAAGGAAGAGGATTGTCTGTTGTAGAAATGAGTCTGGATACTTAAAAGAGACACTGATAGGATAGATGGGTGTTAGTTAATTAACGGGTGCACAAAAAAAAGAAGGGTTTTCTGCACGACACTGAAGCGTCCACTCTGTCCGGCACTGCGTGTTCCCATTTGCTCAACGACTCCCGGCACAACCATCTACAGTCATGATGGTTGTCTGCAGTATACTGCCTACAGATCCCTGAATACACACGTGCGACCCTGATTTCACATGAAAAAACAACAACAAAAAACACACAAAAAAAACAGGCACGCGCACGGACACTCACACACATGTACACACGCACACACACAAACACACACACACACTACACCAAACGACACACACACATTCACATGCACGCACACATGCACGCGCGCGCGCACACACACACACACGTGCGCGCGGGCGCCCTGATCCTCATGAACTAAGATCGATGTTCTCTAGCGCAAAAGAGGCTTTTCCGAAAAAAAAGTGTAAACCTGGATTATGATAACCCGCCTATATTGGATCGGTATGCACGCGCATCCATGTAATATCTGTATATATATGTTATATATATATATATATATATATATATATATATACATACACACACACACACACATATATAATTATATATATATATATATATATATATATATATATATAGAGAGAGAGAGAGAGAGAGAGAGAGATAAAGAGAGCTATACGCTTGGTTTATTTATTTATTATTAAAACCGAAACAGGAAATGAGGTGTGCAAATGAACTATACTGGACACCAGAAGCGTGTCTGGGTATTGGCAAAGACACCGAGTTCAGTTTGGCGATGAAAACATCGTACACTATTACCTAGACATCCGTGTACCCTGTAAGAAGCAGAGCATATATTTGTCGACTTATCATATATCACGAAATTATCAGCACTCCGTTAGTTTCGTAGGAACATACTATAATCCACATACCAGATTCCTGTCCCCTTATGATGATACTTACTTCTTCGCACAACGTCTTGTCCTGTGTGTTTATAGAAAGGAAAGGAAGGCGCGAAGGACAGACAGTCTTTGGGTATTGCTGGACATTGTCATTTTCGCGCGATATGGAAACTGTGTGATATATTAGTGTCTATGGTCCCCAGACACCAATTATGTATAATTATACTGCTGTTGTATTTGTGGGTTCAGACACCAATTACTTGTATGTTGTTACATTTGGGGGGGACGTGGTAGTGTGTGTGTTTTTTTTATATTATTTTTTTATATTAATTTTTTTTTTTTTACTGGTGCAGCATTCTTTGTCTTGGTGGAAACATTGTTTCGTTGTGACTGGTCTTGGTAAAGGTGTGTTGGTGTCCTTTTCTTCTGTGGTGGTTGTTTTGTTGTTTACCTGTTGCTCTATTATTCTTGGTATTGTTCTACCTTCCTCTTCTTCCTCCTCCTCTCCCCGCCCCCTTCCTCCTCCTTCTTCTTCTGCTTCTTCTCCTCTTCTTCTTCCTCCTCCTCCTCCTCATATTCTTCTTTTTCTTCTTCTTGCTGTGTTCCTTTCTTCTCCTCCTCCCCCTCCTCTCCTTCCTCAATTCTATATCAAATTATCAGTATTGTCTTTCTTTATGTTGTGCTGTTATGACGACGGTTGCAACAGCTGCCGAAGAGGTTTACTGGTGCGGATGTCATAGAGCTGGGGAATATTGATTTCAAACAGGCAGACAGGCAGACAGACAGACAGACACGCACACACACACACGCGCGCGCGCGCGCACGTGCATACACACAGGATCTCTCTGTTTGTCTTATGCTGTCTGTTTGTCTGTCCCTCAGAGAGGCTCTGGGAATCGGTTTGAGCCTGACTCCTGTAAAAAAAAGAAAGAAAAAAAAGAAAAAAAAAAAAGAAAAAAAAAGCAACAACAACAAAGTACAAACAAAAGACATGAGCTTAAAATAAAAACTTACACAGAGGGGAGGTAGAAAGGTGGAGGAGGCAATGTTTGCCTTATTCCGCGATATCAGTGTGTGTGTGTGTGTGTGTGTGTGTGTGTGTGTGTGTGTGTGTGTGTGTGTGTGTGTGTGTGTGTGCGTGCGAGCGCGCGTGCGTGTGTGTGTTTGGTCCAACAGATAACCAGAGGGGTAGAGAGAGGCGCTGATCAAACACTGCCGGCTTGATTTAGTGCCTCTCGTTTTATCATATTTATAGACTCCATTGTCTTTGGAGGGGGCAGAGACATGGAGGAGAAAAAAGAGAAGAGAAGAGAGAGAGAGAGAGAGAGAGAGAGAGAGAGAGAGAGAGAGAGAGAAATAAGAAAGAGATAAGAGAGAGAGAGAGAAAGAGAGGGAGAGACAGAGTGGCAGAGAGAGAGAGAGAGAAGAAAGAGATGAGAGAGAGAGAGAGAGAGAGAGAGAGGGAGAGACAGTGGCAGAGAGAGAGAGAGAGAGAGAGAGAGAGAGAGAGAGAGAGAGAGAGAGAGAGAGAGAGAGAGAGAGAGAGGATGGGGACAGGCAAAAAATCAACACCACCATGTGCTGGCGTGACACAATAATTATCACATGAAACTTCAACAACAGCAACAGCAATAACAACACACTTCCTGATTATCATCTGCACGATCGTTTTTCATCCACTAAAAGCCTCACACATCATAGTGTTACCTTCACGTTTCGTCAAATAGATTTGGAAAAAAAAGAAATAAAAAAAAAACCCACAAAAACTTCTGGTGGTTGCCACAATGGAAAAGATCACGTTCCGAGCTTTTCAAGGTTGTGAGGAGAATTTTGCAATCTGATAGATCGGGCAATCCATCCTGTGCCTGCTCGTGGCTTTGAACCAGCAGGTGCTCTTTGATAAGTCATTCAGCAATGGATGTGCTCCATTTTTTTGGCACTGAAATTCACTGTGGTATCCGCTTTCTGACTGCCTCCCTGTAGCTTTAAAACCGAGTGAAACAGAAGCTGGACAAAACTGAAGCCCAGATCCAAAACACCTCGCCCGGTAAACCGTGACCAGCGCGTTGGGTCGATGTGTAGGTCAGCAATCTGCCCCCTTTCTCCTTTATAAAGCAGACACGGGTTGTAGCGTATATGGATCAATCCTCACGCTTTGAAGTCCCCCTCGACGGGCGCAATAGCCGAGTGGTTAAAGCGTTGGACTTTTAATCTGAGGGTTCCCGGTTCGAATCTCGGTAACGACGCCTGGTGGGTAAAGGGTGGTGATTTTTACGATCTCACAGGTCAACATATGTGCAGACCTGCTAGTGTCTGAACCCCCTTCGTGTGAAAACGCAAGCAGAAGATCAAATACGCACGTTGAAGATCCTGTAATCCATGTCAGCGTTCGGTGGGTTATGGACATACCCAGCACCGCCCCCCCCCCCCGAAAGCGGAGTATGGCTGCCTACATGGCAGAGTAAAAACGGTCATACACGGAAAAACCCACTCGTGTACATACGAGTGAACGTGGAAGTTGCAGCTCACGAACACAGAAGAAGAAGAAGAAGAAGCCCCCCTCACTGAAGCTGAAAACGAAACTCAGAACTTCTCGAACCTGGGCACACAGACTGTGAAAGTGGGAAAAGCCACCGTCCGTCTGGCGTAAACTTTGAGGACGTGACGATTGACATCGTGTTGTGAAATCTGGATACAACTATAGGATGATAACCGAAGGGAAAATTGTCTCTTTGTGTCCTTCGTGGTCATGAAGACTCTTCCATTTCTTTACTGTTTGTGTTGTATGCTTTTGGAAATTGCTGGGTATTTTTGCTGGATTTCTTCGGTTCGTTTCTGGTTTTGTTTGTGTTGGTGTGGTGAAAAAAAACAACAAACAACCAACAAACAACCACCAAAGTTTATGTCATATCATGAATGTATGATCCTCTTCTTGGGCCATGAGCTTCCAAATGCAAGTGACTGGTTCGCAGAGCAGGTTGTTGATAAACAGCAGTGGCCAAATGGAGAAAGAAAAAGGTCTTGCAGTGCCTGCCACTCCATTCCTCGGGGGTTATTATTTTATTCCATCTTCTGTCATTTAACTTGATTTGATTTAATTCAGTTTGATTTTATTTGATTACGTTTCATTTCAATTCCATTCCATTTTCTGCTGGCTTCGTGTTGAAGGCGAGAGCCTGAGCGCCACTCCGTGACTGGATTAAAACGAAACGAATTGCTGCGAAGATGATATTCTTGAGTGGCCTAATTTGTTCTCGTCTCTTTAAATGCACTTTGAATGACAGAAAAAGGATCGGCAACAAAAGAAACAATCTAGCCATTCGGCTGCTACAATGAAAAGTCCATGAGCACACCCCCCCTTCATCTCTCACCCACCCCAACGCCTTCTTCACCCCTTCAATCTAGTCTGTCTTTCTGTCTGTGTTATGTGTTCCTCTGTTCCCACCTCCATTTAGTTCACGATCATACACACACACACACACACACACACACACACACACACACACACACACACACACACTCGAACATTTGAAAACCCCACCCCACCCCTCTCTCTCCTTCCCACCTCTCTCTGTATACGAAAATGAATCAGAATCATAAAGATTGCATAGACTTACATCCTGGAGGCAAACAGTGCAGAAAGGCCTCTCCAACTTCG
Organism: Babylonia areolata; assembly: GCF_041734735.1. Classification (NCBI taxonomy): domain Eukaryota; kingdom Metazoa; phylum Mollusca; class Gastropoda; order Neogastropoda; family Buccinidae; genus Babylonia; species Babylonia areolata. Next base: position 32,792,072 of record NC_134894.1, read on the forward strand.
CACAGACACCTGCTCAACAGTCAGGGGCGAAACGGCAAAGGAGGCAGCCTCCAAAGTTAGTTAACAGAAAAATTTTTTACGGCAGTCATTCATTCAAGTCAGTCTTGCAAAAGGACGATAAAACTTCGGAACAAACGCCTGGCCAAATGACTGGGTACGCAGAGACAGATCACATGATAATGTGGAGAAGCAGCAAGCAGGCGTTGATGAACAGGATTCTGTGTGTTTTTGCGTGTCAGCTTGTGTGTGTGTGTGTGTGTCAAAAAACCGAAGGGTCTGTTGAATTGATAAGTTAATTCATTGTCTGATGGAGAGAGGGCTGGTTGGCCGGGCACAATGGATAGATGGGTGGGGTAAAGTGGATTTTGTTGAAAGCTTCGGAAGTCTTTTATGGAAATGGTGAGACTGAGTGTCCACCCCCATCCCCCAACACTCACGCACACACGCACACATACGCGCGCCCACACAAAACACACACGCACACACGCACGCACACACACACACACACACACGCACGCATACGCACACACACACACAAACACACACACACGCGCGCGCGCGCGTTTGATGTAACTTTGTTTCCCAGATATGTAGTAGCAGTTGGCATATGTCGGTTATCAGTTTCAATTTCCTTTCAACAAACAATACATAATTTATAACTGTTACTCAACAGCTGAAGTGTCATAATTCTCTAACTGCTGTTAAGGCCACAGTATATTTGTCACGTGTACTCTCTCTCTCTCTCTCTCTGTGTGTGTGTGTGTGTGTGTGTGTGTGTGTGTGTGTGTGTGTGTGTGTGTGTGTGTGTGTGTGTGTGTGTGTGTGTGTGTGTGTGTATCTGTGTGTGTGTGTGTGTGTGTGTGTGTGTGCGTATCTCTGTGTGAGTGCGTACGTGCGTATATGTGGGGGGAAGGGAAAAATTAATGACAAGCGAAGAGAGAGAGAGAGAGAGAGAGAGAGAGAGAGGGGGGATGTTGTGGGATAAGTGGTGTTATCCGAAGGTTTCTTATCACGTCTGATCTCTTCATGAAGGACGGTTCATAGGACCAGCTTGTGAAGAAGGGATGTGTGTGTGTGTGTGTGTGTGTGTGTGTGTGTGTGTGTGTGTGTGTGTGTGTGTGTGTGTGAGAGTGTGTGTGAGTGCGTGTGTTTGTACGTGTGTGTATGTTTGATGCGCGCGTATGTGTGTATGTTTGCGTGCGTGTGGGTGTGCGTGTGCGTGTGCATATGCGTGTGTGAGTGTGTGTGTGAGCGAGTGTGTGTGTGTGTGTGTGTGTGTGTGTGTGTGTGTGTGTGTGTGTGTGCGTGCGTACGTGCGTGCGTGCGTATGTGTGTGCGAGCTTGTGTAATGAGGAGGGGATTTTGATCTCATCAGTCTGAAGGGCAAATTGAATGAAGACGGATGGATCGGGTTTCGTTAGAGTGACGGACACACCCCAATGACCAATAACTCGTTTTGCTCTCTCTCTCTCTCTCTCCCTGTGTGTGTGTGTGTGTGTGTGTGTGTGTGTGTGTGTGTGTGTGTGTGTGTGTGTGTGTGTGTGTGTGTGTGTGTGTGTGTGTGTGTGTGTGTTCGTGCACGCGCGCGTATATATATGTGTGTGTGCGAGCATGCGTCGATATATATTGGCGTATGCGCGCGCATTTTCCGTTTCTCTTGTAATTAATGTCTTTTTTTTTTTTCTTTGTGAGTACTGTCTTTTTTTTTTTTTTTCGTTTCTTTGTATGTAATGTCTTTCTTCGTTTATTTTGTAAGAAATGTCTTTTTTCTTTTATAGTGTGAGTAATGTCTTTTTTTTCTCGTTTCTTTTGTAAGAAATGTCTTTTTTGTTTCTTTGTAAGTAACATCTTTCTTCGTTTCTTTTGTAAGTAATGTCTTTTTTTTCCATTTCTCTTGTAAGTAATGTCTTTTTTTTTCGTTTCTTTTGTCAGAAATGTCCTTTTTTGTTTCTTTTGTAAACAGTATCTTTTCCTTCTTTTCTTTCCTTTTTTTTCTAGTCTACTTCCTCTCTTGTCTTTATGTTTTCTCGTGGGTTCATTTTCTTTTTATCTTTTGTTTATTTGTTTATTTTTTTCCTAGTTCTCCTTCGTACATTTCTGTTTATTCTTTTCTAGTATCTCAATTCTTTCTGTCTTTCTCTCTCCCCCCCCCCCCCACCTTTTTTTTTTCTCGTTCATTCATTCAAACGTCTTTCTCGATAGTTTTTTTAAAAAATTTTTATTTTTATTTTCTTATCCTTTCTCTTTTGTTCTTTTTTTCATTTCTTTCTTTCTGTGTTTAAGAGGCGGAGAAGGTACGACTTCGTAGAAGGTGGAAGAAGAAGAAGAAGAAGAGGAGGAGGAGGAGGAGGAGAAGGAGAAGAAGAAGAAGAAGAAGTAGTAGTTGTGACTGAACATTAAATGGTTAAAGAATTAGGCACAATGAAGACCCCCCCCCCCTTTTTTTTTTTAATTGTTATTCTGCCCAGTGAACGAAAGTAAACATGGAAAACAAAAGAAGGAAAATAAACGGTTCAGAAGAATTACTGGAATGGTTCAACATGATAATAAGAATAATAATTATTATTTCACATACGTAAGTGCGCCCCCCCCCCCTCACACACACACACACGCGCGCAGGCTTGTACGCACGCATGCGCGCACACACATGCACACACACACACACCTTAATTTGGTTGTTGTTAACTCGCTCGATCACATACTGATTCAACTTTTAAAGGGGGAGAAAAAGAAGAAGAAGAAGAAGAAGAAGAAGAAGAAGTGGTAGAAGAAGAAGAAGAAGACTTAGAGAGAGAGAGAGAGAGAGAGAGAGAGAGAGAGAGAGAGAGAGAGAGAGAGACAGAGACAGAGACAGAGACAGAGACAGAGACAGATGCAGCCCTTCAGTGATCTAGGATACATTTTTGCTCAGTTAGACTTCGAATTTGCCCATCCTGTGCGAATTCTGCCGACGGGGAAAAGGGTGGGAAGAAGAATGAAATGCCTGGCGAAGCGTTCGATTGAGATTTTGGGCATGGCTTCTTCTTTCACTTTGTACTGGCACTATAAATATACGGCTATTACAGAGAGCTTTGAAGAGAGAGAGAGAGAGAGAGAGAGAGAGAGAGAGAGAGAGAGAGAGAGAGAGAGAGAGAGAACAGATGGTTTAATTGCATATAAGCCTGTGGTCCGTTGCTTACATACATAAAGAAACCTACAGAGAGAGAGAGAGAGAGAGAGAGAGAGAGAGAGAGAGGAGACTGAGAAAGTGGTGTGAGTGAGAGGGAGAGAAATAGGGTAGCCATAGGTGAAGAGAAAGAAAGATGGGGAGGGAGAGTGGGAGAGAAAGACAGATATGGAGAGAGAGAGAGGGAGGGACGAGAGAGAGAGAGAGAGAGAGAGAGAGAGAGAGAGAGAGAGAGAAGAAGAAGAAGAAGAAGAAGAAGAGAAGATGTGCACGAGCATACACAGAGGCACGCGACACACCTACTCTTTTTTCGACTTCATTTTACTGTCATGAAACCCAAAATCAAATATGCGTGTGTGCTTGCGCGAGAATATATACGTATGTACGCACGCGTGTGTGTATATGTTTATGTGTTTTTGCGCGCGCGCGCGCGGGTGTGTGTGTGTGTGTGTGTGTGTGTGTGTGTGTGTGTGTGTGTCTGTGTAGGCGCGAGCGTTCATGCATATATTTCTTGCGAATTCTTCAATATTTATTCCACGCAACATAATTTTCTTATCAATCTGCATCTCGTTTAAAAGAACATCTAATGTTACTTCAATGCCTTTTGTTCCTGTTTGTAACAAACGTTTCGCATTTATTTGCAAACATTACACAGTATCAGAAAATGCACTATTTCCGTTTTTAGGGGAGACAAACAGATGAAGATGAGGCCGTGCGTCAAAATTCAATCTTCATATTCACTCCACACTGTTGTAAGGCCCGAGGAAAGATTTCTCAACTGATATTTAGAATGGCATTTTCAAAATTTGAATGGCATTCACAATCTAAAAAACAACAAAATACAACAACAAAAAAACAAAAAAACAACAACAAAAAACAAACAAACAACAACAACAACAACAACAAAACAAAAAAAAAAACAACAACAACCCCAAAAACCAAAAACCAAAACAAAAACAAACCCACCAAACCAGAAACTACGTCAAACTTTGAAATGCGCAAATATAGCATAAGAAATACCTCTCCATGTCGGCATTATTATCATTGTTATCATCATCATTGTTATTATTATTATTATTATTATTATTATCATCATCATCATCATCACATGTGCAGTGATGGCCTAGAGGTAACGCGTCCGCCTAGGAAGCGAGAGAATCAGAGCGCGCTGGTTCGAATCACGGCTCAGCCGCCGATATTTCCCCTCCCCTTCACTGGACCTTGGTGGTCTGGACGCTAGTCATTCGGATGAGACGATAAACCGAGGTCCCGTGTGCAGCATGCACTTAGCGCACGTAAAAGAACCCACGGCAACAAAAGGGTTGTTCCTGGCAAACTTCTGTAGAAAAATCCACTTCGATAGGAAAAACAAATGAAACTGCACGCAGGAAAAAAGAAAAAAAAAAAAAAAAAGGGTGGCGCTCTCAGTGAAGTGACGCGCTCTCCTGGGGGAGAGCAGCCCGAATTTCACACATAGAAATCTGTTGTGATAAAAAGAAATACAAATACAAATCATCACCATCATCATCATCATCATCACCATCATCATCATTACCATCACCATCATCATCACCATCATCACCATCACCATCATCATCATCATTATTAACTCTCCTCCATAAAAGACTCAACCAGTCCGAAGCCATCGTGGAAAAGAAAAAAAAAATCCATGATTTGAATAAACGTCTTGGATATACACAAGTTCATGCAAAAAGACTGAAATACTGAGATGAGTTCGGTAATCTCTATTGCTCTAGTGTTGATGAAAGAAGCTAGAATATTATTATTTTGTTTTTCTTCTGACCTTAAATCAGTTTAAAATTAGCATTATCTCAACTGAAACGGTTTTAAAAATTTTTTATTTATATTTATTTCTGTGAAAGTTGCTGTGAAAACAAAACCCAAAGAAGCTCAGAAGTAAAATGAAATAAAAAAAGAACGAAAACTAATAAAGCAATAAAACAAAATAAAGCAAATAAGATAAGACAGTACGAAACAGAAAAAAATAAAGTGACACAAAAAAGAAACAAACAAGCAATAATGTCAAAAAACATAGAATAAAAGAAGACAAAATTACAAGAAGTTATTTATTTATTTATTTATTTTATCTGTCTCCATATCCGGTTATCCTATGTCCTCCAACTCTTCCAACTGTTTATTCATTTTTTTTTTCCATTCATCTGTCCGTAGCGATTTGCAGGTTTGCTTTGATTTTAACAGAGTGCACCACAACTTGATTTCGTTCAAGATCTTCAGAATAGAATTAGCTGTTGTCGGGTTGGTGAACATTTGATTACTAAAGGTCAGTTTTTGCGTTTTCGTTTTCGTTTTCATTCATGCCAATATTTCACAGAGAGAGAGAGAGAGAGAGAGAGAGAGAGAGAGAGAGAGAGACGGGCGCGCATTTATGTACGGGGACACACAAACGCACACACACACACACACACACACACACACACACACACACACACACACACACACACACACATGTTTTGTATGAATCTATGCGTGCGTTTGTTTTCTCTGTTTATGTAGCTTTATCATCTCATAGTTTCTCTCAGGGACTCATACCAAGTTTTTTGTTTGTTTTGTTTTGTTTGTATTTTTAGCTGATAGACGGCCTCTGAACAAACCTAATTCAGTTGTTTTGGGATTAATTTGCCTCATTTCCATGTCTCACTCTGTCTCTCGGAGTTAAGGTGATGCTAACACAATCAATTTAAGCCTTCGACGGTGTCATACGGAACATGCTAAAACCAGATCAGGCGTTGATTCGATAAAGCGAGTTAACACCATCTGGCCACGTTTAGTGGTGGCATGCAGTTGGATGGTGTGCTTTCGTGCATTCATACAGGTTGTTTTTATTTGTTTGTTTGCCTGTTTCATTTATTTATTTAGTTATCTATTTATTTATTCATTTATTTACCTTTTCTATTTAATGATTGCTATTGAGCAGTATTTTGTGATAACACAATTAGGCTCGAAATCTAAGCGGAGCAACCTGAATAGCACGTAATTCTTCGCGCGCGCGCGTATGTGTGTGTGTGTGTGTGTGTGTGTGTGTGTGTGTGTGTGTGTGTGTGTGTGTGTGTGTGTGTGTGTCTTGTGTACGTGTGTGTTTGCAGTGTGTGTTTATGTTGTGTACGTGTGTATTATGTACGCGCGCGCGCGCGCGCGCGTGTGTGTGTGTGTGTGTGTGTGTGTGTGTGTGTGTGTGTGTGTTTATGTTGTGTACCTGTGTGTTATGTACCTGTGTGTTTGCAGTGTATGTTTATGTTTTGTACGTGTGTGTGTGTGTGTGTGTGTGTGTGTGTGTGTGTGTGTGTGTGCGCGTGGTGTGAGTTTGTGGTGTGAGTTTGTGTATGTGCGTATGTGTGTGTGTGTGTGTGTGTGTGTGTGTGTGTGTGAGAGAGAGAGAGAGAGAGTTCAGTGTGTGTGTGTGTGTGTGTGTGTGTGTGTGTGAGAGAGAGATAGATAGATAGATAGATAGATAGATAGATAGAGAGAGAGAGAGAGAGAGAGAGAGAGAGAGAGAGAGAATTCAGTGTTATCCATTTATTTATTTATTCATTTATTTATTTTTGCTTTTTACCGGCTACACGTGCCCTGAAAAACAAAAACAAAAAACAAAACAAAACAAACAAAAAACAACAACAACAAAACAACAACAATAACAACAAAACAAAAACAAAAACAGAAACGTCTGTGTCTTGTGTGTTTCAGCACTGGCCTACAAGCAGTGCACAGAGAACGGGACGTGGTGGAGGAACAGCGCCACTCTGCAGGAATGGACCGACTACACGGGCTGCGTGCACATGGAGGTCAGCTTACCACTGACTGACTGACTGACTGATCAACTGAGTGACGAGCTGACTGGTTGACTGGTTTACTGACTGACTAATTGATTGGTTTGATTAATGACTGATTAACTGATTTATCAACTGACTGAATAAATTAATTGACTGGTTAACTGACTGATTAACTGACTGATTAATCGATTAACTGACCGATTAACTGTCAACTGACTGATAAATTGACTAGTTAACTGACTGATTAATTGATTGATTCACTGACTGGTTTATTGCGGATTAACTGACTGATTGATTAACTGTCTGATTAACTGCCGATCAACTGATTGATTGATTGATTAATCGACTGGTGAACTGACTGACTATTTGACTGATTAACTGATGGAATGATTTGTTGGGTGACTGACGAGTCTCTGCACATAATTATGTCAATAATCGACGTTGATTTGATTTGAAGGCATGGAAAATACGCAGATATTATGCATATATGAACTTAAATGACTGTACCATTGTTAACAAAAAGATACAATCGCCAAGTCGTGAACAAAAAATGTTAACGATTATACTGTTAATCACTTTGCTGCTGTGTGCTGGGGTGTGCATAGTCCTTTTGTGTAGTCTCAAGTGTTGCTGGAGGTTGTTGTGGGCTGCTGCACAAACGAGTCATCTACTTCATATCATTGAAGCTGAAAGGACAACATGTGTTTGCATGATGACTCATGTGACCTCATTTAAGTAAATGACGTATTACATGGCTATGACGTAGGACTTGTACTTGAAAAAAAAGACGATTTAAAAAAATGTTAGACTTATTCTGCTGAAGAAAGATTCAGAAGAGATCGTTGCAATACAACGTCAGCGAAAAAAAGGCCAACAATTGTTTAATTTTGTTTTTTGTTGGAAGAGGCTTTCTGTGTAATTTATTTCATGCAGCTGAGACAATTTGGTTAAACTTAAGTAATGTTGCAAAGATGAGCAACGTAGTCTGATCTATCCTGAGGTTTAATACCAGAAATCATTAATACTATAATCATCTATGTTGTGTTTCATAGAGTTTGTATTCTGTTTCTGATAGTTATGTTATCTCGATTGTTTATGTTTAATTTTGGTGTAAAATACTGTTGCTGTTATATAATATCCTCCCTGCCCCAAAAGGGGTCAAAGGATTCTGGATTCTGGATTCTTGATGATTTTGTAATTGTAGTGGAGATACAGAGACACTTCCGAGTGGATAGGGAAAAAAGGCGACAGAGAGGAAGATTTCTTGCTATTTTTGCCACACATCCCCTTCCCCCCAACCCCTCCCGCACTTCCCCGCACATTATGTTCTGAACAACTCTTCAGCTGTGTGTGTGTGTGTGTGTGTGTGTGTGTGTGTGTGTGTGTGTGTGCGCGCGCGCGCACGCCTAGAGTTGCTTAATCAAGATTTTGCGCCTTTTAAATATTATTATTATTAGTAGTAGTATTTTTATGTATTTATCTTTAAAAAAAGAAGTTATTTTTACTTTACTTATTTTATTTTTTATTATTTATTTATTTATTTTTGTTATTTTGACTTTATCGTTTTATTTTATTGTATTTATTTTTATTGTTATTTACTTTTATTTTTATTTCATATTGTATTTAATTAATTAATTAATTGATTTATTTATTCTTAAGGCCTGACTAAGGGCGTTGGGTTACGGTGCTGGTCAGGCATCTGCTTGGCAGATGTGGTGTAGCGTATATGGATTTGACCGAACGCAGTGACGCCTCCTTGAGCTACTGATACTGATACTCTTCAACTTATCCAAGACATTCATTTTTTTTCTCACTGTTTTATCAAGTGGTCTAGTGGTCGTCCTGTTTTGAGTATGTCGAGTTTGGCAACAGTTTCGAAATGTTCTCGCTAACAGTTCCGTAGGTTGCTTTTGGAGATTATGGATGAGGTTAGATACCTACCTGCTGCTGACATTAGAGACAGGATTTCCATTTGTTCCCCCTCTCTCTTTTCCCTTGATGTTTGCAGTCATCGGATGTTTACTTTCGGTCGTTGATAGCAATGCATGTTATTCCTTCTTTTGATTATCGTAGAGAAAGTACGGAATAAGGATATTTTACTGTTAAAAAAAAAATGGACAGAGGCTCAAGCTGGCAAGCAGGGAGAGACAGAGAGAGAGAGAGAGAGAGAGAGAGAGAGAATGAATCTTTATTTTCCAGCGGTGAAAACATTAGCACTTTGGCCGACTTACAGATCTGCCGTTGTTCTAAGAGACACACAGACATATATGCATATAAATGTTGTTATACTTAATACATGTATAATGTACAAGTGTAACACAGCGTCAAACTGAGAGACACAACATCGCTCACATCTGTACGGAACGGAAGCGAGTAACACACACACGCACACACACACACACACACACACACACACCAAGGGAAAAACAACAACAAAACCCTAGCATGAATGCTACACATGAATGATTCAAGTGAAATTAACGAGAGAGAGAGAGAGAGAGAGAGAGAGAGAGAGAGAGAGAGAGAGGATGAATGAATGAACGAATGAATGAACCTTTGTTTCTTTATATATAGATTTATGGACAGATCTATGGATAGATTCTTAATGGTGAGCAAAACCCATTTCGGAAAGGACTTTGAATACGGAACCTGAAACCAGTGATCATGTATGAAACACAGACTTTATTGATTCACAAACATCAATCATGTTGCAATAATATATATATCGTGATATCATAGATAAAAGACGGAATGAAAATGTTTCACTGTTTTTTTTTCATGTTTTTAAATTTTTTTTAATTCTTTTGGGTATTTAGACAGGTGCAAGCTGGCAAACAAGCAGAGAGAGAGAGAGAGAGAGAGAGAGAGAGAGAGACAGACAGACAGAGACAGACAGACAGACACACAGAGAGAGAGAGAGAGAGAGAGACAGAGAGAGAGAGAGATTCAGACGGAAAGGCAGACAAACAGACAGACATACAGACAGACAAATGAAAACAAAGATCAGACAGGCGGACGGGCAGAGATAAAGCGGAAAAGACAGGGAGGGAGGGGGATGGATGGAAGTGCTTCGAACGGACGCGACGGTAGCGAAGAATCCAATAACATTCCTCCCCCCCCCCCTGCCCCCCCCCCCCCTCCTTTTTTTTTTTTTTTTTCCTAAATATAACTTCGATGCAAAAGTTCGTACTTGTCAACACTCACGCACATTTCCATTAGCTTTTATAACCTTTGGTTTGCAGGTAGTTTGATCTTATCTCTCATGTGTAGACGAAAGGTTATATTGCTGGAAAGTTTTCCTTATGTTCCCCTGCTTATGTTCCCAGTTCACCTACCTCCGACATCACCGATTTTTTCCCCCTTTCAACGGGGGCGATGCGAAGAGACGAAAAAGAATGAAGTTTCCTTTGTATTTCATTTTGTTCTTGGAACAGGCATATTGAATCAGGAACCAACAGAATGATCACGGACAATACGTCCTTTCCGCCCCCGTCTTTTCTATTCTGACTTTACGGGTCAGACAAACAAAGAAAAAGCCCGTCTGTCATTTCGCCGCAAAGGAAGTCAGCAGCTCGAGGGAAACAGCGGAAGGGAAGACTAGATGGCGAGTGCATAGGTTGAGGAGCGAATTGAACATAGTAACAATGGGAATCCAAACCCGTCGTTTCAGGTACTGTGAGATGTGTAGTTTCTTGTTTCGTTTTCATTGAGAAAAGAACTATTGTTCACAAAACCCTTCACAGGCAACAAGGAAAAGGTAACAGTCTGCCACAGGCAACAAGGTATAGGTAACAGTCTGCCACAGGCAACAAGGTATAGGTAACAGTCTGCCACAGGCAACAAGGTATAGGTAACAGTCTGCCACAGGCAACAAGGTATAGGTACAGTCTGCCACAGGCAACAAGCTATAGGTGACAGTCTGCCATAGGCAAAAGGTGTAGTAACAGTCTGCCACAGGCAACAAGGTTTAGGCTGACAGTCTGCCACAGGCAAAAGTATAGGTAACAGTCTTTCAAAAAAGGTTAGAACAGCGTCTGCTCAAGCAACAAGGATGAGGACTAAAGCAGCTGTCATCAGGCAACAGGTAGAGTAAACGTTCGTGTGTAAAAGCGTATGAGTACAGTCTGGCAAATAGGCTGATCAGATAAGTCAATCTGTCATAGGCAACAAGTATCAGTGCAGTCTTGGGGCATGTGAACTCGAATCATTATAAGGGAAACACTAATCAAACAACACGTATATTACTATCCTGCCATGCAACAACATAGGTAACGTTGCCATCAAAAGGTATGTGAGTCTGCCACAAAACAGTAGGTATGCGACATCTAATATTAGGCACCCTACTTAGCTGTACAGGATCTGCCATAGGGCACAAGGCTAATGGTGACACCTGCCACGAGCAACAAGAAGCTGACCAGCTCTATATTAGCAACAAATATAATATCTGGAATACAAAAAAGTATCGGCGGGACATCTGCATGAACATCAAGGATCATATTGGAACGTTCTGTCAAATGGCAAAATATATAGGACAACCGTGTGTGTCTAGCAACAGTATAGTGGAGTTTTATTGGCAACAACCTAATATTGGAATATATGCATAACACAGTGAATAAGTGTCAAGGCCCTCTATTGGCAAGAACATTAGCGAACAGTTGCAGAAGGGTAAAAATGGCTTTATTTGACTATTCTCCATTGGCAAAGCAAGGATAGAGGGAGAGAGCATAGGCAAGAAGGGTATAGGTAACAGTACTGCACAGGCAACAAAGTAAGGTGTACACTGACCACACAACAAGACATACACACACTACCACAACACACAATCTCTCTACTATCTGCTCCTTCAACAAGGTATAGGTTACAGTCTGCCACAGGCAACAAGGTATAGGTAACAGTCTGCCATTGGCAAGAAGGTATAGGTAACAGTCTGCCATAGGCAACAAGGTATAGGCAACAGTCTGCCACAGACAACAAGGTGTAGGTAACAGTCTGCCATAGGCAACAAGGTATAGGTAACAGTCTGCCACAGGCAACAAGGTATAGGTAACAGTCTGCCATTGGCAAGAAGGTATAGGTAACAGTCTGCCATAGGCAACAAGGTATAGGTGACAGTCTGCCATTGGCAACAAGGTATAGGTAACAGTCTGCCACAGGCAACAAGGTATAGGTGACAGTATGCCACAGGCAACAAGGTATATAGGCAACAGTCTGCCACAGGCAACAAGGTATATAGGTAACAGTATGCCACAGGCAAAAAGGTATAGGCAACAGTCTGGCACAAGCATCAAGGTTTAGGCAACAGTCTGCCACAGGCAATAAGGTATAGGTAACAGTCTTTCATTAAAAGCTTCAGATTACAGCCGTCTTGCGTGTGCAAGCGAACGATACAGGAAACAAATGATGGACGCCTAAAGGCAGCTGTCAGTCGGCAATGCAGACAGATCATGGTAACGTTGCCATCACGTATGTGATTTTGTCCGACTTAAAAAGTAGGTATGCAGACCATCTAAATAATTACCAGGACATCGGCGCGTTGACTTACGCTGCTGGTCAGGCATCTGCTAAACAGATGTGGTGCAGCGTATATGGATTTGCCTGAACGTGGTGACACCTCCTCGAGCAAACTGAACTGAACTGAACGTTCGGAGGCTCGTTTATGTTTCCACTGCTCAGTATTTCTAAATATAATTATTGGAATACAAAACAGTAGGAATATCGGTCAGGGGATTCATTTCGCTGAAACATCTGAGAGCTGTGATCATATTGGATACGATTCTTGTACAAAGCTGGGAAGATTATTATATAGGATACCCGTGTGTTTCTCCGAATACAGTATCAGTGGGTGTTATTATATCTACGCCTAAAAATATTTGTGATATGAATAAATGTATATTTTCACAGTGAAAGGCTGTGCTGTCAAGGCCCCTTAACATTGGCATTGTATTGAACTATTAGTCGAACAGATTGAGAAAGGGTATTTAAAGAATGGCATTTTCACTTTGACATATTTCTTACTTCTTGCGCGCGCAGAGAGAGAGAGAGAGAGAGAGAGAGAGAGAGAGAGAGAGAGAGAGAGAGAGAGAGTATTTGTGGAGCGGTAGATACAGTACGTACTTTGACAGAAAAAAACAAAGGGGAGTGCTACACACACACACACACACACACACACACACACACACACACACACACACACACTCTCTCTCTCTCTCTGTCTCTCTCTTTCTCACTCTCATCCCCCCTCTCTCTCTATCCCTCTCTCTTCTGTCTCTCCCTTGCTCTCTCGATCTCTTCCCCCTATCTCTGTGACGTAACAAACGACAAAAAAACAACTGACGTGTTGCAGGCCTTCCGCACCCTGTACTACGTCAGCGTGACGTGCAACGTGTTCAGCCTGCTGCTGCTGCTGCCTGCCTGCCTCGTCTTCCTCAGCTACCGGTCAGTCCCTCACCACCACCCACCCACCACCCATCACCCCCAAAATAAAGCAAAACAAAATCTGAAGTCTGAAGTCTGAGTGGTTTATTGTTTAGGCCTTTCTGCCCGTGACAACAGGGATAAGGGGGCGGGGAGGAGGGACTTCCGTGTGTAACATCCATTAATCCATTATAAAGAACAGCGTCAATATATGAAAAACAAAGAGAAGAAAAGAGAGAGAGAGAGAGAGAGAGAGAGAGAGAGAGAGAGAAGAAGAAGACAAAAAGATTGATGGGCAGATTGGTGTGGTAACCATGCGTCATTAACTAAAGATAGACTAGTTTCTATGGGTGAAGGCTTTGGACAAGAACACAGAAAGTGGAATGAAAGCATGAAAGCAAAACAAAGAAAGAAAGAAAGAAAGAAAGAAAGAAAGAAACACAGACAACAAGAACCTAAAACAACCAAGCAAAGAAACACACAGACGACAAGAATGTAAAACAACCAAGCAAAGAAACACAGCTGCCCTTCTCTTTCCCCGCCATGACAATTCAGCAAATGCAGCTAGTCCTGTTTCATTCAAGCCATCGTCGCTATCGTTTCATGTCAGGTGTGTGCTCATAAGTCTTTATTAGTTGTTGTGTGCTTCTTTTGCTTTTTTTTGGTCGGTTTGTGTTCATTTATTTATTCATTCATTCATTCGTTCGTTCGTTCATTCCATCATTCATTCATTCATTCGTTCGTTTGTTCGTTCGTTCGTTCATTCATTCATTATTTATACTTATTTATTTGTTTTAATTTCTCATGAACTTATTCACCAACTAACTCCTCTTCTAGAAAAGCCCAGTGCATTTTTACAGAGCCGAAAGTGATAGCCTGTCTTTTTAGAACATGAAATCGATAGCAGTGAATTATAGCCTTTTTGTTTTATGAAATTGACAGTCTTTGTTTTGTTTTTTTGACACTCTAAAACTCAAAAACCATTTGTTGTAATCCGAAATTGAGAGCCCCTTTGCAATAAGAAATTGATTGGCCTTTTTACAAAATGAATCCGATAGCCTTTTGGCAATGTGAAATTGCCGCTTTTTTGTTGTTGTTTGTGATATAAACTTGATAGCTTTTTCTACAGAATGAATTGATAATTTTTTACTCTATGAATTTATAGCCTTTTCTGGTGTAAAAATGAGCATCCTTCCCGACTTAAAAAAAGCTGTTCAAGAAGTTATCTTTCCCTTCTTTTAATGTTTTATTCGTTACTTTTTCCCCCTCTATAAATTTTTTTCTGCGT
>NC_134894.1:32811748-32814248 GCF_041734735.1 Babylonia areolata
CTGGCCACACTCGAACAGCTAACGTTTGAGATGTCTGTTGTATGAAAAAGGATCTAGGAGTACCTATACCAAGCTTGCACAGACTGAAGAATTATTGGCTGCTTATCTCCAGCGGGAAATTAAAAACCGGGTTTTTAGAGAACAGATTTTTCTTACTATGGTTATCGCACAGGTTGATTTTGTGATTGTTGTAATAGATTGATTAGCATTAACTTTTGTATCTATGCATTTTATGTTCCTTATGTATTTATAGTGAATGACTGCGAAAGTATGTAATCATTACATGTGTATGATTGTTATCATTGTACGAAAGATCCTTATCAACTTATCAACTTAGCATTTCAGCATTTTATGTGTTTTATGTGTTTTTCATTGAGTGACTGTGATTTTCGTGTATTGTTTACGTTAAGTACACCACTCATGAATTTCTCTTATTGAGATAATAAAGTATTCTGTATTCTGTAGATGAGGGGTGCGTTCATGCTATGTAGCTTTAGCACATGGGTATAGCCTGCTTGTCAGTTAAGCCAAGTTAGAAGTTTTAACTCTTCCACCGCCACGTTTCTGTGTGAAAGACACTCCCCAGCGCCGAGTATTCCAGATTTGATGCTCTCAGTCACAACAGGCTCCGGTTCATGTTAAAACAACAACATGGACTTGTTCGCTTCAAACTCGGTCAGTGAGCAAAGGTTCGTTATTGTTGTATTGGCGGGGAAAGTGGCAGCAGCTGTCAAGCTTTGTTACAGTCTGAACAAATGGTCTTACCAGCATGACCCCTCGATGTCGACAAAAGTCGCCTATGGTGCTGAAAGAGTTCTGCGAATGTACTGTGTCACTACCGCCTTCATAAACCGACTAAGCACGTACGTCTAGTCTAACTATCAATAAACAGTGCCCTGTGAATGATGAATGAATGACATGGATACGTTTATAGCGCCTATCCTCGTTTGGAGACCAAGCTCTGCGCGCTTTACAAACACAGGGTCATTTGCGCGAACGGCTGCCTTTGGGCGCTCATCATTCGTTTCCTGTGTCATTCAATTAGATTCCAGGCTCGCACACATACACACTCAGACAGACATGTAACATTTCACGTGTATAACCCTTTTGCTTATTTATCCCGCCATGTAGGCAGCCATACTCCGTTTTCAGGGGTGTGCATGCAGGGCATGGTCTTGTTTTCATAACCCATCGAACACTGACATGAATTACATGTATACGTGTGTATTTGATCTTCTGTGTGCTTATACACAAGAAGGGGATTCAGGCACTAATAGCAGGTCTGCGCATATTTATGTTGACGTGGGAGATCGGAAAAAAAAAATCTCCACCCTTTACGCACCAGGCGCCGTTACCGAGATTCGAACCCGGGACCCTCAGATTGAAAGTCCAACGCTTTAACCATTCGGCCATTACACCCACCCGGTAATGCTATGTAGGAAATAATCTGTTACTGGTATTTTTGTTATAGCTTTCCACCCATGCCCAACGAGAGCCAGAACAATTAGTCCAGGAAAGTTAGGCTACTTACACAGAAGAACCCGAGAAAAAAAAAATTGCGATAGTTTTTATACTTTGTAGACATGGAGTTTCATTAGAGTTGATTCCTGCGCGTAAAAGTTACGTAAAATTCCATTCTCTCCAACACTGCCAAATGTTTAGCTTGTTAACCAAGGACGGAAAAACTTATCTTTCTCTTCGCTAGCCTAAACAAAAAAACACCACATTCACACGCAAAAGGACGCTTTGTGTTGTCTGTTGCACTGGTTATTTCCTGTTTCTGTTCATACCATTTCTTCATCAATTTCCTATTCCATTTAGTTTTCGAGTATCTCTCCCCTCCCCCTTTTGTTTCATTCATTCATTCATTCATTCATTCATTCATTCATTCATTCATTCATTTTTCCTTTCTTTCTTTCACTCTTTCATTCTTTCTTTCTTTCTTTCCTCTTTCATTCATCCTTTCTTTCACTTTTTTCTTTCTTTCTTTCTTTCTTTTTTAATTTTATATTAATTTCTTTATTTCTTACCTAGTTGTTCGTGTTCCTCGTATTTCTTCTCCGTGTACTTGTGTTTTCATCCTTTTCCATTTCCCTTTGCCTGTCTCTTTCCTCCTCCCGTCTGTTCCTGTTCTGTTAACTTCGTCAGGTTTCTTTCTGTTTCCTTTCATTCATCTATTCTTCCCGTTCCTTCTTTCCTTCTGTAACTTTTGCTCCTCACCATTGTGACTGGAATTCTTGGATCCGTTGTGTCACATCAGTTTTCAAAACCATCACAGGACACGACCTTTACACAGGTCATAGTGTCGGGTCAGGTTGACAGCAAATGAGTTTATGAGTAAGCTTCTAACACAACCCAGAGAGAGAGAGAGAGAGAGAGAGAGAGAGAGAGAGAGAGAGAGAGAGAGCGGGAGAGACAGACAGACAGACAGACAGACATAGCCAATCTGCTCGCACGCACACACACACACACACACGCACAAACACACACACACACAAAC
>NC_134894.1:32824248-32836748 GCF_041734735.1 Babylonia areolata
GACCCCGCCCCCGAATGCTTAAAGATATAGCCATTGGCAAAATCTGATAGAAGACGTTTAATGATTGTTAAAAGCTCTATGTGCAAAAAGAAAGTTTTAGAAAAAGCCATTGGTAGAAAATAATCATGGGAAAATACTGGCTAAAAGGAAGAAGAAGATGAAGAAGAAGAAAAGAAATGTAAATGCTCGAAGAACACAAGTGGGGTTGCACACTGGAATCGAGCTGACCAGGCAGAATCCAGGTCAAGCCGTTTTGCCTTGCCTCTAGAACCATGGAGGCTGGCAGTCCGTGTTTATCCATGAAGGTTAGGAGTAGGGGACTCTGATTGGAAGGGAGAGTTGTGAATCGCTGTTCGATAACCCCAGGAAATGAAAGGGATCAGTTAGCGCGATGGGGTGTTAGGGTCGTGCATATCAGAAAATATATGTATTTTTCATTGATATTTCTTAAAACGATGGCTGGGTGTTGAAAATGATATCTTGAACTGATAGCAAAAAGGTGTAGATAGATGGGGAAAAAAAGTGTCCCACGCAAACACATTTACACTGATAAGCGCCCTAACCATCGTGTGACTTAATTACATTTACAGGGAACTTTCTCACCACTGAGATGCTTTCTCAGCTCACTGCGGATTGGATTCACCATCTCTTGGTATTGTACGCCATCAATCCCCGCTTTCCTGTTGTTGCCCTGGGCATTCTGTTGCCTTCTTTGTACCATTCTCCTTCTGTAAGCCCCTCCTTTTTGGCTTCAGGCTCAGTGATC
Organism: Babylonia areolata; assembly: GCF_041734735.1. Taxonomy (NCBI): domain Eukaryota; kingdom Metazoa; phylum Mollusca; class Gastropoda; order Neogastropoda; family Buccinidae; genus Babylonia; species Babylonia areolata. The sequence continues at coordinate 32,825,015 of NC_134894.1, forward strand.
TGTATTTGTTTTCCTCCACAATTGTTTTGCTATCTTTCACTGGCCTGAATATTGCGTACCTTGATTGCTGCTGCTACTGCTGCATTTGCTAGTCTTAATTAATTGAAAACAAAAAGCGTTTAACGTTTGCTTTATTGATCTCAGTAAATAAAATCCAATTGAGCAACCAATTAATCATTCACACACACACACACACACACACACTCATTACCGTTGACCGGCAGCAGCCAAGGCCAACTGATGGCGCGAGCAACGGGCCACGAAAGTCGTCACAATGGAAAGCCGTCTTTATTCTTGCCGAAGAATGTGCTGGCTTTTCATGTCGTGATTAAACTTGTCAGGGTTTCCCCTTCATGCCTTCAACATTTCTAATCAGCCCTGGCTTTGCGGTTGGGTTTTCTGTTTGCAGTTACACGGGGACAGGGGCGTTGGTCGTGTTTGTCACATAATCTGCACCGCCGTTTTTGTTTGCCGACAGTCTGGTTTGTCGCTTTTTCTCTTTCTGCTTGTTGTTGTATCGGGTTTTATAGAGGCGTCCTTTAAAAAAAAATGTCTTTCATTGATCACTGCTTTTATTCTAAACAGGGATGAAAGGGAGAGCGTCGAGGCTAAGGAAAAAAACAGCAGGTGGAGGAATGAAGGGTGCACATTCATGAGCAGCGACAGTCAATCCAATCACGTTAATCAAACCAACAAAGGTATCTACTTTAAAAAAAAAATCTGTCCAGGGAAGGAGACAGACAGACAGAGAATAAGGGAGAGAGAGAGAGAGAATGAGAGAGAGAGAGAGACAGGTCGACGTAGACGATGATGAAGAAGACGAACATGATGATGGGAGGAAAAAGAAAGAAAAAGAATAAGAAACAAAGAATAGAGAAAGGTGAAACAAAAGCAAAAGCTGTTAACCAAGCCAGTACATTAATCTTATTTACTTCAGCAGTACCAGTTACGCCAATATGTAGCAGGAATGGAACAAAGACATCCCTTCATTGAAATGACAGACGTTGACAGGATTGGCACTCGGCCTAGAGTGGAGAGGAATATATATATATATATATATATATATATATATATATTATATATATTGTTTTTCTTTAGATTTGGTTTAATGTCATTTTACTTTGTGGGTGGCAGTGAGGAAGTCAGATATTCTAATATCATTGACACACACCTTCCCTGTGCAGGCTAACATGCTGGGAGACAAAACAACGAAACAACAAAACAAAAAAACCAAAAACCAAACAAAAACGATGTGGTGAAAATAAAGGGGGGAACAGACATGTGAAGAGACAGGGAAGAAAAAGACGGAGCACGCACAGGCCTTATAAGTGCACGAAGAACGGAAGTGGGGGCTGCACATTGAAATCGATCTGACCAATCAGAATCCAGGTCATGACGTTCGGCGTGTCTCTGGAACCATGGATGTAAGTGGGCAGCCTGTGTTGATCCATTTAGAACAGCGAGGAGTAGGGGCACTTTGGCTGAAAGGGCAGGTTGGGAATCATTGTCCGATTACCCCAGGGGAGGGAAGGATAGGGGAGGGAACTCTTGAGGTCTCAGGTTCGTGGAGCAGAGAGGGAGGGAGGGAGAGGGTGCCATTCAACCTGGACAGCTAATTGAGTAACGGAAAACACCTGCGGGGCTTAAGAACGCCAGCTGGGTTTTGTTTTGTTTTGTTTTGTTGTGTTCTTTTGTTCGGGGTGGGTTTTTTTGTCTGTGTCTTTTTCTTTCGCAATTCTCCTTTCGTCTGTATTGTTTGAGTCTTCCTTCATTATGCTCTTTTTCTTTCTTCTTTCTTTCTTATTTTCTTTCTTTCTTTCTCACCCTCATTCCACTCCACTTCCCCCTCCTCTCCTCTCCTCCTTTTCCGCCCCTTCATCTCATTCTCATCGTTATTTTCCTCCTCCTTGTCTTCCTCCTCCTCCCTCTTCCTCTTCTTCTTCTCTTTGACTACCTCCTCCACTACCTGACCATCGACACACCCCTTCTCCTCCTGACATTGAACCTCATTAACCTTCGGTCAAAGCCAGAATTATGTATCATTTTAAGATTTTAACTGAATCTGTTATCAATTGGTTGAAGCAGCATAGGAACTGGTCCAGATGTGTCTGAGAAATACATTGGGAAATAAATTTGGACACACACACACACACACACACACACACACGAAACAGCGTGTTCGCGTGCCCCCCCCCCCCCCTCCCCCCCCCACACACACACCCAGTGTGACGTTTTTAAAGATTGCAAGTTCTACCCATTCTGCGAAATCTTGCACAGCAAGAAACCTACATTTGGAACAGGAAAAAAGAGACAATGAAAATGCTCAGAAATTCCCTTTTTTCTTTCTTTTTTTTTCCTTTTAATCCTGTCTTTTTCTCCACCATTTTGTTGCTGTTATTTTTTTATGTGGACCAAGCGCTAAGAATGACAGCAATTCGAAAAGTTGACAGATGGGGTCTTTGAATGAAAGGGGATGCTGTTTTGGAAGTGAAGTTCTTTTTTTTTTCCTGGGATCTTGCCGCTGTCAACATTCGGGTATCACATACACTGACAAGGCATCACCATCTAATGGTTTTGGGCAGGCGGGAGGAAAATGGATGTTAGGATTAATTTAAAAACTGTCATAAAACTTCATCAAAATGTCTAGAGAAGGCGGCTTGTACCCTTTCTTTGCTGGGCTGAGGGAGGAAGGTGGCAGAATGGTTAAGATGCTTGTCTGCCAAAACAGAGTCCATGAGGGTCTGGGTTCGAACCCCGCTCTCGCCCTTTCTCCCAAAATCGAACTGAGCGTCTAGTCGTTCGGATGATACCTTAAACCGAGGTCCCGTGTGCAGCAACGCACTTGGCGCACTGAAAAAGAACCCTTGGCAACGAGAGTGTTGTCCTCTGGCAAAATTCTGAAAAAGAAATCCACACGGATAGGAACTCAAATACATATGCATGCACTCAAGGCCTGACTAAACGCGTTTGGTTATGCTGCTGGTCAGGCATCTGCCATCTGTGTAGCACATATGGATTTATCCAAACTGAGTGACGCCTCCTTGAGAAACTGAAAGTGAAACTGCAGAGCTCCTTTTCTTCTGACATATTATATCGAAGCTTGTAAACATATATCGAAAAGACAAGTAATATATATATATATATATATATATATATATATATATATATATATATATATAAGAAAAAAAGTGTCAGCAAGACTTGAATCCTTGGAAGGATCCTCAAGATTATTATTTAACATTGTCTCATTTCACATTACTCATACTAATAGACTGCATATTATTGGTTGCAATTTTTCTTTCCTTTTTTAATTTTTTTTATATACTATTGAATGATTTCAGTTTGAACTGTGGTATTCCCCCTAAAACAGAGTGTGACTGCCTATATGGTGGGGATAAAATCGGACATACACGTAAAAGCCCACTTTCGTATTCGAGTGAACGTGGGAGTCGCAGCCCACGAAAGAAGAAGAAGAAGATGCAGAAGAAGTGTGGTATATATACAAGCAGGATCAGCATGTCTGTGGAAGCAGCAGGACATTCTTTTGGTAGAGTGCAGTCATATTAAATGTAGATGTTTGTCTATTTGGTTCTCATCATCTCATGCGCTCATGTGCCACAGTAAGCATTTCACACATGAACTGCGACCAGTGTTGGTGCTTTTTTTGTTGTTGCTGCTGCCCCATCATCTGCACCGTTTCAGTGGCATTACTACCACGCCGCTCATTTAGATTCCCCCATACACGGCCACACCCGGGTTCGCCAGTCACAGTTCCAGCGTCGGCAGTCCGCAGGGAACCATCGATGTTAGGTCGCCAGTAGGCCACACACCAGAGGAGACGCTGCACTGCTGCTGAGTCACTTCAGTGGTGCCTGTTCTGATTTAACGTACTTAGGACACCACCTACTAAGCCCCATACTAACGACAATAATGGCTTAGTCGTGAAGCCAGACTGAGTGAGCGTTCCTCCCAGAGTTGGTGCAGATTTGACTGAAGGGACGTTGAAGATTTCTTGCCATCAAACTGTGGCAGATTTCCTATATAGATAGGTCTTCGTTGACTGCAGGTGTTGGGACTGTGACAGAATGAACATGAACAGGATGGTATAGAAGGATGTGTCATGCGGAACCGGAAAACAAAGAGAAAAGAAAATATAGAGAAAAAAGATCAAGAAGTAAAATAAAGCATACCAAGAAAGAATTGTTTCATTTCATCTTCGATTTTGGCATTGTCATTGTTGTCATTGATATCTCACAACTCCTTCCTCAGTACTGTTCGTTGGAAATCATTTAAATCGATGTGTATTAAGACCAGTGTGCAGCAATTCTGCATGTGTGTAAGAAGGATATTCTTTTACTGCCAAGTTTTTTGTTGTTGTTGTTGTTGTTCAAAGCTCCTTGGCATTTACTGTCTTGTTGCCCTTGAAACATTCGCCACCCATTGCAAAGAAGGCAGGAGTTGAGAGTGTGCGGTTTGCTCAGACATTTGATATTTTTATTCATCTTTTTTCTTTTACTTCAGCAGTTTTATATGGGATTAGTATTTATCTCTTAGATTCCTCTATCCTTTGTGCTAAGCACCCAAATCTAGGTATTAGAAGGGGAAAAGACATTGATTCTGTTCCCCACGCTAAGCTGATAAGAGTAGTGATCTTGATGAGAACGGTGCTCAAAACCTGAAGTTTAAGCTGTATTGATGTTATCAGCCAGTCCAGAGTCAAATTATCTACCAATTTGTAACCAAACACACATGTACACACACACACACACGCACGAGCACACACACACATACGCCCACACACACATACCTACACACAGAAAGACACTCACGAACACACATACATACACACACGCATACATACACACACGCACACACTCACACACACACACACACACACACGCGCGCGCACACACACACACACACACGCACACACACAAGCACACGCACACGCACACATGTACACACACAAACATACAAATACACACACAAACACACAACATATAACGTACCCAAGCACGTGCATATATGTGCGTGCACAATAACACACATACACACGCACACGTACCCCCCCCTCGCCACACACACACACACACACACACACACACAAACACACAAATACAGAGTTGCATGTTTGATGTTAGTTAAGGCCTTTCACCCATGCAGGCAAAGGCGTATATGCTGATGTGGCATCACATCTGTGCAGTTTGCGAGTGTACACTGGATGTCATAGGTGATCTGTATGTCTGTCTCTTTCTGTCTGTCTGTCTCCTTTCTCTCTCCCCTCCCCTCCCCCGCCCCCCATATCTTCTGTTCCACAGTGAAGACCAAAGGCAAAGTCGATTGATGGCGTACAACCGGCCAGGCCGAAAGTCATCACAATGGAAAGCGAACTTTTATTCTCGCCGACGAATGTGCTGGCTTTTCATGTCGTGATTAAACTTGTCAGGGATTCCCCTTCATGCCTTCTACGTTTCTGACCAGCCCTGGCTTTACGGGGAAGGAGGGGCCGTGGGGCAGGGGGGGGGGGGGGTGGCTGGGTTGTTTTCTGTTTGCAGTCACACGGGGACAGGAGCTCATTTTGCGTGGAAGTCGTGTTTGTCACATAATCTGCTGCACCGACGATTTTATTTGCTGGTGGTCTGGTTCGCTGTTCGTTTTGCTTTCTCTTTCAGCTTGTTGCTTCAGGTTTTGTAGAGGTGTCCTTTGAAAAGATAGCTTTAATTGATCTCTACGGTTTTGGTTGCTGAGTCATGGGCTGGTTTGCTGTTTTGCGGGCGTGCTTTCAGTTGATTACTACTTAAAGTTTATATCAAGGCGAAAGGGAATATAAGGAAAAAGGAGTGTGTGTGGGGGAAATGAGAGATGTAGAGTTTAAAGATCAGTTGCATTCAAAGTAATCAAGTTAATTAAATCAACAAAGGTACTTGAAGAATTCATTAGAGAGAAGGTGAGAGAGAGAGAGAGAGAGAGAGAGAGAGAGAGAGAGAGAGAGAGAGAACAAGTCGAAAGCAAAGTCCGATTATTCTAAAGATACCAATTCATGTAAGTAGATGAATAGATAGATAGATAGATAGATAGATAGATAGAGAGAGAGAGAGAGAGAGAGAGAGAGAGAACAAGCTGAAAGCAAAGTCTGATTATTATTCTAAAGATATATAAACATGCAAGTAGATAGACAGACAGACAGACAGACAGACAGACAGATAGATAGAAAGATAGATAGATAGATAGATAGATAGAGAGAGAGAGAGAGAGAGAGAGAGAGAGAGCAAGTTGAAAGCAAAGGCCATTTACTATTCTAAAGATATCAATACATGCAGGTAGATAGATAGATAGATAGATAGATAGATAGATAGATAGATAGAGAGAGAGAGAGAGACCATGGCGGTTCACCGTGTCAAAGGCCTTAGTCAGGTCTACAAAGACCATGTGGAACTTGTTCTGCTCACGGCACTTCTCTTGCATAAAACGTACCGCAAACACCATGTCACATGTTCCCCTGCCTGAGCGGAAGCCGCACTGTGTTTCAGGGATGACTGTGTTGTAGACATGGTCAACCAGTCTGTTCAGTATGATGCGGTCGAAGATCTTGCTGGCGATGCAGAGGAGAGAGATTCCACGGTGGTTATCGTAGGATGTTTTGTCTCCCTTCCGTTTGTAAATGTGGACAATAGAAGCATCCTTGAAATCCCGGGGGACCTCCCCTCTCTCCCAGATAGACTGGAACAGGGCGGTCAGCTTGTCTGTCAGCATCTCGCCTCCATACTTGTAGATGTCAGCCTGAATTCCATCCACTCCTGGTGCTTTTCCTGACGTTGTCAGCTTCAGGGCCTTCTGGGTCTCGACCTAGGTGGGAGGGGCAGCTAGCGAGTCATTGACTGGTAGCTGTGGGAGGGCTGCCATTGCCTCGTCAGATACGGACGAGTCCCTGTTGAGGAGGGTGTTGAAGTGCTCTGCCCAGCGGGCAAGGATGTCTTTCTTGTCTGTCAGGAGGGTGGTCTAGTCCAAGGCTCGGGCAGGGGTTGATCCTGTGACTCTCGGCCCATGCACAGCTCGGAGACCATCATGGAAGATCTTCATGTCGTGAGCATCAGCAGCGGACTGAAGCTCTTCGGACTTTCTATCCCACCAGGTGTTCTTCATCTCACACAGCCTCATCTGTACGAGTTGCTTGGTTTGCAAAAACTGGTTCTCCTTCCTCCTTCCTCTGGCAGTCTTTATCGGAAATGTGATCCTGATGCCGTATATGCAGTGTGTTCAGGAGCTTGGAGAGTCGTTCTCGTCAAACCAGTCTTTGTGGCTCCTCTGTACAAAGCCGAGTGAGTCAGCTGCTGCTGTGTACACAGCATCTCTAAAGGTGCTCCATGCCTCTTCTACCTCAGTCGATGCAGGAATTTCTTGGAGAGCTACTTGGATTTGCTGCTGCAGCAAGTCCTTGGTGATTAGGAGGCGGCGGATGTTCAGCTTCCTAGGGGTTTTCTGCCTGGCTGGTTGGAGCTTGCGTGCAAGTCTCATGTTCATCTTGCTGCGTACCAGGCGACGGTCCGACCAACAGACTGCTCCTCTTATGCAGCGTGTAGTGGAAACATCACCTCTGTCCCTCTGCCGGACAATCACATAGTCCAGCATGTGCCATTGCTTGGAGCGGGGGTGCATCCATGTGTTCTTGTACTTGTCCGCGTGTTGGAAGAGGGTGTTGGTGATGGTCAGTCCATGCTGCGCACAGAGCGAGAGCAAAAGCAGTCCGTTGGAGTTGCACTTGCCAGTGCCGTGCTGTCCTAGGACTTTTGGCCACGAGGAGAAATCCACGCCGACGCGGGCATTGAAATCCCCAAGGATGATCAGCCTGTCCTTTCTGTCTACCGCTGAAATGGTGCGGCTGAGCTCCTCGTAGAAAGCTTCTTTGATGTCATCAGGGTTGGTCATCGTCGGGGCATAGCAGCTGATGACTGTGGCGAAGCGATCCTTGGACAGCTTCAGACGCAAGGTCATCAACCTGTCGTTTATCCCATGTGGAAGGCTGTCAAGCTGTCGTGCAAGTTTGGTTCGTATGGCAAAGCCCACGCCTGAGGTTCTTGGGGTGCCATCTGGCTTCCTAATGCAGTAGAAGGTGTAGCCCCCTCCAACTTCCTCCAGCTGGGTTTGACCCGCAAACCTGGTTTCGCTCAGGGTCTGTGGAAGATCCTCCTAAAGTTCGGCTGCCCAGAGAGCCTAATCTAGCTGATTGCGTCTTTCCACGATGGCATGCAAGCGAGAGTACAGGAAAATACTGACATGTCGGATCCGTTCTCTGTGGTAAATGGAGTGAAGCAGGGCTGCGTCTTGGCACCCACACTGTTCTCCATTCTCTTCTCTGCCATGCTGATTGACGCCTTCCAAGACTGTGACCGGGGCATCTACATTCAGTTTCGCACAGATGGCAAACTTTTCAACTTGCGGCGACTCCATGCCAGGTCCAGGGTGTTTGAGGCACTGATGAGAGAGTTCCTCTTCGCTGATGACTGCGCGCTTGCACACACCCATGAGAACATGCAGTTCATTATGGACAGGTTCTCAACCTCCTGCAGGCGCTTAGGACTCACCATCAGCCTCAGCAAGACCGAGTCCATGTACCAACCGGCTAGCTCACAGAACGCCAGTTTTGCTACCTGGGCAGCACCCTATGCAGCAACGGAGCCCTTGATGCAGAAGTGACGCTGCGCATCGCCAAGGCCAGCTCCGCCTTTGGCAGGCTCAACAACAGGCTGTGGAACAACAAATGCATCAGGCTCAGCACCAAGATGAAAACCTACAGAGCTGTTGTGGTGACCACCTTGTTGTACTGCTGTGAAACATGGACGACGTATCGCCGTCACATTCAACAACTTGAGCAGTTTCACCAGAGATGCCTACGAAAGATCCTCGGCATAAAGTGGCAAGACAGGGTCTCCAACCTCCAGGTCGTAGAGAGGAGCGGCCTGCCCAGCATCGAAAGCCTGCTGATCCAGTGCCAGCTACGCTGGACAGGACACGTTGTCCGCATGACAGACAGCAGGATCCCGAAGATGCTTTTGTATGGCCAGCTGAAGGAAGACCACCGTGAACTTGGAAGACCCTGCAAGCACTTCAATGACACCTTGAAGACAAACCTCAGAGCCTGTGACATAGACATCGCTTCCTGGGAAACCGTTGCCCATGACCGCTGTCGCTGGAGGATGCTGTGCTCTAGTGGCATAAATACGTTTGAAAACAAGAGAATGCTGGCCATTAAGGAGAAGCGTGAGCGAAGGCAGCAGGGCTCAACTTCTGGAGACGTTTTCCCTTGCAACACCTGTGGGAAGTGCTGCGCATCCAGAATCGGCCTCTTCTCCCATATGAGGACACACACCGACAGATAAGCCTGCCTGCCTACTCATCCGTCGGACCGACTGGAGATTCCATCAGAGAGAGAGAGAGAGAGAGAGAGAGAGAGAGAGAGAGAGAGAGAGAGAGAGAGAGAGAGAGCCAACAAACAGAAAAACAAAGTCCTATTATTGTAGAGATATTTGTATATTTAAATATCTAAACCCATCGTAACACACACACACACACACACACACACACACACACACACACACACACACACACACACACACACACACACACACACACAACCATTTTCTAACACGTACCCCTCTACCCTCTCACCCCATACACCCACACCCCACACACCCAAACAAACGAAAAGCAGGTACGCATTGTCAATTGTCAAAGGCTGTACGTAGTTTTTAGCCTACCTTTGACAGAACTTACGCAGCTGCGTAAAAGAAAGAGAAATACGCCTCGAACACCTTTTCTTACGCTGTTTTTCTTTCTTCCATTATCTTCTCTTCTTGTTTATGGGGATTCATTTATTTATTTATTTATTCATTCATTATCTGTTCATTCTTTTTTTCTTTTTTTTTTTGATTTGCCTGTCTATTCATCTATTCACCAATCAATCAATCATGATGATGATGATGATGGCGGTGATAGCAATGATTATTATAATTGTGTATTCATTTTATTTTCTACTCGAAAAAAATTCAACGGAACAAGCACTGGAAACGGGAATGAAAAGGGGAACGCTAATCAAATATTGTGTCGAGGTCTTGCAGCTGCGAGGATTCAGGTGTCAAGGACCCTGACAAGGTACTGACAGCGGACGTGTTTGTTTTTTTCCCCAGACAGGCGTGTATGTGTGTGGGGGGCAGGGGGATGGGGGAAGGGGGCTTGGGGGTTTGGGGGTGGGTGGGCGAGGAACTCCTGACATAAATCAGAAAAGGATCATACAAGTGCCGCAAGGAATCTGTAGAAAGCAGTCTGCATTGTTTCTTCTTCTTCATCTTTTTCGCGCGCGTGTGTGCGTGTGAGATTACGTTTAACTCATTTAACCCTGCGCCAGAGCATTGTCAGGGCGTCAGATTCGTTTCATTAAAATGGTTTCTACGTTGCTACATACGCACAAACCGTTAGGAAATGGAGCTAACTTCTTAACAGTATTTCTAGCTTTGTCGACATGTTTCGATTTGAAGGAAAAAGCAAGTCTATTTCAGTGTATTTTCCCATTTTTACGGAATCTAAATGGCAGGGGGAAGCCTGCCCAGGCTGTAATCTTACCAGTGTTGAATGGGTTAAGGTAAAAGTGTCTTGATGTGAAGCCTGAACAGCCCCAAAGACTGTTGTTGTCGTGGTTTTGCCTGTGAAGAGGAAGACATCATCATCACACGATGAACACACGCTCTTGACACACTTTTGCCAAAAAAAAAAAAAAAAAAAGGGATGAAATTTGCAGATATCGTTTGTACAGTAGGTTCAAAGATCAAAGGTGCTTAAGAGCACCGGTCAGTGAGTGCTAATTAATTTCTTTATAAAACACGGAAGGCCTGAGTAAGCGCGTTGGGTTACGCTGCTGGTCAGGCATCTGCTTAGCAGATGTGGTGTAGCGTGTATGGATTTGGCCGAACGCGGTGACGCCTCCTTGACTTACTGATACTGATATTGATACTTTATCGGATGTATAGATACCAAGTGGCTAAGTGATGTCCTCATACGGTACGTAGTGTCCACTTTCTCTGTCAAATGCCCCGCACGGTTGGCCGTCTGTGAATTTTCTTGCTCTCAAGCACTCAAACGGGGTTGATTTTTTTTGTCGAAGTACAGCTGCCTGTAGTGGACTATGTTTTATAAGTTTCAACTGTCCGATACCGTTGAATGGCGTCAGTGTTTACTGTGGTTTTTACGATGTGAAATCAGCATGCTTGCGAAGTAGGAATTCTTAGTCCAGCATATTTTGGCGGAGTTAGGTCAGTTTGAATTTTTACGTTTGTCATTTTGAGCTTTGTCATCGCAACTCAGATGCCATAGTATTGATTTCACTTTGCATGAAATGAGTCTAGCGTACGCTGATTTGATTGAAAGCGGGTAGGGGAAATTTTACATTCGTCAAAATACGGCAAAATCTCTACATATACAGATCCCTGTGGAACGGGGACTAAGACGTAGCGTGGATGTGACTGTTGAGAAGAATTCGGTAGGAGACAGCGGAAGATGGATTATTCCCCCTGTTGTCCTTTCACTTCCGTCCCCTTGCCAACAAAGGCTGGTTGGCGGTCTTTTAAACTTGAGTTTTCGTATTGTGTCATTATTTGTCTTTCATCGTTTGAGGGATTTCATTTCATTTTATACATTTCCCGATCAGCATACACAAATTTGCTTTGGGGCAGGAAATTATCTT
>NC_134894.1:32841748-32849248 GCF_041734735.1 Babylonia areolata
ATGGAAGCTTTTACAAAAAAAAAAAAAAAAAAAAAAAAAAAAAAATATATATATATATCATTGTACATTCCTTTGTTGTTCAAGGACAAATCTCAGTGCAGGGCAAATTTTCCAAGAATTGGTTAATTATGAAACTGTGTTTAATTAAGTTTGTAAGATTGAAAATCTCTCGAAATCAAATCGACAGTTTTCATATGTCTAAAATGACACACACACACACACACACACACACACACACACACACACACACACACACACACACACACACACGCCACACACACACACCCCTACCTCCAAATATTTGTAAAATAGTCTAATTGGGTTATTATAACCTTTGAATTTTTAAATATATTTTTTAATTATATATTTTTATACGCCTATGTTTTTGCAGTTGGAAAGTTATTCCCTTAGTTAGATTGTTCTTAAGTTAATGGTGTGAATAGTATTGTTTTCATCCCCTTCCCCTCCCTTTTTTCTACCCCCTCCTTTTTTCATCAATAATATCACTTACTGTGGGTAGACATTAAATGAAATTGAACACGCACACACACACACACACGCACTCACACACACACACACACACACACACACACACACACACACACAGACACACACACACACACACACACACACACACACACACACACACACACACACACACACACACACACACACACACACACACACACACACACACACACACACACACACACACACACACACACACACCAAAAAACAACAACAACGTATTTTAGAACTGTTTTCCAAAACGAATACAAAAAATACTGAACTTGTGCAAGTCGTTACAAAAAAAAGCTAGATGCCTTCTCATAACCAGTGTTAACACAAGACTTTTTGAACCTTTGTTCCACAGTTCCTGTTTTCAACGTAGTCTATTAACATTACCTTTCCATTAACACTTTCTCTCTCTCTCTCTCTCTCTCTCTCTCTCTCTCTCTCTGATATATTTAGAACCATGTGGAGTATTGGTGATGTAACTCCATCGCTTGTCTTCAAATTATTTGATACACAAATTAAACCCATGCTTTTATACGGGTCAGAGGTTTGGGGCTTGCTAAACGACTCACGCATTGAAAAGGCACATTTATTTGCTTTAAAAAAACTTCTTAATGTATCCCCCAAAACGCCAAACGACATGGTATATGGTGAAACGGGCAGGAAACCACTATGGATAGATGCAAAAGTAAATGCAATTCGATATTGGCTACGTCTTACCAGAATGGAAAATAGTAGACTTCCTAAGAAATCATACAACATGCTTCTTAATATTCATGACAATGGTAAAGATTGCTGGGTCACGGGTGTCCAGAGACATTTAACAATTTATGGTTTTGGGTTTGTTTGGCTTAATCAAGGGGTACAAGAGATTAACTGGTTTTTACGAGAATATAAAGAACGTATATCTGACTGCTGGTTTCAAGGGTGGAATGAAAGAATCAAGGAACGTGAAAGATATTCTGTGTACAGATTGTTCAAAACTGAATTATCTTTAGAATCTTACTTCGAAAGTATCAAAAATATTAAACTTCGAGACACATTCATTCGATTCAGGCTTGGCATATCTGACATAAAAACACATAAATTACGCTTTTCTTCTGACTATGGGGTAGATTTATCGTGTCCTTTGTGTAAATGCCGATTGGAAGATGAAACGCATTTTCTGTCGATGTGCACAGCAACCGATGATTTAAGACAGAAATATTTTACAAAAGAAAACGTGAAGAAACTTAAAATACATCCCATGGCGTTTTTGTGTGATGTGCAACATTCAAACAGCTTAGCAAAATTTATTTACCATAGCTTAAGACTGCGAAGTGACTCAGCGTAAATGATCTCACATACAAAGCTTCATTTCGAAAACCAATTCTTAGCATGCAAAATGCCATTCGATTTATGTTGCCACTGTTTAATTGATTCGTTGGTGGAAATGTATGTTAATCGATTGTGAAGATAGTTAAATTGACAAATGTTATTTGAATATTCTCTCTCTCTCTCTCTCTCTCTCTCTCTCTCCCCCTCCCTCTCTGTGACTACGTAATCGGGTCGATGGCCTCGGGTTACTTAGATATCAACCTCAGCAGTAGTCTACGATGATTGTGCGTATACATACCGTTAGATATTGTTTTGTCTTCCCTATGAAAAGCAATAGAATGTTGTGAAAAGTGTAGGAGGGAGGGAACGTTCGAAGGGGTGGGAGAGGGGGGGAGCGTGTTTTCCACGGTGATATGAGCATGTTGCTTAAGTCATTAAACCATTTGAATCTTGAATCTTGAATCTCTCTCTCTCTCTCTCTCGCGCGCGCGCGCGCACAGGTTGAAACGCCTTGTAGGACAGTCTTGATGTATAACGAGTTGTACAATTCAGATGATCTCCTTGCCAGTCTTGTAGTCCCCAAACCATATATGTCTTTAACATGGCACTTCATCATCATCATCATCATCGTCGTCGTCGTCGTCGTCGTCATCATTATCATCATCTTCACCGGCACCACCATCATCATCATCACCATCACCATCATCATCAACATCATCACCATCAACAACAACAACAACAACAAAAACACCACCACCAACAACAACAAGAAAAAAAAAAATCATTAAGCCACGCAGAGTTGAATGGCGGTGAGACTGGAGTGTATGAATACTTGACGTGTACACCGCAACGCTTCATTAGCAGAGAACAGAAAATCAATATGACAGTGATGTCTACCTGAAGTGATTAGTTTCACGAAGAAGAATCGCACGGGTCGCGTTTCGTGGTCACTGGCGATGGGACGTAGGTAGGAAGGAAGGAAGGGAAGGGAAGGGAGGAGGGCGGAGAGTGATAATGTGAGCAGACGTAGAATGTCATATCCTCTTGGTCGTTTCTCGTTTCCCAGGCTTCCCCCCCCCCCCCCTCCCTGGTAAGTGATGCTGGGAAGCTGACTGTGACCCGCTGATCGTAATGGAGATGAACCCATCTTGGTACACCGCGGGAAGGTTTATGGGGCGAAAGTAATAGTTCATGACACGGTAGATATATCCATCTAGTCAGACAGACAGGTGGGTGTGTGGACTGGGGAGACAGAGAGAGAGAGAGAGAGAGAGAGAGAGAGGGAGGGTTTGTGTCCTTGTGTCCTCTCTCTCTCTCTAATTCCAGTCCACATACCTACCCCCCCCCCTCTCTCTCTCCCAAGGCCACATACCCACCTGTCTGTCTGACTAGATGGATATATCTACCGCGTCATGAACTACTTTCGCCCCAGAGAGAGAGAGAGAGAGAGAGAGAGAGAGAGAGAGAGAGAGACAGAGACAGAGACAGAGAGACAGAGAGACAGAGAGATTTGATGTATAGGTTATTGTCTTTCGTGAAATGATGCCAGTAAACAAACATTCATCGTCTTAACAAAATAGACATTATTCCTTCATGACCATCACCTTTTTGTATCGATGAATTAAACTTGGCGCGTCCAAACGGCAGCAGAGTTCGAAGCAGGAAATGGAAAGTCATATTTGTATCGATGAATTAAACTTGGCGCGTCCAAACGGAAGCAGAGTTCGAAGTAGGAAATGGAAAGTCATATTTGTATCGATAAATTAAACTTGGCGCGTCCAAACGGCAACAGAGTTCGAAGTAGGAAATGGAAAGTCATATTTGTATCGATGAATTAAACTTGGCGCGTCCAAACTGCAGCAGAGTTCGAAGTAAGAAATGGAAAGTCATATTTGTATCGATGAATTAAACTTGGCGCGTCCAAACGGCAACAGAGTTCGAAGTAGGAAATGGAAAGTCATATTTGTATCGATGAATTAAACTTGGCGCGTCCAAACGGCAGCAGAATTCGAAGTAGGAAATGGAAAGTCATATTTGTATCGATGAATTAAACTTGGCGCGTCCAAACGGCAACAGAGTTCGAAGTAGGAAATGGAAAGTCATATTTGTATCGATGAATTAAACTTGGCGCGTCCAAACGGAAGCAGAGTTCGAAGTAGGAAATGGAAAGTCATATTTGTATCGATGAATTAAACTTGGCGCGTCCAAACGGCAGCAGAATTCGAAGTAGGAAATGGAAAGTCATATTTGTATCGATGAATTAAACTTGGCGCGTCCAAACGGAAGCAGAGTTCGAAGTAGGAAATGGAAAGTCATATTTGTATCGATGAATTAAACTTGGCGCGTCCAAACTGCAGCAGAGTTCGAAGTAGGAAATGGAAAGTCATATTTGTATCGATGAATTAAACTTGGCGCGTCCAAACGGCAACAGAGTTCGAAGTAGGAAATGGAAAGTCATATTTGTATCGATGAATTAAACTTGGCGCGTCCAAACGGCAGCAGAATTCGAAGTAGGAAATGGAAAGTCATATTTGTATCGATGAATTAAACTTGGCGCGTCCAAACGGCAACAGAGTTCGAAGTAGGAAATGGAAAGTCATATTTGTATCGATGAATTAAACTTGGCGCGTCCAAACGGAAGCAAAGTTCGAAGTAGGAAATGGAAAGTCATATTTGTATCGATGAATTAAACTTGGCGCGTCCAAACGGCAGCAGAGTTCGAAGTAGGAAATGGAAAGTCATATTTGTATCGATGAATTAAACTTGGCGCGTCAAACGGCAGCAGAGTTCGAAGTAGGAAATGGAAAGTCATATTTGTATCGATGAATTAAACTTGGCGCGTCCAAATGGCAGCAGAGTTCGAAGCAGGAAATGGAAAGTCATATTTGTATCGATGAATTAAACTTGGCGCGTCCAAATGGCAGCAAAGTTCGAAGCAGGAAATGGAAAGTCATATTTGTATCGATGAATTAAACTTGGCCCGTCCAAACGGCAGCAGAGTTCGAAGCAGGAAATGGAAAGTCATATTTGTATCGATGAATTAAACTTGGCGCGTCCAAACGGAAGCAGAGTTCGAAGTAGGAAATGGAAAGTCATATTTGTATCGATGAATTAAACTTGGCGCGTCCAAACGGAAGCAGAGTTCGGAGTAGGAAATGGAAAGTCATATTTGTATCGATGAATTAAACTTGGCGCGTCCAAACGGCAGCAGAGTTCGAAGTAGGAAATGGAAAGTCATATTTGTATCGATGAATTAAACTTGGCGCGTCCAAACGGAAGCAGAGTTCGAAGTAGGAAATGGAAAGTCATATTTGTATCGATGAATTAAACTTGGCGCGTCCAAATGGCAGCAGAGTTCGAAGTAGAAAATGGAAAGTCATATTTGTATCGATGAATAAAACTTGGCGCGTCCAAATGGCAGCAGAGTTCGAAGTAGAAAATGGAAAGTCATATTTGTATCGATGAATTAAACTTGGCGCGTCCAAACGGCAGCAGAATTCGAAGTAGGAAATGGAAAGTCATATTTGTATCGATAAATTAAACTTGGCCCGTCCAAACGGCAGCAGAGTTCGAAGCAGGAAATGGAAAGTCATATTTGTATCGATAAATTAAATTTGGCCCGTCCAAACGGCAGCAGAGTTCGAAGTAGGAAATGGAAAGTCATATTTGTATCGATAAATTAAACTTGGCGCGTCCAAACGGCAGCAGAGTTCGAAGCAGGAAATGGAAAGTCATATTTGTATCGATGAATTAAACTTGGCGCGTCCAAACGGCAGCAGAGTTCGAAGCAGGAAATGGAAAGTCATATTTGTATCGATGAATTAAACTTGGCGCGTCCAAACGGCAGCAGAGTTCGAAGTAGCAAATGGAAAGTCAGCAAAATGGAAAGTCAATCAGCAAACACCTGATACTCGATCCTGCTCCTGTCTACAGAGTCAGTGAAAGTAAACCATCACCGAGTTTGTGAACACCAACGTCAGACAGTACACCATCCTAACTTTCTTGGTCGGCGCCTCGAAATAGATCGCGGTTTTTCAGCTATCGAAACACGAAAAAGTAAAAGCAGATTTCAAAGTTTGGGTGGAGCTGTTATTATCATTTTGTCGGGTAGATCCCAAGGATGTGTACTGAGGAATTTAAGTACTTGGTAAAACTTTAATTTCATAGGTGTACTTTTCTACACACAAGACATGTTTTTTTTGGGCTGAGCGGGAGAGAGAGAGAGAGAGAGAGAGAGAGAGAGAGAGATTCTTCATGTTGGCCATTGCCCTTCGGAATGGGAATATACTCTGATCTTAATTATGTTGCACACACAACACACACACACACACACACACACACACACACACACACACACACACGCACACACATGCATGAAATCAAACCCTTGAGCAGAAGACTGATTCCGAGATCGAACAGGAAAGTTGGTTGGGTTAGATGATTGACTGATTGATTGATTTATGTGTGTGTGTGCAGGAGGATCGTGGATTCCCGTCATTGTGTACGCCATCATCAGGGCTGTTAGGAAAGATAGCGGGTAACATCCTTTGTCGCCTCAGTCTGTGTCTGTCTGTCTGTCTGTCTCTGTCGCAGTTTGGTTTCCTGTCAGTCAGGTTTGCTTGTGTAAAGTGTATGGACCTACGGGGTAGGCTGAGCTGAAAGCAATAATGATAATCATCTTGCTGTGTTAGTATCAGTATCAGTATAAGTTGCTCAAGGAGGTGTCACTGCGTTCGGTGAAATCCATATACGCTACACCACATCTGCCAAGCAGATGCCTGACCAGCAGCGTAACCCAACGCCTTGAGAAATAAAACAACAACAAAAAACAAACAAGCAAAAAAAACAACAACAAAGAAACAAAACAAAACAAAAAAAACACAAAAAACACAACAAAAACAAAACAAAACAGAAAACAAAAAAATAAAATGAAAATAAAAATAAAAGACAATAAAAATAAAACAAAATAAAATAAGGTAATAAAAAATAATGAAAAATGATAAAAATAAAATAAAATAAAATAACAAAAAATAAAAATATAATAAAATAAATTAACAACAACAACAACAACAACAAAAATATATATATAAACTTATTTAACGTGTGTGAAAGAACGCATTTCTTCTTATCTTAAACTTCAGTTGATCAGTTTATCAAATAAACCGTGTTGAAGTCGGAAAAGGGGAAGCGGGAGGAAGGGGATTGGGGGGGCGTGGGGGGCGTGGGGGGGGGGGGGAGGAAGAACCGTGGGAAAGAAAGAACAGGTTCGTGTATCCTCGTTACTGTACAAACGGAGAAAAGCTAGCTGGACACAAAATATACAATACAAGAAAATTGTTTCTTTTATCCAAAGAAAAACAGTTGTTTCAAGTGTTGTTCTCAGTACTGGGGGTAAACGTGGGGTGACGCGAGCATACAAGGTAATTGCCAGCCATTGGATTCTTTGAACAGAGGAGAGAAGTTACATCAGAGAGAGAAATGGCCACCCTGAAGGAAGGTTTTCCTGCCAGGTTAATTTCAACCCACGGGGAAATGATAAGATCTGACGGGGCAAACATACCCTCATGGAAAAAGATGAGATAACTGAGTATCACTTTTGCTGACAAGAAATCGATTATTTGATTTTCGTGTTAAGAATTGTCAGGCTTGTTTTGAAACTAGTGTTTT
>NC_134894.1:32851748-32859248 GCF_041734735.1 Babylonia areolata
CACACACACACGAAACATACACACACACACACACACACACATACACGCACACACACACAAAAACTCACACACGCAAACACACACACACACACACAAAAAAAACTCACACACACACGGCACACGCCCTACATACCACGCTGCTCTGCGCACGACGCGCTTTACAAATGTGAAATTGAAAGGACAGGACGTTAGTTTTAGGGCTGGAAAATTAAAGAGAAGATCTTTACCCAGTGCCTTGATGAAAGACGATGTGAGGAGTTTAAAGGCTCACGCCCCGGTTCCATCCCAACCCCCACCCCTCACCGCTCCCCCACCACTCCCCCGGCTTCTCAACACCACTACCCATCACCTGTGTAATCACTTCAGGACGGAGTCGAGTCCTTTTTGTTGGCCTAAAGAATCAGGTGACAGGGGGTATACACACAGCGGTTCTCCCTCCCGTGGCTCTAAATCACGATTAGGCTGTCAACTTGGTCAGTACACGTTTTGATATTGCTACCAGAAGAAGAAGGAGAAGAAGATGATGATGACGAAGATGAAGAAAAGGAGGAAAAATAACAGGAAGGCGTAGGAGATGAGGATTGGAGAGAAGAAGACGAAGGAAGGGGAAGAGAAAGAAGAGGAGAAAGGAGAAGAGCGAAGGAGAAAATAACAATAAGAAGATGAAGAAGAGGAAGAAATGGAAGAGGAGCAAAAAGAAGGAGGAAGAAGAGGAGAAGAAGAAGAAGAAGAAGAAGAAGAAGAAGAAGAAGAGGAGGAGGAGGAGGAGGAGGAGAAGAAGAAGAAGAAGAAGAAGAAGAAGAAGAAGAAGAAGAAGAAGAAGAAGAAGAAGAAGAAGAAGAAGAAGAAGAAGAAGAAGA
Organism: Babylonia areolata; assembly: GCF_041734735.1. NCBI lineage: Eukaryota > Metazoa > Mollusca > Gastropoda > Neogastropoda > Buccinidae > Babylonia > Babylonia areolata. Next base: position 32,852,609 of record NC_134894.1, read on the forward strand.
AGAAGAAGAGGAGGAGGAGGAGGAGGAGGAGGAGGAGGAGGAGGAGGAGGAGAAGAAGAAGAAGAAGAAGAAGAAGAAGAAGAAGAAGAAGAAGAAGAAGAAGGACGACGACGACGACGACGACGACGACGAGGAGGAGGAGGAGAAGAAAAAGACTGTGATGAAGATTGGAAGCAACGCCAAAGCATATCCTGAATATAACATTTGGCACTCGACAAAGACTGCCCATCTCACCCAAGCACAACATCTGTCCCTGATGGTGACACTCATCGTCATAGGCTTGGTGTTGACCATCAGCCTGATCGTTAACGAGTTGTTGTTTTCTTGCAAAAAAATAAAAACGAATTATAAAAAAGAGAAAAAAAAATCGATACGGCATTGATTTATTATCGTATTTCATGTTTTGTACTTTTTATAGCTGTATGGAGAAAACAATAAGATGTTTTGCAGCACCACCGGTGATAAGAAAGATGAGGCTCAAGTTTTTATTTTTCTTTATATTTTTTCAATATCATTTTCTTTTTTTTTTTTTTACACTGTGGTATGTATATATCTGTTCCAAAAAGATTTTGTGTGAGCAACCTGTCGTGTGTGTGTTGTTACTATTGTGAATTGTATTTTCATTTGACGTCTGTTCAAATATGCCATGCTACATGTGCGTGTGTATGCGCGTACGCGCGCGCGTGTATGTGTGTGTGTGTGTGTGTGTGTGTGTGTGTGTGTGACAGAGAGAGAGAGAGAGAGAGAGAGAGAGAGAGAGAGAGAGAGTCCGCGCGTGTGCATGCAGGTTCATATCTCTCATAATGATGGTGCTGAGGAGCTTCAAATTAGCAGTTCCTAATATGGGATCAGAGTGTCTGGCACCGTTGCGAATTCCTTTCATCCAGCTCGCATTGATACCTTTCTGGTAAAAAAGAAAAAAAAAGAAAAGAAAAAAAAGACCCACGTAGTTTCACAACATTTAAGCTGAATGTTTTTGGTGTCAAATTGATGCCATTTTCAGATTTTAGACAACTAAGGGGCTTATTCTTGAACTGATTAGGTGTTGGGATCCGTAGAGTTGGAAAGGTCCATGTGCATGTGACACAAAATGGGCAGAATTGTTGGAAACAAAAATGATGAGATCGTCAAAAAAATAGAAGAGTTCTTTTATGTGCTCTTGACGCTAAGTGGCTGAAATGTGAGAGCCATATTTTTATCATTTTACATGTAATTTTTGAAATAATAAAAAAAGCAGTCAGAATGGATGTCCCAAACTTAGCTCATTTGCAGTAAGCATTCTCCAAAGACCATTTGGAATGAAAGTAAGTCGGGATGATTCAGTACTGACATTTGGTGAACATATTGATCGTTTCTTCCTTGTGTTTCGTCTTTTCTATCTTTGAACATAAATTTAGTAAGTTGCATACTGCGTCTTTAAACATAAATAAACCGTATATTGATTCTGTGACAATAATAATACCGCTTATTCCTTAATTGACCTCACACACACACACACACACACACACACACACACACACACACACACACACACACACACACACACACACACAAACACACACACACACACACATATCTATATATATATATATATATATATATATATAGAGAGAGAGAGAGAGAGAGAGAGATCCCTTCCTTGATATATATATATATATATATATATATATATATATATATATATATATCTTCCTTGACCTTTGATATAGCTGATGTTGTTTCATTTAACGTAAATTTGAATTTGTATTTGTATTTCTTTTTATCACAACAGATTTCTCTGTGTGAAATTCGGGCTGCTCTCCCCAGGAGAGCGCGTCGCTACACTACAGCGCCACTCTTTTTTTTTCCTGCGTGCAGTTTTATTTGTTTTTCCTATCGAAGTGGATTTTTCTACAGAATTTTGCCAGTAACAACCCTTTTGTTGCCGTGGGTTCTTTTACGTGCGCTAAGTGCATGCTGCACACGGGACCTCGGTTTAATGTCTCATCCGTATGACTAGCGTCCAGACCACCACTCAAGGTGTAGTGGAGGGGGAGAAAATATCGGCGGCAGAGCCGTGATTCGAACCAGTACGCTCAGATTCTCGCTTCCTAGGCGGACGCGAAATATACAGACCTCAAAGGAAAGTGCAAAGTGACGCTTTGAAAAAAAAAAAAAAATTCTTAGGGTATTCGCCCGACATTCCTCGTGACCATTTTTGGAACGGCCTCGGAAATAACCGTGCTCTGTGTGTGTGTGTGTGTGTGTGTGTGTGTGTGTGTGTGTGTGTGTGTCTGTGTCTGTCTCTGTCTCTCTCTACCCCCCTCTCTCTCTGTTTCTCTCTCCCTCTCTCTGTGTGTGTCTCTCTCTCCCTCGCTCTCTCTCCACAAGTCCACAAACCAAACCGTTCTTTTTGTTTTGGGGGCAACCTTCCCTCCCTTCCCTTCCCAGCCACAGTGAATACATTCCTCTCTCTCGCTCTCGAATCCACAGCCCTTACCATCTTTTCTTTTGCCGAAAGCGATACAACGAAAAACCCGTGCTTTCCCCGTGAGCTCGGTTCTCTGTTCTCGAGCCATCTCCGTCTCCATGTTGACATGACTCTGCTCTCTGTTTCGGAGTTTCAGAGTTTGACCGCGAACTGTGTGTAAGTTTTCTTTGCTTTTCATTTTTACTGTGAAGTCCTGTTTTAGCATCCTAGATTAAGGAACCTATTTTACAGGCATTATTTTGTGCATGTATGAAACGATGTTACCATTAGTAGATGTTGTAACCCATGTTCAATGTTTTCGATTATTATTTCGTAGGTTATTTTACTCAGTTGTGATACGGATTCGTTACTAAAATAAGGTGCTACCATTTTGCTTTATCCGTTTTTGGTCCCACAAAGCATGAAAATGTAACCACTAGGGGCTATAATGTAGGACGATAAAATAGGACATCAAGTTTTTTTTTTTTTTTATAGATATTTGTTTAACATTTGCTTCTTTTTTGTGATGTGATTATTTGTCGAGTTCAGGTTTTATCTGCCCCCCCCTCCCCTCTCTCTCTCTCTGCGCGCGAGCACGAGATAAAAAAGTTCTGTTCAGTTTGCTTGACAAACGCTTCACAATGTGATCTGGATCTGGATCAACACGTCGCTTTACATCCATTTACTGGCATAGACGCGACGATGGGGGGTGCGCAACGCGTTGGTGTTACTGGCTTCTGGCTTTTGCCAGAGCCGATTTGAAGCTATCCACTATTCGGAATTGTCAGTTTCGTTTATTTATTTTTTGTTTGTGCTAATTTGAGTGAAAAACACGTCTTCTTAAGCACAACAGAAATTGTGCACCAACTACTTGTAGCCATTGTTCGAAGGCATGTTAAAGTGAATTGAAACGTCCACATCAGATGAAAAGGAGATTCCTGATAAACAGCCCTTTGACCTTCCATTGAACGAGAAACGATTATGTGTATATGTGCACACTTGTGTGTCTACATGCCAGCGTGCTGGTGTGTGTGTGTGTGTGTGTGTGAGAGAGAGAGAGAGAGGACGTCGTCAATGACTACCTTCAGGATATGCATTTGTATAATTCAGCCAGGCAAAGTGTTGTGTGGACCGGCAGTTTCTTTCTCGAGATGGGATCTCTTGTTGCAGCCGGAAATTTTAGAGGATGAAAAAGGGGATGGAAAAGGTGGAGGGTGGTGATAGGAAAAAGGAGCAGTGGTTTGTGCGCAGCGCGAGTACGAAGATATGCGGAGCGCACGCAGATGGCCAGAATCGTTCGTAAGTTCAGTGAAGTGATTTGATTTTTTTTCTGTCCGATATACTGATGAGTCAAATCAGCGCTCTCTTTCGTGATTGGATTTGTTTGCTAGATTGGGATGAATAGTTCCTTGTGACCCAGATACACTTTGGAGTGTAGAAATGTTCTGTTGTATTTGGCTGCCACGCTTGTTATCCATACCTTTAAGGTGAACATTCCCAGTGATCCATTGGGACATAAATGGTGGTCAGTTTTAAATAAAACGATTTCATTGTTTTACGGAAAGAAACTACGTTTATGGAAGATATGGTACGAAAGGGTATCTTGACTCAATATCCTTGTTCTACAGGATATCTGTTATCCATATCTCGTTATCTCGATTTTGTTTCATAGGTGATTTTCATGTGATTGGTTTAAAATTGCATTTTATCCGTCCAAAAAACACGTCACAATACAAACACATGCACACAAACAACCAGGATAACAAGACATACAAAGCATTTAAGTATTAGGTCGTGGCAGTAACAAATCTTGAAGGTCCATCTTCACTGTCTCTTACTGGTCAATATCGTCTCTCTGACAGAATTATCCCGTGTCTTGCAGACGAAGCGAATGTTGAGTGCTGCACCAGTCTTTTTCTTCCGCTGCGCATTTGTCATTGTCTGCGTTCTGTCGCGTTGCCGTGGTGGCATGTGATTGGTTATGTCTTGACGGCTCAGTATTTTTATATCAGAGATTGACACAAGCTCAGTTTGGCCAATAGCAGAGTCAGAGCTATATGATTCATGGTTTCTCCATTGCAATGGGAAGTCATCAGCTGATTTTTGTGTACGAAGAAATATGACTCTCAGACAAGGAGGCAAGATTGCACTGGCCTTTAGTGCAGTGCTGCAACCTTGGGGGCTAGCTGGCCTTAGGCAACCATCCCAACGCTGATTGTTCAAAACCCTTCTTGCCTGAGTGATTGGGAATGTTACTTGGGCAAGGCACTTTCAGTTGTAATCAAATTCTAGCCGAGATAGTCGGGACAGCAGTTGCCACCTATGCTGTCCTGATGGTTTTAGTCGGATGCGAGTGACTGTCATACCTATTTTTAGCGCTGCAGACTGATCTCTTTCTGTGTGTGTGTGTGTGTGTGTGTGTGTGTGTGTGTGTGTGTGTGTGTGTGTGTTGCAGGTGAACGTGTTCTTTCTCTTCTCCATCTTGCGGATTCTGCTGACTCAGCTGACCACCCACCCCAACGAACCCAGCAACTACAGGTGAGCACAAGGCCGAATTATAGAGAGAAATAGTCCACACCCATCCTCCTCCTCTTCCTTCTCCCACGGAATAAGTCTTGTTTATTGTCAGCATATCTGTCTGTGTGTGTGCCCGCCTATTTATACTGTCAAAGCGTCCGTCTGTCTGTCGGTCTACCTCCAGCCCGTCTGTCTTTCATTTTCAAATGAAAATTGAGTCTTTCATTGGTATAGAAAAGTGTCATCATGGATTTTTTTGTTAACTTATGTTAAAATGGCGGTGACTTGAATAGACACTAGTTTGCTTGTAGCGATGGCGATTGTCTGGACGTTCGCTTTTACTAACGAGAAAAACACGGGTTGTCATGGAGATGAAGCACGCTACGTAAGCCAGCACACAAATAGAGGCGATGTTGTCATGGCCACCGTATTAACCTATTGTTCGAGACGACCTTACGGGGGGTGATTTTTTAGTTGTTGCTCTTCATAACCCCTCCGTAGATTGTTTTTCCATGTCTCCTTTCCTGTCGTTTAGATCAGTGGATAGTTTAACACGTGGGAAATAGGTTTTTCATAAAAAAAGTGTAACATTGCAATACGGAAGTGAAAAGACAACCTTCATTGTTGGCTGCTCATTGGACGAAATACGCGCTCAATGCGCTGAAATAATGAACTTTTTGCTTTATTTCGTGCTGGAAGTCTTGAATCTAAGTCTGCTTAGAAGGGGAGGGAGGATGGGAATCAAGTAAGTCGCTCCCTCCCCACCTCTTCTCCTGTCGTCTGTTGTCGCCTTCCTTTGTGTCCTGTTCATCTATCGTCCTGTCAGCTCTCTGTTGCTGCAGTTATTTATCCATTTTTAGACACTTTATTTTCTTTCTCTCTTCTCTCCGAACTCTTGTGAGTAAAAGTGTTGTTTATCTGATATATATATATATATCAGGCGCTGCTTGGCGGAATTCAAACATTTTTTGCGTCTGTTGAGGTCCGTATTTTTCTGTAGAATGTTTCGTACCATGATGATAATGATAGTAGTATTTATATAGCGCTGAATCTTGTAATCCATGATACGTTTTTCAAACTTGTATTTTACAGTTCAAACGTTCATCATATCGCGCTTATTGTTTACGAGCAGAATAATTTCTCAGTCATTGACCTCTTCGCCCATTCTGTATTTCCGTCTTCAGTTCGTCTTGGCAGCAATTACTTCACACACATTGTATTCCAAGCACCTTGTGGCCTTTACACCGTTGGTGGATACATCTTCGTGGTAACACAAGTCCCAAAGCAGCACAGATGTACGTTTTTCCTAAACAAAATGTCAAAATAAGGACGAGACCCCTTCTCAATCTCCACCACCTCTCCTTCCTCATTCCGCATGACGGGCGCAATAGCCAAGCGGTTTAGGCGTTGGACTTTCAATCTGAGGGTCCCGGGTTCGAATCACGGTAACGGCGCCTGGTGGGTAAAGGGTGGAGAATTTTCCGATCTCCCAGGTCAGCATATGTACAGACCTGCTAGTGCCTGAACCCCCTTCGTGTGTATACGCAAGCAGAAGATCAAATACGCACGTTAAAGATCCTGTAACCCATGTCAGCGTTCGGTGGGTTATGGAGACACGAAAATACCCAGCATGCATGAACCACGACAGAGTCATCGGCAAGTCGATGTTGGTCG
>NC_134894.1:32869248-32884248 GCF_041734735.1 Babylonia areolata
GCAATTGCTTTCGATTAAGTAAGAACCCCCCCACCCCCCGAAAGCGGAGTATGGCTGCCTACAGGGCGGGGTAAAAACGGTCATACACGTAAAAGCCCACTCGTGTACATACGAGTGAACGTGGGAGTTGCAGCCCACGAACGCAGAAGAAGAAGAAGATTAAGTAAGACCGCGCTTCTTCAGATCTTTGATGTTTACTTACCCTTTCGCCTTGCGAACAGAGCAACCAAATTTCGGAGATGAGGCTGGGAGCGCTGAATATCGAAAGATAAACATATGCCGATAACTTCAGATATGAAGATCACTTTATTGTCCACTAAAACTGCTTTCAAAATGGAATTTTTCTTCTTCTGCAGACCATAAAATAATGATTATACTCTTTCGCTCCGTAATTCGACCGACACACAAAAGAATGTTTCAGTGTTGGATCCTCTATTCCTTTTAGTTTATCTGTGACGGTTGAGAGGAGGTGTTAATAAGCAACGTTGACTTCAAGTTGTGCCATTATGTCTTGTTTTGAATAGTGAAAATTTTACTTTTTCATGTAGCCTTCCTGAACCTCAGAAATACGTTCAGTGACAGCAGATGATATATATATTTTTTTTTTATACGTGTGTTGATATTGAGGAAATTGTTAACGAAATCCTTTGCGTCGTAAAACAGTGATTTTTCTTTCAAGTAAAGAAAACCAATGAGTTTTATTTGACTAAGTATAAATGGGTTCAGTCCGACATATGAGAAACTCGCTCATATAATTAGCAGCGACAGACAACTCAGGCTCAGCTAGAAGAAACGAGGGTCAGTGGGGAGGGGTGAGGAGGTAGTCTTCTTTTCGTGATGAGTCTGCAACAGCCAGGTTTAAAGGAGCTCGGTCAGTCGCATGACGATATTGTCATTGAAGAGATGAGTTGGGACTGCAGAAAAATCGTTTCTCGAGCAAAGATATTTTAGATGTGACAGTCTCTGGTTGTTCCTTCAACCCACCGGAAAGGTTAGAATATTAAAGAACAAACAATGGATTGCAAAGTAAGAAAAAGTGTTAGAAACAGGTTTACAATGCGACATGTAACAAGACAGAGGTGTGTGGTTATCCAATTGAGTTATTCTGCTCATTTTCGATCTGGTTTCCATGTACCAGATTTTTGTGTGTTTGTGTGTGTGTGTGTGTGTGTGTGTGTGTGTGAAAAATCAGTATTGAATAGATTTTTGCGTTTTCTGTCTGCACACACACACACACACACACACACACACACACACACACACACAGTACAACGATCTAATGTCTAGCAGAGCTTTAGTGAACCGTCATGTTTTGCAGAGAGAGAGAGTCCAGCGATCGGACTAATGGGTTGTAGAGCTTTAATGAACCGTTATGTTTTAATATGAATGAGAGAGAGAGAGAGAGAGAGAGAGAGAGAGAGAGAGAGATGTTGGGAGGATTTCTAACGAACGAATAACCATTAAGCGTGGCTCTCAACTGAGGCCTTAAGGTTTTAAGACAAAGACAGTCCATCAAATGACCATGTCCGTGTATGACTATCAAGCTGCCTGAAACCAGAAAGTGCATCAAGTTTTCCATTAAAAAGGTGCAGTTGTGCCATGCTTGTCATGCCATTGGTCATAGCCCAGGGCCAACACTGAATGATGTTTCCTCGTTATCATAGAATATTTAGCAAGGATACATTGTCTGTTTCGCTTAAGCCATCCCTGCTAATCACATGGTATTGCTTTGCTGTTGATGGAGATTTCTGCATTTTATTCATGAGAACATTTTTGTGCTTGCGTTGTAATTGATCGATTGATTACAGTGTCATGTGCGTCAAAGAATGGAGACATAGTTGAAGAAAATTTCTTGTATTCACTGGAAGATCTTTGTATATAATTATGTTTAGGTTAATGTTTTTATTTCTGTGGACAAAACCCGATGTACCAAAGACAGTGTTGATTGCTGGCGGGTGGTCAATGAGCAGAAGTCTGTCCATTCCCCGTCTTTCATTGAGGTTGATTAAGTGATGTGCACTGGTGGCATGTCATTTGGACCATTCATTGAAACTTTCAATGTTTCACTGTGTCTGAAATGACCAGAGATGTACATGCATGCGGTGTGTGAGGGAGTTGGTTTTTTTTGGGGGGGGGAGGGGGGAGTGAGGGTGTGTGAGTGAATGTGTTTGAGGGGATGGAGGAGAACTCGAACTCGAACGTTGTGATGACTAGGTCATTTTGCCCGTGTCAAGGGGTTGAGTCGGGGGATCGGGGAGTGGGAGGTAGGGAGTCCAGGGACAGTTGTATAGACCGTGTGAAACGCAAGTCAAGAGGGGAGGGAAGAGAGAGAGCACGAGAGACGGATGAGATGGATGACATTCTTTTTCCTTCGGGGCACTGGATCGCGGATTGCATACCACTATATTTCTCCAATACATGCAGTGGACACGTTCGAATGGTTGTCCTCAGGGTCTGGAGAAGACTCTGTTGGTTCTGCAACCCCAGTCTGATGGAACAGTCAGGAGCAGACAGACCAGTGGGGATGCCGGAAGTCAGTCGTTGTGATGACTGTCAGTGTGGCGTTGTGTGCCGATGTTCTCATGCAGCGAAAAGTCTTCGACGTCGGGCCTGTTGAAGGCTTTGGTTGACTGAGGCTCGCCAGTGCAGTGGATCTCAAGCATTCTCTTCCAGTTCCTTTTGCTTTGATCTTGCACCAAAGGGAGGCTGACTTTGATGGAGTCTTTGTAACGCTTCTCTGGTCGGTCTAGCTGTCTCTTTGCCACGTGCAAGCTCTCCCATGCAGCATGCGTGTGGGTGTGCTGTGCTCTTCCGTGCGGCTGACGTGCCTCACCCAACGGTGTTTGGCCTTGGTGAGCACGGATTCCATGTGGGTAGAATCAGCGTGGTCCAGGACTTCAGGCTTGGTGACGGGACACCACCACCGGATTCGAAATATGGAGCAACGGGCGCAATAGCCGAGTGGTTAAAGCGTTGGACTTTCAATCTGAGGGTCCAGGGTTCGAATCTCGGTAACGGCGCCTGGTGGGTAAAAGGTGGGGATTTTTCCGATCCCCCAGGTCACCATATGTGCAGACCTGCTTGTGCCTGAACCCCCTTTGTGTGTATACGCAAACAGAAAATCAAATACGTAAAAGATCCTGTAATCCATGTCAGCGTTCGGTGGGTTGTGGAAACAAGAACACACCCAGCATGCACACCCCCGAAAACGGAGTATGGCTGCATATATAGCGGGGTAAAAACGGTCATACACGTAAAAGTGCACGTACGAGTGTACATGGGAGTTGCAGCCCACGACGAAGAAGAAGAAGAAGAAATACGGAGCGAACAGCTCTCGTGTTGAAGATTTTGATGTGCCTGTGCGGTACGTCTACGATTCGCTTCCACATAGACTGTTAAAGGAATCGACTTAAATTCTGAAGAGGACTGAAGTTAGATGAGTCATGTGTCAGTTTTCTTCACGCCATTTCTATTACCGGTTCCTCGGTGTCTTCTCGTTTTTGCATGTTAGTTTGGGCTTGGGCCAAGATACTCTGGGATGGAATCAGTAGCTGGCGAGATTTGTTGATAGTCTGCAAGAGATTGGTTTATCATCAGTTCTGTTGTCTTATAAAGCGAGTGAAAGTTTGGTCACGTGTTTATAACTAATTCGTAAAAGTCTTATAAAGTCAGGTAAATTTTTGGTACATGCTCAGGAAATAAAGTTAAAAAAAAGTGACGATTGGGACCGGCAACCTGTTACCAATTAACGTTCGTCTTGTTAATCGAACTGGGTTTAATTAAATAAAACCCTTTCTTGTCCAGATTAAAGCGTAATGTATCCAATTTTCTGTTGGAATCCCACCAGTATTGGCCAGAAAGGTTACTGTACATGTCATTAATCCTTCATGAACAGAACCAGAAAAAATGCGTTCCGAAGAAAACAGTATGTGGTGGTTGTCTGTCTGCATTAAACAGAGGCACTTTTCAGTCGTCAGCTTCCCTGTTTAATTTTCTCGTTACTCTAACAGGGTGCTGCTGTCTCTTCCTCTCGGCTTTGTTGTTGTGTGCTTGTCAGTCCGATTAGAGAGAGAGAGAGAGGTGTCTGAATGGTTTATTGTTTAGGCCTTTCTGCCCGTGACAACAGGGGTAAGGGGGTGGGGAAGGTGGGAAGGGACTTCCGTGTTAACATCCATTACAAAGGACAGCGACAGCGAGAGAGAGAGAGAGAGAGAGAGAGAGAACGAACGAACGAACGAACGATCAATTCATGCTTAGACCATTGCCCCTCATAAAAGGGTATCAGAAAAGAGAGAGAGAGTGAGAGAGAACAAATATGGCAGTGGCTGTGAAAAAGAGTAACGTCAAGAACTATGACAACATGTAATGGAAAATATTGAAAGTGAAAATCCTTTTGTTCGTATTAAGTGCGTGTTATTGATGCGGCTTATGTTTAACTTGTATACGCATTTGTACTGACAGTTAATGCCTGGGCAGGCGGTTTAACTTAACGGAGAGGCTGGAGGATAAATACACACTCTTCCTCCCACGAGCACGTTGGAGTTGGTTTGTCGCCATTTATTCTAATGCGTATACTGCATATCGTGGTTATATGATTGTGTCATACATGCTTTCAGTGCACGAATTTTTTTTGTTCATGAACTACCATTTCTGATTAGTTTTGATTAAAAAAAAAATTATTTTGATAACATGAAGCATTATTTACCACAATTTTGCTTTTCTATGGGAAAACACTCGATGCTTTGTAAAATAACTTTATGATGACCTTTTATTGTTATACTTATGCTACCCCCTCCTCGTTTTCACTGCACAAATGACAGTTTAGTGTCATGGTGTGTGGAAACGGAAAGACGGCCGAATCATCTGAATGGCTTTTTCCTAAAGTGTACATCATGCTGTATGTATCGATTTGATGTTTGCATTTATTTGGACATGTAGATGTGACTATGATGTGAATTAATCTGTTGATATTATGTATCGATATGGTGTTTTCGTGCTATATTTCTCATGTTTTGAAGAAACGGAGTAATTCTAGGCCCGGTCGAAGTAATGTCCCCCCCCAGTTATGTGGCTCAGCATATGAAATTCAGACGCCAACTGAAATCAAATCATTTTATAGATAGGGATAAACGTTATGACAAACATGGCGTTGAAGACGTTCGTTCAGTCAAAGGAAGAAAGTGATCGTAATGGCAAATTAAGGTTATATTTTATGGGGTGACAAAATTATCGAGCATTAGTCACGTCGTGGGGAATGAATTTTCAAGACGAATTCCACTAAAGTCTTTTTTTGCATGTAGTGTCAAACCAAACTATTTTTCATTGGCGGCGTCATCGATGATCGTAAAGAAAGAAGGAAGGGTTGCCTTTCATGCCCCGTTCTCACGATGATTTGTTTTACTTGTGATGAATTGACATCAAACCCTTGTTGGGAGATTCACCAGAGGCATTCACAGTTACTTTGGTATCCGTGACAATATTAGTATCCAGATATCAAATATTGTCACGGATACCAAAGTAACTGTCAATGCCTCTGGTGAATCTCCCAACAAGGGTTTGATGCCAATGCATGACTAATTTGATGTCTGGATACTGATATTGTCACGAAGCGGTCTATTAGTCCGCGGGTTTGGTGAGTCTTGATCTGGGGGGAAAAAAGAAGAAAAAACGGCGGATGACATACCTCCCGTAGGTAAAGCATTATTTGTCGTTTTTCTGATGGGGGTAATGTGCGCTGATTATAATTGTTCCCTGGAGTTGGCAAAACATTCGTCAGTTGTAGTCTGACATCGTCTTGACTGCTTTCGGCAAAGTCGAAGCTGTTGCTTAAGAAAGAAGTGAGTTTGGTATTGGGATAATGTGAAATGTTCCAAAAATAAAAACGTGACCAAAATGAAAAGTTATTTGTGATTTATGTATGTTTGCACACTAACAAATAAACAACGCCAGAAATGTGCAAGATAGAAGACAATAAAAAGATAGAGAAATTTTTCAATATTTTTTATTATACGGGTGAGCAGTAAAATTTTGAAAAAGGGAGGCAATAGCCTATCTCCAAACTGGAGATTTGCTCGTGCCACCCCACGACAAGAGTTCGGCCCCCCCAGTATTTTTTGGGGTGGGTTTACAAACACAATTTCCAAAATTGAACATTTTTCCTTTCCTACCCCCACAAGTAAAAATACCAGTTCATCAGGTATACAAAACTTTTAGTCCTCCCCCAAATAAGATGTCTAAATAAATCACCTATACAAATTCTAAAGCTGTGCCTTGCGCGATACAGTCTGGTAATTATATATTGACCAGTGTTATCTCCCCCTTCTCCACTTTCACAGCAGAGTTGAGGGTTAATTGATGGAGTGAATAACTTGATATAACAATGTCCTAGGTCTACAGCTACACGCCCTGGTCCATGTCGCCTCTTATTAAAGTCTAAATATAGTGTTAAAATGAAGTTAATCATACGATTTAAATTAGTCTGTTAGTGGATGGCGTTAGATTCTACGATTATACGCTAACCTTTGAATATATAAAGTTAATAGATCAGCTCTAAAATACACGGAAACAACTGGTTTCATGAAATCCACACACAGTAAATAGTTCCACTTCTTTGCTGCAACATACAGAGCGATGCCAGTGGATAGAACGCCGTTCCAGGCAGACATAGAACCAATGTCCCAGATCATTTCCACAAGGCCAACATTTTTTTTCTCCCGCCCACCGGTAGTCAATGAGTCTTTCAGAAGAGCCGATCATTCGAGGTCCAATCAACAGCATCAGCGCACACTGTTGAGAGAAACTTCCAGCTTGTGAACTTCCAAATGCGGACTCAAAAAGTATTTCCTTGGACACAAAAAAGACACCAAATACCTCTGAACACACACACAAAAACAAACTACCCCACCTCCGAAAAAAAGGTAATCAACCCTATTTCTCACGTCTTTTCAGAAGTACTGATCGACAACAGTACAAGTGAATTCCTCCTCATTCGTCAAAGCTGCTTAGAGCCCAGCCGACTACACCTGGCTGCACAAAGGACTGAAAACACTATCAACATTCATCCCCTATAACCCGAAATTACAAAGAAAAAACAAAGCAAAAAAACGCCCCCCCAAAAAACAACAAACAACCCCCCCCAAAAAAAAAACACCAAACAACAACAACAAAAAAACAACAACAACCAAAACCACCCCCCAAACAACAACAACAACAAACAAACAAACACAACAAAAAACAAAACAAAACAAAACAAAAACGACCCACACCTGTAAAAGAACGCCGAGCACAAACACAGTCACGACATATAAAAACCTTGGACTTCCCTATACCATTCCATCAATGTTTCACAAGAAGAAAAAAAAAAAGGTTGGTTCATAGTCCAGCCGACTGCACAGGGCCATTTCAGGACTGTCAAAACATACAAACGCTCAGCCGCGTCAACACGAAACTCACATCTACACCAAGACAAACCCTTGACACATGATCCTAACCATTTAGTTCCTTGGGGAAATAAGACAAGGCCGTGCTAAGAACGTCAGCCCTTCCGCTTAATCTATCATCTCCAGATTAAAAACAAAACAAAAAACCCCAAACAATTCGCCAAAAAGAAAAAAACAACAAATTAATACTTCAAAGCCAAACAAATAAATTATTTAAAACGGCCAGATAGGCAAATAACACTACCTAATGGACACCAAGTGCCCATCACAATTTCACAACCTAATCGTCAGAGCAAAACAGCACAGATACACACACACCACCACCACCACCAACAACAACCCAAGAACAAAATCAAATAAGCAAGCAAACAAACAAAATACAAAAAATAAACACAAACAAACAAAAAGCCAGATACAGAAGACATGAAAGAAAAGACCTTTCCAGCACAGAATTTCCAGAATGTCCGGGATACAATTCGTGCTGAAAAAAAGGTCCAGGCATTCCCACAGGGGTACAGGTGAATTCACTGGCGCTTTCACGGATGCCACGGTCTCCTGGCTTGCAGGTGGATCCCACGGCAATGTGGGGAGATTATTTTGTTAAACAAGAAGATAAAGATCTGTAAGCACACCAAATACTTTAGACCACCGTGCTAACACAACGTAACGGAAAACCATTGATGTACTCTCTACTATGGCAACGTGCACTCTTCCGGAAAGACATTTGCATTAAAACACCACAGTACAAACCTTCGGATTTTTTCATGGACATCATCGACATGATTCAGAGTTCGTAAAAACTGAGCAAATGTCTCTTGTGGCTTGAAATAAAGCGAGTCATCTTTAGTGTTTAGGAAATATGTACAGGTCCTTACAGCACAACCAGTGGGGCCACCATACCGCCAATGTTACATATAAATTATTGTACATATCACTATAGCAACACTAAGGGAGTCACCGTAGTTTGAATGTAGTGTACACACATCACTTCAGCAACACCAATGGGGACGTTGTTGCATTAAGGTGATATATTACACACAACACTTTAGAAACATTAAGGGAGACACCATAGCGTTAATGTGATATATTACACACAGAACAATAGCAACACCAAGGAAGTCACCATAGTTTGAATGTAGCATACACACATCACTTTAGCAACACCAAGGGAGATGCTCTTGCATTGATGCAATATATTACACACATCACTTTAGCAACACCAAGGGAGACCCTGCTGCATTGGTGTGATATATTACACACAGCACAATAGCAACACCAAGGGAGATGCTGTTGCGTTAATGTGATATAACACACACAACACTATAGTGACACCGAGGGAAGTCTCAACAATTTTGATGAAATACACACATCATAACAACACGAAGGGAAGTCACCATAGTGACAGTGTGACAACATACACAACACTCTAACGACACACACACACACACACACACACACACACACACACAAAACAACAACAACAACAAAAACAAGTCAACATTATTTTGTAACGTGATATGTACACAGATACAATCAAACATAAACAGCACCCTCCTCCTCCTCCTCCACCTCCCCTCCCTCAGTCATCTCCCAACCTCTACCCAACCTCCCCCCCCCCCGACTCCCACCCTCATCCCCATCTCCACAACCCACTCTACTGACGCACCCACCCACCCACCAATCCAATCCCCCAGCCCCCCGACCCCCACAATCTCAAGCCATGTTGACGCCGCTGTGATGGTGGTTGTTGGTCCAGGCATGCAGGGCAATGTAGTCAGCGCGCTGGTCCGGGTGGTCGAGACTACTGCCGCCTGCTATCCCCGGGTAGCGGCCGTGCCCGTGCCCGTGCCCGTGGCGGCCACCCGAGGAGCCCTTGGGTAGCGAGTAGCTACCCCGGGCGGAGTCGGCCCCGCCGCCACCGCCGCCGCCCAGGTGGGTGGAGACGGTGATGCTGCGGATGTCCAGGGTGTGCGGGTACTGGCGGCAGCGGGTGGCCGAGAAGGTGTGGCGGAGCTGGCAGTGTACCTGTCCGAACAGAGGGTATTGCACAGTTATCAGTACCTGTCCGAACAGAGGGTATTGCACAGTTATCAGTACCTGTCCGAATAGAGGGTATTGCACAGTTATCAGTACCTGTCCGACAGAGGGTATTGCACAGTTATCAGTACCTGTCCGAACAGAGGGTATTGCACAGTTATCAGTACCTGTCCGAACAGAGGGTATTGTACAGTTATCAGTACCTGTCCGAATAGAGGGCATTGCACAGTTATCAGTACCTGTACGAATAGAGGGCATTGCACAGTTATCAGTACCCGCCCGAATAGAGGGCATTGTACAGTTATCAGTACCTGTCCGAACAGAGGGCATTGCACAGTTATCAGTACCTGTCCGAATAGAGGGCATTGCACAGTTATCAGTACCTGTCCGACAGAGGGTATTGCACAGTTATCAGTACCTGTCCGAACAGAGGGTATTGTACAGTTATCAGTACCTGTCCGAATAGAGGGCATTGCACAGTTATCAGTACCTGTACGAATAGAGGGCATTGTACAGTTATCAGTACCTGTCCGAATAGAGGGCATTGCACAGTTATCAGTACCTGTCCGACAGAGGGTATTGTACAGTTATCAGTACCTGTCCGAATAGAGGGCATTGCACAGTTATCAGTACCTTGTACAGTTATCAGTACCTGTCCGAATAGAGGGCATTGTACAGTTATCAGTACCTGTCCGAATAGAGGGCATTGCACAGTTATCAGTACCTGTCCGAATAGAGGGTATTGCACAGTTATTAGTTGTCCGATGTGTGGTTGTGTGTGTGTGTGTGTGTGTGTGTGTGTGTGTGTGTGTGTGTGTGTGTGTGTGTGTGTGTGTATACCTATCAAAGTGGATTTCTGCTACATAATTTGCCAGAAGACAACACTTATGTTGTTAATGGGATCTTTTTCAGTGCAATGAGTAGCATAAAATTATGCTGCACACGGGGGCCTCCGTTCATCGCCTCATCTGTAATGACAGATGCTCATTTGATTTTCAAACAACAGTAATAACAACTGAAAAGAAAAGCAAAACATCATCGATCAGTCGAACGTGTGCACGAGCATCTCGTTGCATGCGAGTGGTATGCGTGCAAATAAAAAAAAAAATCAACAACAACAAAAACAACCAAACTGACGATGTCACCTGATAGTGCAGTTGGCTTGATGCACAATATCACAGGATAAGTTGGGTTTTTTTTAATGTTTGACGTTAGTTGTTTTTTTTGGTCTTCTTCTCATTTCTGAAACAAGCATTCCCCCAAGCACCCCCGAACACACTCGCTGACACACTTGAATATATTTCTTTACTCGCCACCCCCCCTGCCCTTCTGCCCCCCTTAAGCGTCCCACCCCCAACCCCCAGCCCCCGGTCTAATATCACTTGAAATGCTAAGACGTAAAACTGAAGACTATTACCACCAAACCAAATTCTACGACTCAACGAACGAACGAAAAGAAACACTGAACATACTCGTACCTCGCTGTTACTGAAGCAGAAAATGATGGCCACCACAGCTCCCTGAAAAAACAACAACGAGAAGAAATAAAAATCACGTTGTTATTTGCATTGTATCACATCATATCATCTAATATTTAATATATCACATCATATCACCTAATATTTAATATTTCATTTTTCATATTTTACACACACACACACACACACACACACACACACACACACACACACACACACACACAAACACCCCCACCCTCCCACCACACACACCACTATCTCTTTCTCTCTTGGGTCATTTTCGAACTCTTTCCCTGTTAAAGTTTTCTTTCTTCGTTTCTGTCTGAGGAAACAGTCAACACACTGGTTTCTTGTACACAGTGACCCGAATCAAAGGGCTACAACCACGACTGACGGAGAAAGTCTGCAACAATTATTCCCCTTTGCACACATGCTGAGCGTGGGGGGGAATCCGATGACAACCGATGTATGTTGTACCCGCGTTTGTTTTTTCTGGATTAATCTACGACTCGTTAACGTGTTAACGGGGGTGTTTGGGAATGTGTGACCAACTGACTATGATTGTCAGTGTGTAAAATAAACAAGATTAAAGAAAAAGAGGGAAAACAAGGACAAATGACAAACGGTGTTTGTCGACTCTCAGTCAACTGTGGTGATACAGGTTTTGTTTTCTCTCGTTTTCACAGTTAAAAATAGCATTAAAAGAAGGCATTGTTTACTTCTCTGACCCGGGAAGATTATACACACATATAATTTGTGTTTTTGGCGCTTCACGAGAATATTCATTGTGCCAGAACGCGATTTTAATCAAAACATTGACACAACAATTTCAGAATGCTGCATGCGTGAATCTTGCACCTCGTGAGTAAACAGAGGAATCGAGGCATCAAAATGCAACATCTACGTAGTTATGTTTTCGAGTTCGCATTTCAAACGTACCCTGGGCCAACCCTCACCCCGCTCTCGTCACATACCTCTAACCCCCAACTTGACTTACCACCTCCTCTGCCCGCACTGTCTATGTGCTAACCGGATGGATGTAACAGTATTCACCACAGTCTAGCCAGGTTCGAGAGATCGGGTCAAACTCTTATCTCCAAAGAGAAATTCACATGTGAGCGTGTTGTTCATTGCTCACTATACAAGCAATAGAAAATGCAATCTAAAATACGTATATATATATATGTGAATCAACGCTCACATTTCGCATATACGCTTGCGCAACAAATAAAAGGGATATGATGATAAAGTCGGAAAAGAAATACCTATCTGTAAAACAACACAGCAAAGGTAATATTATAAGGCAGAAAAACATCAATCAAATTACAACAGTAAAAATAACATATTTACACTAAACATCAACTTCAAATTCAGCGGAACACACACACACACACACACACACACACACACACACACACACACACACAACAACAACAACAACAACAACAACAAAACAAACTGTGTTCATCCATCGAATGTTCTACGTAGCATCTTAAAGTAGATATATTTGAAGGCAGTTCTGCGACATTTTATAGAGATTAGGACCACGGTACCAAATTGTCTCATTTTCATTGCGGTCTTAACTTAATCTCCTGTTGTTCTTACTCATATGTGGAGTGATGGCCTAGAGGTAACGCGTCCACCTAGGAAGCGAGAGAATCTGAGCGCGCTGGTTCGAATCACGGCTCAGCCGCCAGTATTCCCCCCCCCCTCCACTAGACCTTGAGTGGTGGTCTGCACGCTAGTCATTGGGATGAGACGATAAATCGAGGTCCCGTGTGCAGTATGCACTTAGCGCACGTAAAAGAACCTACGGCAACAAAAGGGTTGTACCTGGCAACATTCTGTAGGAAAATCTACTTCGATTGGAAAAGCAAATAAAACTGCACGCAGGAAAAACAAAAACAAAAACAAAACAAAAATAAAAGGGTGGCGTTGTAGAGTAGCGACGCGCTCTCCCTGGGGAGAGCAGCCCGAATTTCACACGGAGAAATCTGTTGTGACAAAAAGAAATACAAATACAAATATAATACATTTTTCAAAGTTCCGACATTCGGCACACTGTGTTTCCCGAACCGATCCACACAAACCTGAACCCAAATTCATCACCTGCTACCCTACTTCCTCTTTAATTCGGATGCAGACATACAGACATACAGACATCCTCCATCTCCCTCTCTCTCTCTCTCTCTCTCTCTCTCTCTCTGTGTGTGTGTGTGTGTGTGTGTGTGTGTGTGTTGTCGTTCGACATAGACTGTCCCAAAGAAGATGGTGGAGCATACTACAAAAGCCGTTTAATTCAGATTAATTTTCCTGGCACCAAAGCTATCTCCTTAACCGACATAAACCGACTCTGCAGTATACTTGGCACCTGTGTGTGTGTGTGTGTGTGTGTGTGTGTGTGTGTGTGTGTGTGCACGCGCTCGCGCGCGCGTAGGTGCGTTCGTTTCTGTGATTCTTTTCAGTGCTTCCAGCGCCAATTGCACAATCATTAATTCAACATGGAACGTGCTGAACAGCGGTTGAAGCCTTACATAACCCAGTTCCCGTGGCACGCGTCACAGTCCAAATCCAGCACGTTTCCCACGAATGAAAACAAGTTTAGGCTGAATGGCACTGATTTGACTGATACATTCTGAAACTGGTTTGAAAATGATTTGGAAATTAAAAGCAAACACGCGTTAACCTTACACTGACAATGACATGCCGCCTTCCCTTCTTAGAAGCGCGCACACACACACACACACACACACACAAGCACGAAAACACACTGGTGTACGAAGGTGCACGTATCAACGCACACAGACATATATACAGACAGGAGAGAGAGAGAGAGCAAAAGGAGATAGAGGGAAGGGGAAAGAGAGGAGATGAGAACGAGAAAGACTGTGTGTGTGTGTGTGTGTGTGTGTGTGTGTGCGCGCGTGTGTGTGCTACGTTTTCCTTCCCCTTCCCCCTAAAAAAGATAACCTTTCCTGATCAGATACCAAGACTGATTTATTGGAAATAATTATATCGACTTGGTTCCCCCCCCCTCCCGACCCCCCTCCCGACCCACCCCACCTGACATTTACAAAGCGTTATTTCGTGGTATTTATTCATAAATGAAGTGCCTTTGATCCTGGGCGGGGTATACAAGAAACCCCCCCCCCCAAAAAAAAACAAAACAACCACACACAAAACCCCCCCCAACAAAAAACAAAAAAGAATAAAAAACAACAAAAAAACAAAACAAAAACAAACAAACAAACAAAAAAACAATGCCTGGAGGGACATCTGTCTGGTTAGAGACCAGATGATGGGCACTGCACTGCACTTCACTCGGGGGCCTCCGAGCAATCAAACCATGCTACCTGTCGCCCGGCCGACCGCAGGGGCCGTTTCAGGGCTGGGGGGGATACCAGACTGAAAGACAAAGAGAATCGTCAGGACTTCTCACGGAAAGGAGAAAAGGAAGGAAAGGGAAGGGAGGAGGATATGACACGCAGGAACGCATCAAAGGAGAAAGGAAGGAAGGAAGCAAAAATAAAACACACACACACACACACACACGAGAAAGCAGAGAAAAAGGAGAAAGCAGAGAAAAAGGAGAAAGGCAAGACAGGAGGAAAGGAGGAATGAAAAAAGGTGGGGGTGGGAGAAAGTCAGGCAGGGGAGGAGGAAGGAAAGAAGGGGTGGGGAAGGTAGGCAGTCAGGGAAGAAGGAAGGAAAGAAGGAAGGAAAAGAGGGGAAGAAAGAAGGAAGGAAAGAAGGAAGGGGTGGGGGAGAAAGGGTGGGGGAGAAAGGGGGTTGGAAAAAGGGTGGGAAAGAAAGGGGGGGGGGGAAGGCCGGAAGGAAAGAAGGAAAGAAGGGGAGAAGAAAGGCAGGCAGGAAAGGAGAAATGGGGGAGGCACGAACGAAAGAAGGAAGGAACGAAAAGAAGGGGGGGGGGTGAGGGGAAGAAAGGCAGGGAGGGAGGAAAGAAGGGGGGTGGGGGAGGGGAGAAGAAATTTTGTTGATACTGACACAGTCAGTCAATGGTGCAATTACGACCCTGTACAAGCTCA
>NC_134894.1:32889248-32891748 GCF_041734735.1 Babylonia areolata
CACCACAATACACAACAGTTGCGGACCGTAAATGATCCATTCCACGACTCCAGCGTTTTTCACCCAGCAGCTGTCAATGACAAGAAACACACACACACACACACACAGAGTCAAAGAGACATTATCCAGTTTCCCACAAAACAGTCGGCAGAAGCTAACAAATTTGCTGCCCATTGCAGGGAAAGAGGGGGTTAGGAAGAAAGAAGATGAGGGGGAAGGCTTCTCTTTGCTGGTTGGCTGGTTTGCTTTTCTTTGCCCTGAGGGCAGGATGTTAAAAACCAAGCATGTCTTTGCTTCTTCCACTTCCCTCATTCAAGACAATGCAGTTCAATTCGGTCCTCTTCATTCTGTTTGTTATGTTTTCCACACTTTTCTTTTAGATTTGTTTTTGTCAGGGCATGGTGAAAATAATAATCTACATAAGCAGTGCATACAATATTTGATTATTGATAATTTTTTTGTGGTCCTAATCCCGCTTCCCCCGTCCCGCCTCTCACACACACCCTTCCAATATTATGTTTTTTCTTTCTCCAATTACTGACACTCACCCTCTCAATTTTACATTTTGTATCTCTTTTCCACATTCTGTTTTCTCTCTCTCTCTCTTCCTTTCTTAGTCCCCTCCCCCTTGCCCCCCCCCCTCCCCTCCACCTCAACCGCCCCCCCCCCTTTTCATTCGAATATACAGAAATGTCGATTTCAAAATAATAATAACAATCATCATTATGATAGAAATGATAATAATCCAAATACTACTACTACTACTACTAATACTATCATTTATTTTCAGTCTAATATCATAATCTTAGATGAACAGACTATAAATAAATAAACGGTAAACGATAATGGTGAAAAAGAAGCTTGCAGCTTACCTGTTCACCCTGAAAAAACAACAACAAACAACAAAAGCCATGGAGCATACTTTTACCATTTTTCTGTTTTAAGATCGTAGAAATAAGATAACTTGATTTGACAATAGAGCGCATTTTTCATTCATTCTTCTAACTTATGGTGCATTTAGAGAGAGAGAGAGAGAGAGAGAGAGAGAGAGAGAGAGAGAGAGATGAGTGAGAGAGTAACAACAACAACAATAGTTTAGTGCTTAAATACAGTCATCTTCTTGTCAAAAATCAAAACGCTCTAGCTGTGTGATTGTTTCGCAAAATAGAAATTTTGCTTCTGCTTCTCTTTGGCAGGGATGAGGGCACAGACAGGGAGGGAGGTGGGGGTGGGATTGTTGTGACTGAAAAACACGTTTATCCATCAACCGATCGGTAACTGCGTCAAATGTGATCGGATCTCCTGGAAAAGACGAACAGCGTAATTTTTTTTTATTTTTTTTTAACCCGGAAGTGAAGTTGACTGATGACGTGGATAAGCAGGACAAGACAGACCTACAGGCAGTAGAGAGGAGAGAGAGAGGGAGAGACAGAGACAGAGGGAGAGAGAGAAGTGAGAGAAGCCACACACATAGACGGTGCGTCAGCATTGGAAGTCTCGCTCACTCATCCCGTGGAATACATAACATTTTATAGGGCATCCTAAAGTCACGGGAGACTAATAATGGAGTTGTGCTCTGAGCGGTGTTTCTGGCGCAGCGTGGGTTGTGGGACTTGACAGCCCCTCCCCCCCCCCCCCCCCGACTCCCCCCCACACCCTCCCTTACAGCAGTCTCTGCCACTCTTTGCGTAGACGAAGAATGTGATGCTGGTCTGTCAGTCAGACATAGTCTGTTACATAGTTTCACACTAAGTTTCAGTTTCAGTTTCAGTAGCTCAAGGAGGCGTCCCTGCGTTCGGACAAATCCATATACGCTACACCACATCTGCCAAGCAGATGCCTCACCAGCAGCGTAACCCAACGCGCTTAGTCAGGCCTTGAGAAAAAAAAAAGAAAAAAAAAGATAAATACATAAAAAAACTACTACTACTACTAATATGTATAAAGCGCAAAAACTTGGTGAACTCAACTATAAGCGTACAAAAACAAAAAAACAAACAAAAAAAACAACAACAACAAAAAAACAAACACCCTAACTAACTAACTAAATAATAATAAAATAATTAAAATAATAATAATAATAATGATAATGATAATGAAAATAAAAAACAAAATAAAAAACAAAAACAAAATAAATAAATACATAAGACAACAATGATGATAAAGAAGCAAATAAGTAAAACAGGCTTCATCACGGTGTGGTACGTATGCCAACAGGTTACTGTGACACTAGGGTTAAAGTGACGGCGCACTTCCAGCACTTTGGGGGGAAAAAAAAACAACGCTGGCCCTCAGCTTTGTCCTTTCTCTAATGCTGTGGTCCACGCTTTTTATTTCTTCGAGGAAAAAAAAGAAAAAAAAAAAAAGAATGCTGCCATTTTTCTTGTCTGCTCGTATTTAGTCGTTCGAAGTTCTGACTAAGCGCGTTGGGTTACGCTGCTGGTCAGGCATCTGCTTGGCAGATGTGGTGTAGCGTATATGGTTTGTCCGAACGCAGTGA
>NC_134894.1:32896748-32939248 GCF_041734735.1 Babylonia areolata
ATTCGAACCAACGCGCTCAGATTCTCTCGCTTCCTATGCGGACGCGTTACCTCTAGGCCATCACTCCATATGAGCCACATCTGTGGCTGGGAAAACCTGTGTCAGTTGTCTCGTTCGTCATTTATAAATCAGATGGATTCCCCCGTCTCCTCGACGAAGGCGGCAGTACGTCGCAGGTCCTCCAGTCCCATAGAGCTTCCTGGCCGCTCGGAGCGCTTGGTGGAGCGGGCAGGACTACAGCAGATGTTCTGTTGTCTGGCTGCCTGCTCTGCAGGGGCACTGCTCTGTGTCGCCGATACGGAGTTTCGTGTATAGGTGGTGTTTCAGGCGGTTGTGGCCTGTCCTGAGCCTGAAAATGGCTACCTGCTCTCGACGAGTCAGCAAGTAGTAAGGGTCTGCTCTGTTGTGGCATGGAAGCTGCTGCTTGCACTTGTTCTGCAGCTTGGCCTTAATGATGGTCCTAGATTCAGAGCAGATGGCAGACCTGTCCATCTGCTCTTTCGTAGTGCCATCCTTTGCCAGGGAGTCAGCAGTCTCGTTGCCAAGCACGTTGCAGTGGGAGGGAATCCACTGTAGGGTGACTGTGTGACTTGTGCAGAGGGAGGCGAGAGAGGACAGATCATTGAGTTCTGGATCTCTGTTGGACCAAAGGGCCTGCAAGATGGACAGGGCGTCTGTCAGGAAGACAACGTTGTGGCTGGCGTAAGGGCTGACCTCGATGTGGGCTGCTGCTGTTTTCTAGGCTTCTGCTTCGGCTCTGTAATTGGTGGAGTACAGGCCGGTAGCGAGGCAGATCTTTTCTTCTCTGCCTCCTGGATACTGAACATAGACTCCTGCCCCTCCGTTCCGAATGGCATCTGTCGCAGAGCCGTCAGTGTAGACATGAATCCAGAGCTCTTTGGGGCATTGGGTGTGGAGGTGTTCAAGGGTGAGGGACTTTCTTTCAGGGCCGCTTTGGGAATCTCTGGGGCCAACACCAGGGATGCTGCACTGGATGAGGCAGGGACGGCAAGACACCGGGGTATCACTTTGGTGGCATGGTCAAGGATATCCTGATGTTGCCGTTCTAGGATTCTGCTCTGGCGTATGAAGCTCCCTCTCTTTAGCCGTCCTTTTGTGGGCTGGGACAGTCTGTCCTTCATGGGGTGGCCTTGCAACCTCTTGAACTTGGCAGCCTGGGTCAGGAGTTTGGCGTCTCTGTGGTCCTCAAGGGGCTGGAGCTCTGTGATGGTTTCAAGCTCCTGAATTGGCGTAGACCTCATGGCCCCTGTGGTGATACGGGTAGCTTGATTCCGAACCTTGCTGACCCGTTCAGAGTTGGACTTGGCCGTAGTGCCCCATGCAGTCATGCCATACTCCAGCACTGGCCTGACTCTACCAGTGTACAGCCTCCTGAGGGTCGTGTTGTCTGCGCCCCATGTTGTTCCTGCCAGCTTCTTCGTGAGGGCAAGTCGCACTTTTGCTCTGGATTCTGCTTTCTCTGCTTGCTTCTTCCACGTCAGGCGTTTGTCAAAAGTGACTCCCAGGTACGTGGGGTTGTTCTCAGCAAGCAGAGTTTGTCCATTGATGCGCAGGTTGGCCTTCTGTTCTTTGGGTGAGAGGATGAAAACAGTGTAAGTAGTCTTTTTGGCATTGATTGTCACCAGCACCTGCGCCAGTAATTCCATATGTCCCAACCCAGTCCGTGTTTTTGTGTGTGGCCATCTGTCTTTCTTTCTTCTTTTCTTTGTATTATCGCCTCCTGTCTGCGTTCGGGTCTTATGCTCTAGGTTCTTCTCAAACGTTTTGTGCTGTTTTTTTTTCTCCATGCACAGAGTGGACGACGAGGTGTTTTATTCATTTATGCACACTTTACGAAATTATTCGTTATTTTGCACCCAAGAGATTAGAGCTGTAGTTTTCGTTCATTTATTTTTTCGTTTGTCTCCGCTCCGTGTGTGTGTGTGTGTGTGTGTGTGTGTGTGTGTGTGTAAACGCGTTTTATAAAAGGATGTTGTTGGTTTTTTTATGTTGGAACCCAAATGAGGAGAACGGCGTTCCAGGGATGAAGACAAAGATTTTGAAAATTCAGTGTTCTCATGCGAGAGACTGAATCGAAATGGAAATCGTTTCTTTTTTTTTTGTTGTTGTTGTCAACACCAGTAATGTTTTTATCAACAGAGCTTTGTGTTGACAAAACGAAACTTTGGCATCTTTTTTTTATATATGAAGCTATCCACAGAAGTGTGTATAATGTGCACTTTTGCACGTTTGTAATAGTTTTTTTCTTTGTCGTATTTTTTAATGGTTTATTTCTTGGTCGCATTGTCTACAATGCACAGTAGCTTAAAATGCACAGTTGCAGAAATGGGTGAACAAGTTTTCAGATGTCACGTATTTCATATGATGATGTAAGCATAATGCTGACTTTTTTTGTAACTAAAGCCCACAATGCTAATTATGTTAATCCATGAATGTGATTAACGCTTTTTATATATCATATGTAAGGCAACACATGAGTCCTGTGAGTGCACAGCCTCATTACCGGTACATATCAATAAAGACGTACTCACTGACTTCCTGACTGATTGATTGATTGATTGTTCTGCGTTCACGAATAAAATCAATTTCGTTTTCGACGTCATCGTTTCTGCTTTCTGATTCACAATTATAAGATTTAATTTTGTTTAAGTGTGTGTGTGTGTGTGTGTGTGTGTGTGTGTGTGTGTGTGTGTGTGTGTGTGTGTGTGTGTGTGTGTGTGTGAGAGAGAGAGCTTCAGTTTAACGTCTAATCACTATCCAAGTGTTATTAGACAGAAAGAAGAGATGTAGTGGGCGAAAGAGAGGGAATGTTTGTGAATATTAGTGTAAGAAAGTGTTAATGTATGTTTTAGGTGACATGAAAAAAGTATATCATGGAAAATAAAAAGTTTAAAGAGATGTGTGTGTGTGTGTGTGTGTGTGTGTGTGTGTGTGTGTGTGTGTGTGTGTGTGTGTGTGTGTGTGTGTGTGTGGTTGTGTGCGTGCGTGTAGGTGTGTGCTCGCACTATTCAGTTCACCTCCAAACACGTAGTGCCTTGTTCGTTTATCTAAGATACATAAAAAAGTGTTTCATGACGACCAACAAACAGTAAGCCAGAACAAACCTGAAGCAGCCTTGTCAACGAACGGTCACGAGGTGAGGTGTATCAGTACTGTTTCGTTGCGCAAGCCTATCGTGAAGCATCGGAACTTGCTGTCTGTCAACAGCTCTACTTTTGAGCAGATCAAGGACGTTGACTGGCTGATGCACTCTCAAAGACAGCAGGCAGCTGATTGGCTGACGCACACTCAAGAAAGCAAGCAGCTGATTGGCTGATGCACTCTCAAGAAAGCAGGCAGCTGATTGGCTGACGCACACTCAAGAAAGCAGGCAGCTGATTGGCTGACGCACACTCAAGAAAGCAAGCAGCTGATTGGCTGATGCACTCTCAAGAAAGCAGGCAGCTGATTGGCTGAGAACGAGAGTTGTATGACACACCAATGAAGCTGTTGGACGATACGCTGACGAAAGAGCCACGACTGGGTTAAAAACAAACAAACAAAATAACAAAAAATCCTTTTCGTTCCGAGAGATCTCGTGTCAAACTGTGCTTCGCTACACGTTGTTGATTGTTTGACACGTAATCGAAAGTGAACGGTTTGGTGGCCTTTCTACTGTACTGTATGGAAGCTGATCTCGTGACGAGCCAAATACCCAGACGCATCGCTGTCATGTCTTCGAATTTCCCAGCCTGTCTTCAATGGTGTTGTTATTATCATCATCATCATTCTTCTTCTTAGTAGTAGTAGTAGTAGTATCAGAAGCAGCAGTGATAATAATAATATCTTTAAAAGTATAATAATAATTATAATAATAACAATAGTATAGTAGTAGTAAAAAGAGTAGTAGTAGTAGTAGTAGTAGCAGCAGCAGCAGCAGTAGTAGTAGTAGTAGAATATTTCACTTGTCAAACATTTTTTTTCTGTCTTCAACGTTTGATGAGGGAGGAAAAACGCTTTGTCAGAGGCAGCAAAAAAAAAAAAAAAAAAAAGAAAAAGCATTACAATCCCTTTTTGTCCACCTCCCCTCACAACAACCTGCAGAATTAATCAAGGCACACGGCTGCTTTGATTTCAGTAGTGATATAAAATGGGAACACATCACCTGTCTTTACTACCATTCTTCTTACTCCCCTTCCATCCTCTGTGTGAAAGCTTTTTTTTTTCAGGTGTCAGTCACGTTGACACATTCCCAAATTGTCACTGCCACCTTGGCTGGTCGTGGGGACGCTGCACTGTTGAACACATCACCGACAGTGTCCATTTCTGGCGGTCGTGGGATAGGACCGGGCTTAATAATAATAATAATGGTATTTGTACAGCGCTGAATCTTGTGCAGAGACAAATCTAAGCGCTTTCAACACCAACCATTCACACGCATGCATAACTCTAAAACTGAAGAAACTGAAGACAAGGAAGAGGTAGGGGAGGGAGGCTGTCTTGTGAATAGGTAGGTTTTAAGGCCAGACTTAAAGAGCTGTGTGTGGAGACCTGACGAAGCGAAAGAGGAAGTTCATTCCAAATACAAGGTCCAGAGACAGAGAAAGAACGGCGGCTAACAGTCGAGTGTTTGAATCTGGGTATGCGTAAACAGAGCGGTTCCGAAGCCGATCGTAGAGAGCGAGATGGAGTGTAGAGGTGAAGGCAGCCACAAAGATTGGAAGGGGCAGATTTGTGAATACATTTATATCATAGAGTGCTGATCTTATACTTTATTCTGTGTGAGACAGGGAGCCAATGGAGATGTTGCAAAATTGGAGTGATGTGCTCAGATCTTTTCTTTCTGAGGACGAGTCAGGCAGCAGAGTTTTGTATGCACTGAAGGGACTGAATGGATGAAACAGGTAAACCAGACAATAGGGAGTTACAGTACTCAAAGCGAGAGAGAATGAGAGAAACGACAAGTCTAGTTGTTGCGTCAGTGGACAGATATTTCCGAATGGAACTGATGCGTCGCAATTGACAGTAGCAGCCACCATTTTAACGTCTTATCCAGCCTTGTCCGTCTTCTCCACCCGCCTACGTCCAATCCTAACCTTTCAAGAACTATTCTGGGCAGTTGATAGGAGTCTGATATTGTTCAGTAAATGTGAGAAAGCGGTAGAAATTATCCAGCACTAAACTTTTAGGAGTGCTGTGATAGGTTTATTTCCAGCCCCGTGATGGTCATGATCGTGATGCTCAGACGACAGGAAATGGACCCCCCTTTAAGTTCGGTCATGGCTCATAGCTGAGAGGTTCAGAGACAATAGCCCTGTTTTTGATGTCTGTGTTACAGCGATCAATATCGTCCAGGTCACCAGAGGCGCGAAATCGGGAGATATATGCCACCAGTTCAGAGACTGAGTGCAAGATATTCATAACACCATTCGCAATCTCAGGCAGAGTGAAAGGGCATCCGATAGCTTCTTTTACACAAAGCAGGCTTCGAACTGAGGTTAAAGATAAGAACAAAGAGGTTAAAGACAAGAACAAAGTTTAACTGTTTGAGTGTTGGAAAACAGGTAGGTAAACAGATCCACAATAATGTTGCAAGCCATGTGCCGAAATTCTGTGACAACCCATTTTAAACTGTCTCTCAGTTTTTAAGTATGCAACAAGGGAACAGATCCATATTATAAAACCAAAAACAACAAAAACAAAAACAACAACAAACAAAACAACAACAACAACAAAAACAAACAAGAAACCGTTTTCTTGCATCTTGCCCATGAAGATCTAGTATCGGAATTCTTTTTGACAAGACCAAGTACAGCCGGTGGACTCCATCCTAAACAGACGCTGCCAACAGCACGCAGCTGAACTATAAACCAGGTACGTCTCATCTCCGTCAAGATAAAAACTCTACAGGAGACTGCGTATTATAAAAACACGCACGAGTTCACAAGACAATGAACATAAAACGATATCCCGTTATCTGCTTTGAAAAGGGGCAAGTGTTCGCTTCACAGAGGACAATACCGAGCTGGGCCTCAGATGTTGTGCAGGGCATGCGTTCTCTCCGTTCTGCACCCATCCTCCTCCTACCTTCCCACAATGTCTTCGTGGGGCGGGGTGTGTGTGTGTGTGTGTGTGTGTGTGTGTGTGTGTGTGTGTGTGTGTGTGTGTGTGTGTGTGTGTGTGTGTGAAGGGTACAAAGGAAATGATTCAAGGAGAAAACAAACTGATACGACCGATGTGAAGATGTTATAAACAGGTAAGAAGGAGGGGGGAAGGAACGGAGGTTAGGGGAGAGAGAGAGAGAGAGAGAGAGAGAGAGAGAGAGAGAACACTGAAATGTTAAATGTCGTTAGCTGTAAAGCTATAGTGACAAAGTAGGTACAAATCAGAACAAAAATGGTGCAAAACAGAGAGAGAGAGAGAGAGAGAGAGAGAGAGGGGGGGGGGGGGGGGGCTAGGGGGATGCTTGTGTGGGATGTTTGCATGTGTATGTGAGTGTATGTGTATGTGTGGGTACGTGCGTATGTGAATGTACGCGTGTGTGTGTATGTGTATGTGTGTGTGTGTGTGTGTGTGTGTGTGTGTGTGTGTGTGTGTGAGAGAGAGAGAGAGAGAGAGAGAGAGAGAGAGAGAGAGAGAGAGAGAGAGAGAGAGAGAGAGAGAGTATTCTGAAGGGGATGGGGGTGGGAAAGGAGTGTAGGCTTGTGAAACTGCAAAGAGCTGACGGGGAAAATCGGTCACCGGGAAGCAGTTCGATTTGCTGGAATTATAAGTCTGGGAACAGATTGTCTGGCACGATTATTATCTGCCCGAGGCAGATGATTCGGCTTTTATCTATCATGCCTTGACACGCACGCACGGGCAGACAGACAGACAGACAGACACGCACACATCACACACACACACACACACACACACACACACACACACACACACACACACACACACACACACACACACACACACGCGCACACACACAGACACAGTCACACGTACAGACGATAATGTCCGTCTCAGTTAATTTGAAAACACGTCATCATTCCCCACCCACCCCCGATTTATATGACTGCAGAATCCTGCTTCTGATGCTGCGGACTTTGTCAGCTGTGTTCACTTCAGTAAATGCTGCCAAAGAGTCGACAAAATCACGATACGTGAAGCAGTTCAATTGACCGGGATGCTTTAAAATTGTTTTGATGATCGGTCCTTTAAAAATGGTGTTCTGTTCTACATATATATTGTTCATGTTCTCCCTGTCTGTTCCTCTGTCTGTCTGCTCCCCACCCACCCACCCTTCTCTCTCTCTCTCCCTCTCTCTCTTTCGCTGTTCTTTCAGTGTCGTTTTTAAGCGCACTCTGCCTCTTTATCCCTGTTTCGCTCTGCCTGTCTGCCTGTCTACCCCTCTCTATGTCTTCATATGGTGGGTGATCCCTTCTCGGTCCTCAAACCACAGGAAATGGGAACCACTTTAAAGCACATTTCTGAGGCTTGTCGCTGGTTGACTGACAGACAATAACTCTTCTTTAATTGACTCTGTTACAGTGGAAGGCATAATCCTGTTCGGCAGTGGTGTGCAATCCGGCACGCTCCCAGTTCAGCGATAGTATGGTCAGGATTTAACGCGCTTCAAGCCATTGACTGGTAAACAGATTTCCGTAACACCGTGCCAACACACACTCAGGCTACTAGAATTGACGAATCAACGAGCTTTCGATAGCTTCTTTTACACAAAGTAGACTTCACGTTTTTTTTTCTTAGTGGTTCGAATTAACTTGAAACCGAATTTCAGAAAACATGTGTGTAAACACGTCCATCGCAATGTCGCAAACTATTTGGCAAAGTGTGCACCCAACAAGCTCAGTTCTTCAAATAGTTCAGTTTCAAGAAATCGTTTGAAAACTTACTGTTATGATTGTTCTGATTCAGAAAAAAATTGCATCATGGCTATGTCCTCGTTTAGTTGAAATCAGCGTATATTTTTTCTCTCTCGGTGGTGTTTATGAAGGTCCAATGTCACAAATTCTTCCCAACAAGAAAACAAATTACTGCAGCCATTAGCTCCATGACAGACTCTGCCATCAACACGCAGCATGCAATGTAATTACTGAGTACGTCTCATCTTCTTCTGGATAAATATTTGATGTAGAAGACCGTATTATAAACATGTACGTGACTCAGTTCACATCATGATGAGCATGAAAAGATGACCCACTGACCGAGATGGGGGGTGGGGTGGGGACGGGGGAGTGGGGTGGGGACGGGTGGGGCAGATGGTAATGCTCATCTCAGAGACGAGAATTCCGAGCTCGGCCTCTGATCTTTGGCAGCATTTTTGACTGCCCCATTTTCCTTGGCACTCCCCTTCCACACGCTATTCGTGGCTTCGTGGGTTCGTGGGGTGGGGTGTGGGGTAGGGTGGGGGGTGGGGGTATCAAGAAAATGATACGAGAAAAAATGTTAAGACTGAAGTGATTAGAAATGGAATATGAGAGGGTTGAGAGAGACAGATAACGATGACGATGTTTTATTCAGATTAAGGCCAAAGCCCCTTACTGAAGGGGGTCACACAAGAAAATAGAGAGAGAGAGAGAGAGAGAGAGAGAGAGAGAGAGAGAGAGAGGAAATTATTTATTGTCATTGCTTACAAAAAAGGTCTTTTGACAAGGGGGGTCGGGGGGTGGGGGATGTCGGGGAGGGATAACATTTGTTTCAATGCCAACTGATCACATTTCCCATAATGATCAAATTATGAATCAAGGAGGCGTCACAGCGTTCGAACATGTCCATATACGCTACACCACATCTGCTAGGCAGCAACACCATAACCCAAAATGCGCTTAAGCACCGCCTTGAGTGCACGCACATGTATTTGTGTACATATCAGAGTGGGACTCTTCTACAGGATTTGTCTCTCGAACAAATCCAGTATGATAAATGGAATTGTGCAATCAACAACCATTTACTTGAAGATCTAGTCATCAGCCCCTTCCACGTGTAATATGCAGCTTCTGTTCAAACGTGTGTGTGTGGGGGTGTGTGCGCGCGCGTGCATGTGTATGTATGTGAGTGTATGTGTGTGTGTGCAGTGCGTGCATGCATGTGTGAGTATGCACAAGTTTTTATATTGATATGCACTTGTATGTATCCTAATTTCTACTGTATCTGTGCTTGTGTATGATTTTCGATTATGTTCGTACCTTGCAATGTACTATCCCCCCCCCAATGTTCCTTGTGACCCCGGTACACTTGGTAATAAAGACATAATTATTCTATTCTATTCTAGAGGACAACAATCATGTTGCCATGGGTTCTTTTTTTTCAGGGCGCCAAATGCGTGCTGCACACGGGACCTCCAACAAACTTCTTCTTATGACAGCAAAGAACATGACGCAGAAAACAACCCATTTTCTTTGTAACCTCTGCGGTGTCCTTATGGCAACGTTGGCACACACACACACACACACACACACACACACACACACACACACACACACACACACACACCACAACCACCACCACCACTACCATCAACAGAATCGTCAGGAACTAAAGCACACACACTTACACACACACACACACACAACCACCACCACCACCACCACCACCAACAGAGTCGTCAGGAACTATAACACACACACACACACACACACACACACACACAACACACACACCCACAACCATCATCACCACCACCACCACCAACAGAATCGTCAGGAACTAAAGCACACACACACACACACACACACACAACCATCATCACCACCACCACCACCAACAGAATCGTCAGGAACTAAAGCACACACACACACACACACACACACACACACACACACACACAACCACCACCACAACCACCATCACCACCAACAGGGTCGTCAGGAACTGAAGCAGGTATAACGGTCAGTAGTGTCCGACAATAACCATCAGAACAGCAAAGGAGGCAACTGCTGTCCCAAACTATCTGGGCTAGAATTTGATTACAGTGGAGAGTGTCTTGCAGGTAACTTTCAGAAAATAGGACGACGACAACAACACCACCACAGGGTTTCCCCCCTACAAGTGTGGGGGCAAGCAATACTCAGATAAGAAAGCCCCGATACACACACACACACACGCACAGTGACTACTAACATTGGAGTGGAGTGTTGGCCTGGAGGTAACGCGTCCGCCCAGAAAGCGAGAAAACCTGAGCGCAAGGGTTCGAATCACATCGGCAGTCGCAAGTATTTTCTCCCCATCCACTGGACCTTGAAAGTGGTGGTCTGGACGTTAGTCATTCGGATGAGACGATAAACCGAGGTCCCGTGTATAGTGTGCATTTAGCCGCATGTAAAAGAACCCACGACAACAAAAGAGCTGTTCCTGGCAAAATTCTGTAGAAAAATCCACTTCGATAGGAAAACAAATAAAACCACAGGTAGAAAAAAAAATGAAAGAAAAAAAAGGGTGGCGCTGTGTAGCGACGCGCTCTCCCGGGGGGAGAGCAGCCCGAATTTCAGACCGAGAAATCTGACATGACAAAAAGAGTAATGCAAATAATGCAAATACAAATAAAAATACAAACACCCACCCCAGCCAAAGACGTAGTAGTGCCAGATGGTGATGGGGGTCTGGAAGGCCCTGCTGATGAGGCGGTACAGGTGGAAGCCCTCCACCAGCATCCAGAAGAAGGCGGTGGACCAGGCGTACCTGGTGACGATGTACAGCAACCTGCAGCCCACCTGGGCACAAGGCAACCAGAGCAGCGTTATAAGTGAGATCTTCAGTTTAACGTCTATTCACTAGAAGAGTTCTAAGACGGAACGAAGAGAGGCAGTGGGTGGAAAGACAGGGAATGCTTGGGAAATTTCGGGTGTCCCCCCAAAAAAAGTGAACCGGCTTTTTGACAAGTATTTTCTCAGTGATAGAGAAACCGAATTCATTGAAAATAATCACACAGTAACCTTTGGGTATCATCAACAATTCTGCAGAAAGTCTAAAAGTTCGGACACATATTATGCGAGTATTGTCAAATTCAATTGACATGCTGATTCAACTCTTCCACTTCTTCATTTGTGGACTGTGACTCCCACGTTCATTCGTGGCTTTTATGTGTATGACCGGTTTATTTTTATTTTTATTATTTTATTTATGTAATTCAGGTCAATTCAAAATACTTTATTGTCTGCTTTAACCAGAACAGAAAATTCTCTTTCAGTTCTCTCGAAATGCCTGCCTGGCAAATACCAAAGAAAGAGAAAAACGAGTATGTGGCAAATCCCTTCCTGATTACCACGCACACATCAGTTATCATGTAAAAAGAAACACATTCGGGTAAGATTAAGATTTTAAGAATGAGTGAAACAACTCTCTCTCTCTCTCTCTCTCTCTCTCTGTGTGTGCGTGTGTGTGTGTGTGTGTGTGTGTGTGTGCCTGCGTTTGTGCCAGTGTGAAAAAAGAAAAACATTCAGGTAAGATAATATCTGTGTGTGTGTGTGTGTGTGTGTGTGTGTGTGTGTGTGTGTGTGTGCCTGTGTGTGTGTGTGCGCGCGTGCGTGCGTGTGTCGTCGTTTACTTCATCGTTTGTCATCAGTTGTTGCTAGCCAGATATGCACAACCATGATCATGACTGTCATCCTCATATCAGCATCATCGTCATCGTCGACATTATCATCTGAGGCAGCAGCTACTGCAGAAGCAGAGACTTATAGACTATCTCTGTAGTAGTTACTTTCTGTTACGTTAGAGTTATTGATTCGTCGGCTAGAGTGTATATCGTCGACAATATTATCACGTGAACAAATTTCCCATGGCTCTCGGATATGTCTGGTTAAATCAGCCACTGTGATCAAATTACGAAAAAAAAAAAGACGCTGACATTCCGCTTCTCCCAGAGAGAGAGAGAGAGAGAGAGAGAGAGAGAGAGAGAGAGAGAGAGAGAGAGAGAGAGAGAGAGAGAAAATTTTTAACAAACAAAAAAAAAACCCAATCTTACGACAAACTACAACAAATCAGTGAATTATCCAGTACATCAAACAATCAATGAACAAACACGTAAAACTGATAACAGCTTGGAATAATATATGCGACAAGTTGACGTTTTGACCTAATAATGACTTTTTGGGGGTGGGGGGTTTCTTTATTAAAACTTCAAACGGTTAAATGAGGAAAGAGGGTAGTTTTGCGGGTAGGGTTGGAGCGGGGTGTGGGAGTGGGGGTGGGAGACGGGAGGGCTGGGGGGATGGGGGGGGATCCAGATCCAGAAATGAACGGAAATAAGGTACACAAAGCGCCCCGAGAAAGATGTGCGTGCCTTTTCCATCCGTCATCTTTCGTGGAAAAGAAAAGAAAAGAAGAGAAAAGAAAAAAAGGACAAAGGAAGTGGTACTGGCACTAACAACACGAGCCAAAACTGACAGGTGCCAGAGAATTTCTGTCGAGCGTTTCTAGACCGTGACCCACTTTCAGTGCAACCCTGGGGGAGACAGAGAGAGAGAGAGAGAGAGAGAGAGAGAGAGAGAGAGAGAGAGAGAGAGAGACAGAGACAGAGACAGAGAGAGGTTAGGGACGGGAAATGAGAGAAGGGAGGGGGAGGGGGGTAGGAATGAATGCTTAAATGCACGAGGGCGGTCAGTTTCAGTTTCAGTTTCAGTAGCTCAAGGAGGCGTCACTGCGTTCGGACAAATCCATATACGCTACACCACATCTGCCAAGCAGATGCCTGACCAGCAGCGTAACCCAACGCGCTTAGTCAGGCCTTGAGAAAAAAAAGAAGAAAAAAAGGTGAATAAATAATAGATAAGCTTACATCAATAAATAGATAAATAAATAAATAATAATTATGATATAAAAAAGGTAGTAGTAATGATAATAAAAAAAAAGAAAAAAAGAGACAACAATGATGATAAATAAGCAAATAAATGTAAAACATGAAGACACACATTCACACATACACCCACACATGCATAACAGATATGCACCAAACATGCGGTCAGTACTACTAGTATGCTTTGTCCATCAGTAACCGAATTCAAAACCTCATCCCCCCCTTTTTTTTACGGACAGTTAACAAAATCAACACACAAAGATAAAGCAATAAAAAACAAGGTGTGTGTGTGTGTGTGTGTGTGTGTGTGTGTGTGTGCGTGTGTGTGTGTGGAGCGGGGGGTGGGGGTGGGTTAAATAAGAAAAAAATTAAAAAAGGGCAGAAAATCAAGAGGACAACGGTAAAGCATAAAACGACCACTAGCGCTGAATTCTCCGCAAGGAGGTGGACCACTGTTCTTGAGCCTGTCACTAAAACACGGAGGAGGAAATCAATGACAGGAAAGGCAATGCCCAACGTGAGGGGACAGCTGTGGCAGTCAGTCAGTCAGTAGGCCTTCGTGATGAGGGGATTGCTGTTATTCCTCGGAACTCCCTGTTTCCGAGCTTCTAGCTGCTGTATGCACGTTCGGCGATATGTAAATTGTCTTGTGTGCATGCATATCCTGGTTGACACTAAGATACTGGCAAACACACACACACACACACACACACACACACACACACGCACACACACACACACACACACACACGCCGTTACACAAAAACAAACACACACACGCACACACAAACAAACACACACAGGCGCGCGCGCACGCAGCACACCAAAAAAACAAACAAAAAACAAAGAAAAAAAGCACAAACGTTCAAAAACCTACACAAGCATGCAAGCACACACATACCTACATTCATGTAGCCTACACACGCAGACGGACGCTCACACAACCACACACACATACAGACATACACGCGCGTCGTACACAAACAGACACACACACACACACACACACACACACACACACACACACAAATACACACACACACACAAACACACACACGCTCTCTCTCTCTCCCTCTCTCTCTCTCCCTCTCCCCCCCTCTCTCTCTCTCATCTCTCACCACTTATATTACGTCCCATTAACGTCAACACCCTAATTAATGAGTTTGCGGGCAACGTCTGCGGTTCTTCGGGAAATTAAAAATAAATGGTACGCGCTATATTGGCTTTCGTCCAAATAGCCAACCAAAGTGATGAATGTGTATGTTAGCACTTGCCAGCTACAATTTGCAGGTTAAAAAAAAAAAACACAACAGCAAAAAAAACAACAACACAGCAATGTGAATCACCACGGAAAAAGGCAACAGTTTAAAGTAGCACTCTTTTTTTTTTAATTTTTTTTTTTTTACATTTAATAAAATGGATAAGAAAAAACTAACAAAATAACCCGGCTTCGCATTATCTGCAGACGCACAGAACACTCGAGAAGTTGTTTTTCTTCAAATACGATTACATATATATTTTGCACTACTAGCAGACCAACCGACGCTGGAAGGAAAATAAGGAGAAAAAAAAAGAAGAAAAAGTAGAAATAAAAGAAGAAAAAGAAGATATAAAAGATACCCCACATTTCTCAAACCGAAGGGTTACTAATACATGAGCCTTTTAAAATCAAATCTTTGGTACTGGCAGCTTCACCCAAAAACTCTTCAAAGTAAATACGAACGACCTGTCTGTGCTAAACATGATCCATATTACATTCAAAATGTATCACCAGCAGATTGAAAAAGAAAGAGAAACACGTTTAATCACAATAAAATGCCCAGCGCAAAACAGAGAAATGCTATATAACGCATCAAGAAGGCAGTTAAATCTAGTTAGCGGTCAGTGTACAACACGATACAATGCAATGCAATGCAATGCAAATCAATACATTACAATGCAATGCAATACATTACAATACAGTGCCATACAATACATTACAATACAATGCAGTGCAATACAATACATTACAATGCAAAGAAATACAACACAACACATTAAATACAATACAATGCAATGCAATGCAATGCAATCCAATGCAATGCAATACAATGCGAGACATCTTTATTCGTCCGACTGGAAGTTCAGCGACCTGGCATACAGCGCAAAGAGTGCTGTTTTGTTGTCGTGTTTGGTAGGCTGAATAAAAAGTGGAACTGATTTACTTCGGGTGGAATGCTATGTTTTTTGTTTTTGTTTTTTGTTTGTTTGTTTTTTGTTGTTGTGTTGTTGGTGTTTGTTTTAGAATATATTCAAATGACCTATATTCTTGAGTTGCAGTACCTATTTTCATTATTATGTACGGCGTCATGCCTTTCTACACCTTATGTTTCATTTATCATGTACTCTTTCTTATCCTATTTATGTATTGAAGTACTAATGTTAAATATATGTGTGTAATCAAAATTGGAGAAAAAAGAAAAAAAAAGTGGGAAGACTTCCTGGAAAGCGAAAGGAGACGACAC
This sequence comes from Babylonia areolata, assembly GCF_041734735.1. Classification (NCBI taxonomy): domain Eukaryota; kingdom Metazoa; phylum Mollusca; class Gastropoda; order Neogastropoda; family Buccinidae; genus Babylonia; species Babylonia areolata. The sequence continues at coordinate 32,912,058 of NC_134894.1, forward strand.
AACAAAATGGGAAAGGGCAGAAAAACAAAAACAACAAAATGGCAGCCATTGAAGAGGAGACATTTCTGGCATCAGAATTCCTGAAGAGGAGGACATCACTGTAATGAAACAAATAAAGAAACTCCTCTGGCATTTAAAAAACAAAACAAAACAACAACCACTGGGACACTGCAACAGTTTCAGTTTCAGTAGCTCAAGGAGGCGTCACTGCGTTCGGACAAATCCATATACGCTACACCACATCTGCCAAGCAGATGCCTGACCAGCAGCGTAACCCAACGCGCTTAGTCAGGCCTTGGGGAAAAAAAGTGAATAAATAATAGATTAAATACATTTTTAAAAAAAGGTGAATAAATAATAGATAAAAAAAACAAAACAAAAACAAAAAAAACGAAAAAAAACAACTACTACCACTACTAATAATATGTATGAGGCGCAAAAACTTGATGAAGTCAACTATAAGCGTACATAAATAAGTAAATAAATAAGTAAAGAAACACTGCGACAGAAAACCTAAACAGATATGAAATATTATTACGCCGGTTGAGTGAGACCAATTCACAACACAACAGAGCTCCCAGTTAGCTGAAACACGACGCCGTCATAATGAAGACATCCATCCGCCACATAGTTGATGAGACACAGATCTGTGCATCACGCAGTTTTTGAAAGACTGGTACAGACACGTAGATAACGAGTCTATGTATATTGATTACAATCAATAATGCAATGCCTGTTGATAAGTAGTACTTCGACAAGTTACCCAGAAATGAAAGAATCTGTGATAAATGTTCCACAATCGATATTGCTGACGAGCTTCATTGTCTGTTTCTGTTAACCCGACCAAACTCCATTAAATTTACTATTTACTATTTTCGCGAAACAAAATAAAAGAATATTTTTGAAACTGAAAGACTTTGTTTCGACTCTTCGTGTCTCTTTTCAGTAAAACTTTGTATATTGATAGCGAAAATAGCATTAACTGTTTCGAAGACAAAAATGGATTGTGATGTGTATTTCTTTGTTACCTCGTGTGGGCTTTTTGTGTTTGTAATTTATCTCTTTTTTTTTCTTTTTTTTTTTTACATCGCTCTTGTTATTTATATGATGTGTGTGAAAGATGTTCGTGTACAGTGTTTCAATGCCTCTGGGGGTGGGAGTGGGGGTGGGGTTGGGGTTGGGGTGGGGGGGGGGGAGGGGGCATGAAATAAATTTCTTGCCTTGCCTTGCTTTGCCTTGTAGCAGCCGTTCACATATCTTTCTGAACGCACCCTGGGTAAAAGCAACAAGCAAACAAACAAAAAACAACATACAAAACAAAAACTAACAACAACCAAACACACACACACACGCACACACGCACACACACACACACACACACACACACACCATCTGATATCACTTCAAGTGGAAAGACGTTAAACTGAAGACGAACACACACACACACACACACACACACACAACAACAACAACAAACCCCAAACACGTGGGCAGGCCCACTCACCGAGTTCTGGTGCATGTTGGAGTGGTGGGCCTCGTTGAGGAGGCGGTCCCGGTGCACCACGTGCTCCCACACCAGCAGGGAGGTGTTGGTCAGCAGGAAGGACAGGAAGAGGTTCCCGTGGATCCGGATCCGGTGCTGCTTGCGCAGTGCCCTGTCAAACAACGCGTCATTGGTCTTTTTTTTCTGTTCTTTTCTTTCTTTTTTTAATGTTCACACCAGAAACATTACAGGATAGTATTACATTCACAAGTACATTTTGGAAAAGAGACAACAAAACATCAACAACTGAAAACATAGTAAATGAGAAAAAAAAAACACACCAAAAAAACAACAACAACAAAAAACAAAGAGAGAGAGACAGAGACAGACAGACAGACAGACAGACAGACACACACACACACACACACACACACACATACACACACACACACACAGCGACCTATCATTTAAATTCATTTCCCCTTCTTAGCCTATTTTGTTTTCTTTTTTTTTTTCTTTCTGTTGTGCCTTTTGAACATTTGAACGAAGTTACGGAGCGAAGAACAAAAATGGTGTGTTCTATGGTTATATATATCCCAACATATTAACAAACAGGAAATGTTAGAAGAACACACCGATATACTGCATAATTGATACAGAACTTTGAAATGGATGATACGAGATAATGTCACACGACATCATTGGTCATTTGTGTTTTGTGTGAAACGCTTCATCATTTGCGGGAAGTATTGTATGAACGAACACCTGTCAATACAATACAATACAATACAACACAATATCAATAACAATACCATACAATACAATACATCTTTATCAATCCAATTGGAAATCACATGTGCATTCAAAGGCTCGTCACCCATACCAATCAGTCTCTCAGCCCGAAGTCGAGTCTAACACACACACACACACACACACACACACACACACACACACACACACACACACACACACACACACATATATATATATATATGACCATAGCAAAATTCTAACTTAAAAGTGATGAGACTGAATTAAAATATGAAAGTAATAAAAACTCGCTTGCTTTATAACACAGTAAGAGAAATTATAACATGCATGTCGTCGGAACCGAAAAAGGCGTGCAGACCTTTTTTTTCACACTCTTGATCTTCACCGACATGAAGAATAGAACAGCTCTGTTCCCATATATAACAGAAGCACATCTTTTGACAAATTTGATTGCATCTTCCCTTTTTTTCTCCTCAAGACAAGAAGGTTCTTCATGATCGACCATAAGTACTATTACTATTACTATTGCTAGTGCTACCTGTACTACTTCTACAATCACTGCTACTTCTACAACCACAACTACTACTAGTACTACTACTATTACTAAATGAACTTATAAACCGCCGATTCTAATACAGACAAATCGAAGCGCTTGCACACCAGTCGTTCACACGCACGCATAACACTGATTCCGATGCATGAAAGTAAACAAAAGGAGAAGATAAAACAGAAACACACGTTCACAGAACTCTAGATAAAAAAACAACAACCCAAAACAATATAGACAGAACTCCGACAGGGAGAGGTGGAGAGAGGGGCGCGGGGGGATGGGGCGGGGGGGGGGGGGGATACTGAGGACTGAGGGAGGTTTTCAGGCCAGACTTGAAAGGGCTGAGTGTGGAGATCTGATAAAGCGAAAGAGTGAGCTCGTTCCAAGAATAACAAGCCAGAGACCGAGATAGCAGCATACAGTGCACTGTTTGAGAACGCGCAATCAAGAGTGGATTTGAACCTCATCGTAAGGAGAAGAGAGAGACTGGTTGAGGAGCTGAAGGTAGTTCAGGAAGGGGCAGATTGGTTTATGCATTCAACACAGAGAGTGCTCATCTTGTAATTCTTTCTGTGCAAGACAGGGAGCACACATTCTTTTTTTTTTTTCTTAAAGAAGGGAGCGATGTGCTCAGATATTTTCTTTCTGGGGACGAGTAAAGCGGCAGTTTTGCATGCGTTGAACGTATTGTCTGGACGAACCAGACAAAAACCAGACAAGGGACAGAGTTACGGAAATGGAGGCGAGAGAGAATGAGAAAGGCCATGAGTTTATATATATATATATATATATATATATATTATGGTTTCTCTCTGGTTAGCAGTCAGAAGCAGGTAGCAAGCCCGAAGAGCACCACACAGTGCGAAACAGCTGTCGCTTGCTGTGCAAAAAAACAAAAACAAAAACAAAAAAAACTTCCTTTCAGAAGGTACATTGGGACCAGCATAAGCATAAATGAGAGCTTTTTAAAATCACCACCACACCCCAAACGCAAATGCAGTTTTAAAGGTTAAAAGATTAACTGAGACTGATTTTTGCGGCGCGTCCTCCATTACTTCATGTGGAAAAGCGAAGACAGCTGGGCTTGTGGATTTATTGTTTAATCTATAATAGCATACCATGCATCATCCAATGAGCCAAACAGGTTATGGCGCGGTGGACCATCCCAAATGCTGACTGTCCTAAAACCCTCCTGGCAGAGAGAGTGGGGGTGTAACTTGGGCAAGACACTCTCCACTATAATCAAATTCTAGCCCAGATAGTCGGGACAGCATGTACCTCCTCTGCTGTTCTGATGGTCACTGTCGAACACGACTGACTACCATATATACACACCACAGACAAATAAGCCTTGTAAGTAACACAGCGTTCCGTACGCTGACGTGAAAAGTCCCTGAGGAGAAGGAGGACGTGAGGGAGAGGGGTGGAATGAAGGGGGGGGGGGAGTGGGGGAGTCGTTATAGAACATATCATTAGTTTACCACGTGTGAGGCAATCGTAATGTTCTCTCCGCCTTAAGGGGGCGTTGAGAATAATTGGTTTCGCTCAGTCTTTGACATTTTGAACAGGCTGTCAACCCTCGAAGCAAACGCGAAATAAAAAAAAAAATCCACATATACAGATGATTTTTAGAGACGGACCTGGGTCATAAGAACGAATCATAAAAAGTCTTGAAGGCGTTTGATTCTTGGTCCACTGTCTGGGTCACCATACCCCACAGACTTAGGGTTTGCTGGTGAAGTAAGTTCGGGTCGCTGGCATTCAATGAAACGTCTAATTCAGATTTAGAAAGCTGTGAATTCCCCAGATTAACATGACTGAGGAAACGAAACACAAAAGAAATTACATACCGAACACGGATACACATATTCTCTTTTATATATTCCAGTCTCTTTCACACACACACACACACACACACGCGCGCGCGCGTGCTCTTAAAAAAAAGACACTCCCTCCTGTTATTATTCACTCTGTGCAGGGTTGATAGACAGGATGTAGAACGAAACAGGAAAGCTAAACAAGAAAAGAAAGAACAAAAACAGCCCAGTACTGAGAAAAGTAAGCCAGACACAGACTCTCAAAAAGCCTTACTCATAAATCCAAAAATCATTTTGCTCATGACGTGATCAAAGCGCATAAAAAATGGCTGAACGTTCTTTTCTGCGTCCCCACTACCTCCACACACCCCTTCCCACACCCCAGCAGCCATCCTTTTCCTGACCGACTTGATTTTTTCACACCTTGTGTACGCGATACGCTTTTAAACCTGTGAGAGAAGAAACAACAACTGTCAGATAAAAGCGAAATCGGCCTGACATGGAAACCCCCCCCCCCCCCCCACCCCAAACCCCCAGGGAAGAGAAAGAGGCCGAACGAGAAACACCTGGCGAAGACAGCTCCAGGCAGAAACCAAGAAGGCGGGGCCTTACCTGGAGCCAGACAGAGGCAAAGTGCACAGGATAGGGGACTATGAGATCTCGTGCTGACGGTCCACTGTACCGAAGGGGAGGTGAAAGGTGTAACAAAACCAACAACACAACACATACATCTTAGCTCCAGTAACAGGTTTGGCAACGTAGCAAACGTGTCAGTGTGGAAAGTCACAATGTCGCTCACGAAGTCACCCTTTCTTCTTCTTCTTCTTCTGTGTTCGTGAGCTGCAGCTCCCACGTTCACTCGTATGTACACGAGTGGGCTTTTACGTGTATGACCGTTTTTACCCCGCCATGAAGGCAGCTATACTCCGCTTTCGGGGAGGGGGGGGTATGCTGGGTATGTTCTTGTTTCCATAACCGACCGAACGCTGACATGGATTACAGGATCTTTAACGTGCGAATTTGATCTTCTGCTTTCGAAAACACACGAAGGGGATTCAGGCACCAGCAGGTCTGCACATATGTTGACCTGGGAGATCGTAAAAATCACCACCCTTTACTCACCAGGCGCCGTCGCCGTGATTCGAACCCAGAACCCTCAGATTGAAAGTCCAACGCTTTAACCACTCGGCTATTGCGCCCGTCAAGTCACCCTTTCTCACGCTTACTGTTCAGAATTTCGTGAGGCTGTCTTTTTCATTCCTCATAGTCATACCCAGCTACTATGTCCCAGACTTGTCCTGCTTTCCACAGAAACAACAAGCAGCTGACCAAAGCTTGCACAGAGAGACAATGTTTTCCATGTGCCTGAACACAGTCCAGCCAAGTTCAACAGCTGGCACAACAACAACGAAACAAAGATGCAAACAAACACGACACATTTTTAATTAATTCATTTATTAGTATATATATATATATATATATATATATATATATATATATATATATATATATATATAGAGAGAGAGAGAGAGAGAGAGAGAGAGAATATCCTTTTGACATGACGTTTAAAAAAAATATATATATATGTAGAGAGAGAGAATATCCCTTTGACATAACGTTTTTCAAAGCAAGGGACGCACATGTGGGGCCACATAGGAATGAGCTTCAGTTTCAAAGCACGTCTCAAAGCGGACTGATCCATGTATGCAACACTACATCTACGTAAGAAGAAAAGGAAGAAGTTGTTGTAATTCTACCGCTGTGTTATGTGCTCAATGTGTGTATGTGATGTTTTCCGAGCACGCCTAAAGCTTCTACTTGTTGCCGCTCTATGTTTTTGCAATGTCTTTATACTTGCTTACGAGAATAAAATCATGTTTAAACCAAAAGGAAGAAGAAGCAGAAAGGATCAACTGGAGAAGAGCGGGGTACCGACGTTGCCACTGAGACGTCCGTATTCAATCCCAGGTAAACAGAAGTGACGAGGAAATGCTACTTCAGTTGAGTTGGATCAAATGGACATCCATGACAAAACAGTGTCCTGTGAGTGCCTGCACCCATCGTGAACACAGCGCAGGCCTCCAAGGGTGGTGCAGGATTGTTCCAAGGGCGGGTGGAGACAGTACTTCTCTGGGTCTTTTCCAGCACCAACGGGTGTTTCTTTTTCTTTTCTTCAAAAACAAAACAAAACAAAGTGAGGCGTATGGCGTCCGGGTAATCCAATGGACAGCTGATTTATGTGACGCCAGTGTGGCCAGGTTTTTGCAGCCATAACACTTTCCCAGCGCTAAACGACCAGCATGCCGACTCTCTCGCCAACAACCTGTGCAGAAAGACGGAGGGAGGGAGTATGCGTGGTTTTGTGCTGTTCGTGATGTAAGGGTTAAAACGGTTTTGAGCGGTGCAGGGTTGGGGGTGAATGCAATGGTAGTAATTATCGTGGATTATATAATTGTATTCAGGAAACCAATCAACTGGAAATTAACAAACAATGAGGCCAGGAGATGAAATGATTAACAAATAGTAAAGAGTGGTAACTCTCTCAATTCACAAGGTACACAACTTCAAGTCAGCGCTGCTTACGCTAGCGATTCAGCTAGCACACAGGTAAATAAAAGGTACATTGGAACAAACCCAGACACTTCCTCAAAAAGGAAGCGCCTAGCCTGTCCTTATACCGATCATTTGACAGGTGCACACAGCAGCAAAGACGGAAGAAATGTGCAAACACAAACTGGCTTTCATTCAACTATTTCTTTGCCTAACGTATGAGAGAGGCGGTGGGGGTGGAGAAGGGCGAGGAGGGTGGACAGTTGGATATGAGTCCGTAACAACAGAGCGTTAGGATCAGGTTAGGTTAGTTCAGTGGTTCGATTTAACATCTCTCCACCACTGACAATATTCGACGACTCTTCATCACTGGTAATATTCGACGACTCTTCATCACTGATAATAATCGACGACAGCTGTAAGGTAAAGGTCGATGTCACGAATACTTGAAAAGGTCCTCATTCCCTCAAAACATTCAACATTCACAATAAAAAATAATTCAATTGACCTTACAGTTTCAAGTCAGTCCAGACTCCCCAACACACTCGCATCCACATTGCCCCTGCTCCCTCTACATTGCGTTCTATTTTCTAGTCTGTTTCAAATAATGAATGGCGAAAATCTTCTCACTGAATTACTTCATTTGCCAGTTTTGTTAGAGTGTTAGACTTTTTTCTTTTCTTTTTTTTCTTCTTCTTAAAAAAAAAAAAAAATTAAACAACAAATTAGGTCCCTTTACTGCTTTCTATTTTCATTTAGCTTGGAGGAAGGGAATGAAAGGCAGAGAGAGAGGGAGAGAGAGAGGGAGAGAGGGAGAGAGACAGACAGACAGACAGACAGAGACAGAGATAGACAGGGATTCAGAGAGAGACATAGAGAAAGACAGAGAGAGAGAGACAGAGACAGACAGAGAGAAAGAAAGAAAGAAAGAAAGAGAGAGAGAGAGACAGACAGACAGACAGACAGAGACAGAGATAGAAAGAGATTCAGAGAGAGACATAAAGACAGACAGACAGAGAGAGAGAGAGAGAGAGAGAGAGAGAGAGAGAGAGAGAGAGAGAGGGGTGGTAGTGGTGGAAACTTTTCAATTAGTGAAAAGATAATTGTAATAATAAAGATGTTAATTTTACTGTTGAAAATTGTGTTTTTATGCCGAATGGATGATGATGATGATGATGATGATGATGTGTGTGTGTGTGTGTGTGTGTGTGTGCGGACGCGCGCGCGTGCGTGCGTGCGTGTATGTGTGTGTGTGTGTGTGTGTATGTGTGTGTGTGTGTGTTTACGCGCGCGTGCGCGTGTGCGTGTGCGTGCGTGTGTGTGTGTGTGTGTGTGTGTGTGTGTACTATTTGTTTGTATGGTGCATGTTATATATTTACCTTTCTGCACGTAACCTGTCACGGACTTAACTTTAAAAAAAATTATCTCTTTGGGAAAACATTGTGATGATATAGCAGTTCTGATTCTGATTCATCGACACATGCAAAATGGGCTTCCAATCCCTTCAGACATTTTGGAAAATAAAGTACAGATGCTTTCTGAAGACGGATGCTGGCTTGGAGGAGAAAATCACATATAGTCTTGAACACCTCAGATTTGAGGTAATCTACTGTCTGGGTCACCCTAACTCAAAACAATGTCTAGTTCAGCTGGTGACAGGAAATTTGGCAGTTTGTGTTTCATGTTGATCTCTTATATATACTGCATTAAACCACAGGAAGGGTATGTTCAATCTATGAAATTGGGTGGGACGGTTGGTTAAAATACGCTGTTTGTCTGTCTGTCTGTCTGCTCTACACACACAACCCCCCTCCCCCGACCCCCCCTCCCACACACACACATAAACACGCACTCACATATGCACCCATGCGCGCATGGCATGAAACGAAACCATGGCGGGGTACATGTCTTCATGGCGGGGTAAAAAACAACAACAACAACAAAAACCCAGTCATACACGTAAAATGTTACATGTGTGTCTGAGTGTGTATGTGTGCGTGCCTGTAATCTGATTGAATGACACAGGAAACGAATGATGAGCGCCCATGCAGTGGCAGCCGTCAGTCGGCTCCAATCAGTTAGGCAGCCTGTTGTGCAAATGACCCCGTGTTTGTAAAGCACTTAGAGCTTGGTCTCCGACCGAGGATAGGCACTATGTAAGTATCCATATCATTCAATGAATATAATTATTAACATCTGACGTTCCGTTTCTTATTGTTCAGTGTAATGTTCACAGATAAATGCGGTGCTGGAATTCTGAAGGCAAAAAAGAGGCCAACGCCTGGAGAAGTAAATTTGATACCAGCTCTTAAAAGTTGATCTCATCAATCCAATTTTCTTGTTAGCGACGTGATTAAAGCGATCAAAATGTGTTGATGGTTCTCTTCCCTCAAAGCTCCAGGCACAGTGTGGAGGGCTGTGTTGATGGTCCGTAACATAACCAGCAACCAGCTCTGTTAATCCCATGCTCAGATTGAACTTCCAAGATGAAAAAAAAAATCACACACATACACACATACGCAGACACACACACACACACACACACACACACACACACACAAGAAAAAAAAAAAAAGAACTTCCAAGACAAGTGGTCCATCTGCAAACAGAATGGCAAAAGAGAGCACATTCTCCGTGTGTCGGTGTTAGCATTCCAGCATAGTTTTACACAGCACGAGCTATAAAAAAACAACAAACAGTATCAACAAAATATCCAATGGTTATAACATTTTGAAGGGAAGCGGTGCCGAGGGAAAGACCCTACCAGGGAAAGATGACATCCCCAGGGACTAAGTCATCGGACAAACATGATAGATATATATAAAACGAGGTGCACGGGGACATGGGATGGTGGTGGCTGGAAATCCAATCTGCCGCTTATTAAAGCGTCCATCGCTGACAACTCTTCGCCGCCGAGCGGTTTCCTGCGCGGGGAAAAAGATCGGCCGGCCGCTCTCTCCTTGACAAGCACCGGGGTCGGTGGAAGGAAGGGGTGTGTGCACGAGGGAGAAAGTGAACAAGGCACAGACTAGTACTGTTTACATTACTTCCCGTACTGACCTAAAAGGGACTGGGAGAGGGTGAGGGAAGAGAAGAGAGGGGGAGTGGGGGGGGGGGGGGGGGTGTGTCTTTGGTGACTTCTTCCAAAGCGGGTGTTCTGAGGTAGTAAATCGATTTTTTTTTAAAAATCATTATTTTTCTCTAGCTGTGGAGGAGGGAAGAGAAGGGTGAGGAGTGTGGAGCTGTGGAGTCCACGACAAAAGGCAGTAGGACTGGGACAAAAGTGTGAATACTAGAAATACCGCCAAATGTTTTATCGGTGAATACACACACACACACACACACACACACACACACACACACACACACACACACACAGAGCGACTCTCCAGTAAACTGACGGTGACGAGATGAAGGGGGGTGGGGGTGGGGTGGCTGGTTGTGGAAGATTCATCGTCATTGTTTTCTTCTTCTTCTCCGATCGTGGGCTGCAACTCCCACGTTCACTCGTATGTACACGAGTGGGCTTTTACGTGTATAACCGTTTTTACCCCGCCATGTAGGCAGCCATACTCCGTTTTCGGGGATGTGCATGCTGATATGTTTTTGTTTCCATAACCCACCGAACGTTGACATGGATTACAGGATCTTTAACGTGAGTATTTGATCTTCTTGTGTATACACACGAAGGGAGTTCAGGGCACAAGCAGGTCTGCACATAATGTTGACCTGGGAGATCGGAAAAAATCTGTACCCTTTATCCACCCGGCGCCGTTACCGAGATTCGAACGTGGGACCCTCAGACTGAAAGGTCCAACGCTTTAACCACTCGGCTATTGCGCCTGTCATAGTCATTGCTGTCTCTCGGGAACTGAGGATGACCATGCGTTGTGCCGTCACGGGTCGACATGCGCGTGGTTTCCGAGCACAATGTCCGATGCACACATGCGGTTGCAGGTGAAGGATGGAAGTTGAGAGTGCACAGCGTAACCGGAGCGCGATATGTATATCAGAATGTGGAAAAGACATTGGGCAATAGCTAATACGATTAAAAGGAAAGGGCTTTTTAAATTTTTTTTTATAGTCATTCTTGTACGTAAACGGGAGTGGGGAAGAGATAAGGGGATTAGTCTGGAATACTGCTGATTCACCGCCTACTGCCTGTGTTACGACTCATCAACTGAAGTCTTGGGAAAGAGATCCCGGTTGCTGACACTTGTGCTGACCTGACGTTGTGTAAAAATTCAAAAGTCATAAGAGCATGTAATGTGAGATATGATGATGATGCGAATAGTGGGAAACTAAAGAGATAATTCACGGAATAGGTCAGGTCAGATAGATATATCTGCTACTGGTAACCTGGGTCCCAGGGTCGAATTGCTGACGACTAAACCATCACCCCCACCAGTCCTCTCAGGAGGATGGTGAGGAGGGTGGCTAGACACCCTGGTGGAAATAAATGACCCATCAAAGGGCGCCAGCTCTGGAGAGCTACCTGCGGCCACCTAGCTAAGGGAGTAAACCCTGAAAGAAAATCCGGTGCGGGGCCACTAAGGCGGTTGGATGGCAAACTTTATCACTTTCCGGCAGCTCCTGCGGCCACGTTGGCACCAAAACGTAACAGCCTTGCTGTTCCTTTGGATCTGTCAGCGAGCTGGAGAGGGGGGACAAGCTGCACGGGCAACAGCCTGTCTTCCATATTACATTGCCCAGGCTTATATCCGTCCATCCATCCACTACTATGAATTCATGGAACTGGCACATACAATCTCTTGTCTGTCTGTCATATGCATATGTCACGACGCGAACCTTGAACACTTGACAGTTCTTCCCACATCCCTAGACTTTTCTTACGATTCGACCACTGCCAGATTAACTGAGAGGATGAAGGAAGGGATCGGAATCTAACCGAACCCAGTACCTTGGAAAGTAAACAAGAAACCGTGTACCCATAAATCCAAACTTACAGTGTTTCTAACGTGATCGGAACAGTTAACGTTTGCTAGAAATTGTCTTCTCCTTCCCCAAGCATCACACATTGCTTTCGTCATAACTTGAATACATCTTGGCTTTAGCCAGTGAGGACACTTTAATGACCTTGAAGATTAATGCCTCTCTCGAAAACGTCAAGAACAACAAGGTGCTATTTTTGTTCCAGCAGAACTGTCCAGACTGGTTATACACACACAAGAAACAAGCAGCTGGCCAACTCTGGCACAGAGGAAGCTTAGTTTTCCGCGCACCAGTATCGCAGCAGCGTTAAACAGAAGGGCGTTTTGACAGGAAGAAGAAACGGGGGTGGGGGTGGGGGGGGGGGAAGGTGAGGGAGAGGATAAAAAAATGAAATGAATGGGTGAGTGAGGGACAGGAGGAAGGAGGGTGCTGCCTATGGCACCTTGGTCTCTGAAGTCAGTTTAATTGACACGGTCAGGGGGAAATGACATCCCTGGAGAGGGAGTAACTGGACACCCACGAGGTAAAAAGCGAGGCGCGTGCCCCCCCCCCCCCCCCCGCCCGCCCCCCCTCCCTCCCTCCCTCCCTCCCTGTAATCCAATCAAATCTGACTGACGTGCACAGCGTGGACTTTTTTTTTTTTCCCCGAGCAATGCCGCGGATTCCTGGCGGGAAAAACATCGGCTTGTCCCTCCCACGCCGACGGAGAGACAATGGTGGCAGACACAGATGATAAGCAGGTGTTGGAGGAGATGGTATGATGGCTAACACGGTTTACAATGATTCCCCGTACTTATCTTGTACTTCCAACCGATTCTGACAGACGTTTACTCGAAGCGTGTCACACAATACGAACACACGCATAACAGCAGGCAGGACGATGGGACTTCCCTGTGAAAGTAATTTCCGTCCCGTTTGTCTAACAACAGCAACAACAACTTAGAATTTTCTGGTTTAGAGCAAAACCGATGGGGAACACCACAGTGTGCCATTTGCTTTTTTTGTTTGGAAATACTGCAAACTGCTAATGCGATAATTTACGAGTACATCATAATCATACTCGTGTTGTGCTCAGTTTACTTTATGCTGTATTCCCGTATTGCGTGTGTGTCCCCTTTCCTTGGAAATGGAAGAGAAGTCGATCTGTGTCATCTTGTGTGTGTCTTTTAAAGTTCGTGGAGTTTGATTTTCTGTAAACTGATTGACCATTTTCGAATAAAGATTGCGGTCTATCTCTCTAACACACACACACACACACACACACACACACACACACACACACACACGTACACACACACACACGTACACACACACACACACACGCTCATACATACATACACACACACACACACACACACACATACACACACACACACACACACACACACACACGCAACCACACATACACGCACATATTCTCACACAAACACAATTACATGCGCGCACCATCTTACACGCATCATGACATATGCGCAAGAATGAGAGAAAGAGAGAGAGAGAGAGGGGGGGGGGGGGCAGAGGGGGGAGGCCGGAGAAGGACATACAGACAGACGGTCGTGGAGAGAGAGAGAGAGAGAGAAAGAGAGAGAGACAGACAGACAGACAGAGAGACAGAGACAGACAGAGAGACAGCCAGCCAGCCAGCCAGCCAGCCAGACAGAGACAAAGACAGACAGAGAGACAGATATACAAACAGTCAGACAGAGGAGAAGAAAAGACGAGATATCTACCCCTGTAGTGAAAGCTCCGACAAGAAGCGAGCAGCATGGTGATGCAAAGAGATGTAAAGTGGAAGGGCTTACGTAGCTCTGCATATTGACCGCTCGCCCAGCTTCCCTCTCTCCCTCCCTCCCTCCACTCACCGATGCAGGCCACCGGTCGTTTTTCTCCTTCGCTGTGACGAGACCGCAACGCCCAGAGAAAGGAAAAAAAAAAAAAAAAAAAATCAAGCTACGAGAACAGTGCGAAGAAAATGCCTGTCAAGAGAGATGTAATCCAAAGAACGTCAACTACGAGAACGGTGTGAAGAGAGCGTCTGTAAAGAGAGAGAAGTGTAGCCAGAAGAGAGCGTCTGTAAAGAGAGAGATGTAGCCAGAAGAGAACGTCTGTAAAGAGAGAGATGTAGCCAGAAGAGAGCGTCTGTAAAGAGAGAGAAGTGTAGCCAGAAGAGAGCGTCTGTAAAGAGAGAGATATAGCCAGAAGAGGGCGTCTGTAAAGAGAGAGAGATGTAGCCAGAAGAGAGCGTCTGTAAAGAGAGAGATGTAGCCAGAAGAGAGCGTCTGTAAAGAGAGAGATGTAGCCAGAAGAGAGCGTCTGTAAAGAGAGAGATGTAGCCAGAAGAGAGCGTCTGTAAAGAGAGAGATGTAGCCAGAAGAGGGCGTCTGTAAAGAGAGAGAAGTGTAGCCAGAAGAGAGCGTCTGTAAAGAGAGAGATATAGCCAGAAGAGGGCGTCTGTAAAGAGAGAGAGATGTAGCCAGAAGAGGGCGTCTGTAAAGAGAGAGATGTAGCCAGAAGAGAGCGTCTGTAAAGAGAGAGATGTAGCCAGAAGAGAGCGTCTGTAAAGAGAGAGATGTAGCCAGAAGAGGGCGTCTGTAAAGAGAGAGAAGTGTAGCCAGAAGAGAGCGTCTGTAAAGAGAGAGATATAGCCAGAAGAGAGCGTCTGTAAAGAGAGAGAGAGATGTAGCCAGAAGAGAGCGTCTGTAAAGAGAGAGATGTAGCCAGAAGAGAGCGTCTGTAAAGAGAGAGAGAGATGTAGCCAGAAGAGAGCGTCTGTAAAGAGAGAGAGAGATGTAGCCAGAAGAGAGCGTCTGTAAAGAGAGAGATGTAGCCAGAAGAGGGCGTCTGTAAAGAGAGAGATGTAGCAAGAAGAGAGCGTCTGTAAAGAGAGAGATGTAGCCAGAAGAGGGCGTCTGTAAAGAGAGAGATGTAGCAAGAAGAGGGCGTCTGTAAAGAGAGAGATGTTGCCAGAAGAGAGTGTCTGTAAAGAGAGAGAGAGATGTAGCCAGAAGAAGGCGTCTGTAAAGAGAGAGAGAGAGATGTAGCCAGAAGAGGGCGTCTGTAAAGAGAGAGATGTAGCCAGAAGAGGGCGTCTGTAAAGAGAGAGAGATGTAGCCAGAAGAGGGCGTCTGTAAAGAGAGAGATGTAGCCAGAAGAGAGCGTCTGTAAAGAGAGAGATGTAGCCAGAAGAGAGCGTCTGTAAAGAGAGAGATGTTGCCAGAAGAGAGTGTCTGTAAAGAGAGAGAGAGATGTAGCCAGAAGAGAGCGTCTGTAAAGAGAGAGATGTAGCCAGAAGAAGGCGTCTGTAAAGAGAGAGAGAGAGATAGCCAGAAGAGAGCGTCTGTAAAGAGAGAGATGTAGCCAGAAGAGAGCGTCTGTAAAGAGAGAGATGTTGCCAGAAGAAGGCGTCTGTAAAGAGAGAGAGAGATGTAGCCAGAAGAGAGCGTCTGTAAAGAGAGAGAGAGAGATGTAGCCAGAAGAGAGCGTCTGTAAAGAGAGAGAGAGATGTAGCCAGAAGAGAGCGTCTGTAAAGAGAGAGAGAGATGTAGCCAGAAGAGAGCGTCTGTAAAGAGAGAGAGAGATGTAGCCAGAAGAGAGCGTCTGTAAAGAGAGAGAGAGATGTAGCCAGAAGAGGGCGTCTGTAAAGAGAGAGAGAGATGTAGCCAGAAGAGGGCGTCTGTAAAGAGAGAGATGTAGCCAGAAGAGGGCGTCTGTAAAGAGAGAGAGAGAGATGTAGCCAGAAGAGAGCGTCTGTAAAGAGAGAGATGTAGCCAGAAGAGGGCGTCTGTAAAGAGAGAGATGTTGCCAGAAGAGAGTGTCTGTAAAGAGAGAGAGAGATGTAGCCAGAAGAAGGCGTCTGTAAAGAGAGAGAGAGAGATGTAGCCAGAAGAGGGCGTCTGTAAAGAGAGAGATGTAGCCAGAAGAGGGCGTCTGTAAAGAGAGAGAGATGTAGCCAGAAGAGAGCGTCTGTAAAGAGAGAGATGTAGCCAGAAGAGAGCGTCTGTAAAGAGAGAGATGTAGCCAGAAGAGAGCGTCTGTAAAGAGAGAGATGTAGCCAGAAGAGGGCGTCTGTAAAGAGAGAGATGTAGCCAGAAGAGGGCGTCTGTAAAGAGAGAGAGAGATGTCTCCAAAGAATGTTAAGCAAAGAACAGTGCGAAGAGAATGTTTGTCAAGTGAGATGTAATTCTATCTCTGTTTTTCGCTTATAACTAAAAATTCATCTTTTTAAAACCTATCTATAAGCACTCTTAGCTTCCTTGTTCTCCAACACTACCCATATCAACGTGCTTTGGATGCATGAAGAGTGTGGGAAAGGGAGTGTGTGTGTGTGCGTGTGTGTGTGTGTGTGTAGATAGATAGAGAGTTGTATACAATGAACGTCAGCTACGAGAACAGTGCAAAGAGAATGTCTCTCAAGTGAGATTTATCCAAAGAACGTCAGCTACGAGAACAGTGCAAAATGTTTGTCAAGTGAGATCTACCCAAACAACGTCAAGGAAGAAAACAATGCGAAGAGAATGTCTCTCAAGTGAGATCTATCCAAAGAACGTCAAGGAAGGAAAAGAGTGCGAGGAGAAGACCTGTCAAGTGAGTTGTACTCAAAGAACGTCAGCTATGAGAACAGTGCGAAGGGAATGTCTTTCAACAGAGATGTATCCAAAGAATGTGATCGAAGAAAACAGTGCGAGGAGAATGACTCTCAAGAGAGATGTATCCGAAGAACGTCAGCTACGAGAACAGTGCGAAGAGAATGTCTGTCAAGGGAGATGTATCCAAAGAACGTCAACGAAGAAAAAAATCTTACGAGGACAATATCTGCCAAGAGAGAATGTCCGCAAAGGCCATTCTGACGGTAAAGACAACAAGCGCCACGAGAGTTCTGCAGACAGACCACGCGTAGAGAGAATGAGTTTAAAGAAATCAGTGCAATGACAATACAAGAGAACACTGTGGACATTGTTGGGGGTCTATGGAGAAAAGGAGCAGAGATAAAACGTAGAGATTTGTGCACAAACGTGCTGCGTGAAGAGGAGAAGAAGAAGAATAAGGGAAGGCGGAAGTAGTAGTAGTAGCAGTAGTAGTAGAGGAGGAGGAGGAGGACGACGAAGAAGCAGAGAGAAGGGAGAGAGAGAGGAGGAGGAGGAGGACGCAGAGGAGGAGGAAGAGGAAGTAGAAGAAGAAGAAGGGGGAAGTAGTAGTAGTAGTGGTAGAGGAGGAGGACGACGACGAAGAAGCAGAGAGAAGAGAGAGAGAGGAGGCGGAGGAGGACGAAGAAGCAGAGAGAAGAGAGAGAGAGGAGGAGGACGACGACGAAGAAGCAGAAAGAAGAGAGAGAGAGGAGGAGGAGGAGGACGCAGAAGAGGAGGAAGTAGAAGAAGAAAGGAGGGGGAAGTATAGTAGTAGTAGTAGTAAAAGAGGAGGAGAAGGCCGAAGAAGCAGAGAGAAGAAGGGAGAGAGAGAGAGAGAGAGGAGGAGGAGGAGGAGGAGGAGGAGGAGGAGGAGGAGGAGGAGGAGGAAGTAGAATAAGAAGAAGAAAAAAAAGGGGGAAGTAGTAGTAGAACTGGTGGTAGAGGAGGAGAAGGAGGAAGAAGAAGAAAGAAAGAAAGAAGAAGGAAGAAACAAATACACACAAATACGTACACTGCCAGCTAGCTTATACTTCGAGAGATGCGCCAATCATAAGGACAATGGCGGTGACGACCATTCAAGAGAACTTGACCATCAAGCTAACCTAATGTCAATCAATCAAAATGCTTGACGTCCTCGGGGGAGAAATTTACGAGACTCTCCATATCAGATCGCTGTATCTCCCTGTCTCTCTTTCCATCACACACACACTCTCTCTACCTCTCTCTCTCAAACTCTCTATCACTGTCTCTATAATTCTCTATCTCTCTGTTTCTATCTCTCTCTCTGCCTCTCTGGGTGGCCTGTTGTCATTTTTCTTCAAAGAAGGAACTTTGTTTTGTTTCATTATTCGCTTTCACCATTTCATTCGTTTATTATGATGGTTTGTTATAAATTGAAAGTAAGTTGATGCATTCACCCATGTTATAAGGAATTCATGGCCAATGACATTGATTAAAGTGTCAAAGCGTCAAAGAGTCTCTCTCTCTCTCTCTCTCTCTCTCTCTGTCAATATTTCTCTCTCCGCCCACCTGACCCCCTCTCTCTCCCATCTCTCTCTTACCCCCCTCCTCCTCCTCCTCTCTCCCTCTTCTAAAAAAAAAAAAAAATGTTGCAAACGGCAAGAGAACAAATCAGCCAAAGCTATCTTCTCTCCATCTCTCTTTCCCCGTATCGCCTGCTGTCTGGTTCACTCTTATATCAGACCCCAGCTCCTCTCCCTCGCACCTTACCAGCACGTTGTTTCTTCCAATCAATTGGACTGCATCACCCAGGTTGTCAACATCCCGTCACAACGGTTCTCTAAACTTGCCTGTGCTGCTTCGTCTCTCTCATCTGGCAGGAGATAACTGAGTCCGCCATTACATAAACACACACACACACACACACACACACACACACACACACACACGCACACACACACACACACACACGCTCGCACACACACACACACACACACACACACACACGCACACGCACGCACACACACACACACACACACACGCACGCAGACACACACAGACACTCGCGCTCGCACACACACACACACACACACACACACAATCTGCAGGAAAGGAGGGAGGTAGCTAAGTCAGGGCGGGAAGGGGAGGGTGGGGTGGAGTGGCGCAGACGTTGGGGAGGGGAGGAGGAGGGGGCGGGGGTCAACATTTTTCCTCACACTTGAAAAAAAAAAAAAATGCCGGTGAAGAATGCGTTTGGCACCTGACTTTTTTTCCACAGACACCGACATGTTTCCACTGCCTTTGGAACGTGTCATACAACGAATGAAAGAAGCGCACATGGACTGACTCAATCAACCCTGTCGTGTAAACAGAGAATTACACAAAGAGATGGTGGTGATAGATAGGATAGAGAACGAAAGAAAGAAAAGAACGAAAAAAAAGAAAGAAAGAAAGAAAGAAAATGAAATGCACGAATTTGTGAATGAATGAATGAATGAATGAATGAAAGAAGAGACAGACAGACAGACAGACAGAATGAGACGGACAGAGAGAGACTGAGAGACAGAGATTGAGGGAGAGAGAAACAGAGAAAGAGAAACAGAGACAAATATAGACAGATATACATGCAGAGAGAGAGAGAGAGCGAACAGAGAAAGACGGACAGAGAGAGAGACAGAGAGACAGAGACAGAGACAAATACAGACAGACGTACATGGAGAGAGAGAGAGAGAGATAGATAGAGAGAGAGAGAGAGAGAGAGAGATACAGACAGGCAGACAGACAGACAGACAGATAAGACAGAGTCACACAGACAGAGAGGGAGGGATGTGCATACAAACTGTCAGGAAGTCAGGCAGTGATGGAGACACACACACAAGAAGAACAGACAGAATGTGATGGTATGTAACGTTGACAGGCCCCGGCCGGCAGCACACAACACAGACATGCAACAAGCTGAATGACAAACAGCACGTGATGGGCAACGAAGCAGTGAGAAAAAAACAACAACACAAAAACCCGCTGTAAAGCTGGAAGTTTACCGACAGGCAAAATAATGGCCGGGCCCCACAACAGTGAAAGCCAACTGTAAAATTGGAAATGGAAGGAAGATGAAATATTTGCTGAAAACCGCAATGGCATTTTTTTGTTTGTTTGTTTGTTTGTTTTTGTTTTGTTCTGTGCTGAAGAATTGGAAACTTTTAGTAAAGATTCACATCACGCATCACTAATTTGTAGCAATTTTTGTGTGTGTACACAACTCCCTCTTGAGGGGACATTGCATAGACTCGGTTCGTTTGTCTGTCTGTCTGTTGGCCTGTCTGTCCATCTGTCTGGCACCGAAGTCAATGCACGCCTGCACGTCTTAACCCACCCAGTTCAGATTTGACACGATGGCAAATTTACACCGTATAGATTGTTGTTGTTGTTTTTTTTAAATGAAAATAATAATTTTGTACTTTGTTTTTGTATTGCAAGCAACAAAAAGAGCACTCTCGTATGCAAATTCTAAGAGAGGAATGCATTTATGATGCCAAAACGTTTCAAGCGCTTGGTAAAATTGATCTTATTTTATTTTATTTTTTACCATGCTTAGGAAAGATTAGACAAACAAAAGATATAATAATAGATAAATCAACTGCACCTACGGCGATGAGAATAAAGTCAGTACTAAGAAGACATACACTGGGTCCAAAAATATGTAAGCTGTTTTGTCGCTGAAAAAAGACACACCCCTCCCACCCTCCCCCAAAACACCTTAATTATTTTTTTTAAATTTTAAATACGGATCTCTCATTTTCACACCAGTTTCAATTGTTCATTGATATTTGGCTTTGGAAGGGAAATGTGCGAAAGGAGGGTTGGTTTAATCTCTTTCTTTTGTTGCTTAAAGCCCAGCCAAAGAGTCATATCAGGGCTGAGGAATTGCAAATGTCAGTACCATAGTATCTGAAAAATCAAACAATCAATCCAAAAAACCAACAAACAAAAACCCAACCAACCAACCAACCAAACAAAAAAAAAACAAACAACAACAAAATAACAACCTGAAATAACGTGGGCATAAGCACAGTCACATTCATGCATACAAACTTAAGATATGCTTCTGACATTGACAATTCCGACACATTTTCACTACAGGATTAAAAAACACTAACCTGATCATGAACATACTTATAAGAAAAATGATATGTCTTAACAGACATACGGAACCAACCAACAATTGCCAACATGTATCTCACAAGCCCTAGGTGCATACAGAATACAAATGAGTAAGAGTGCCCAATTATCGAGTCAAGAAAAAAAAAAGACAGCAAATATTTAAGGCTTTCGAGAAAGAATATAAAGGCGAATGGACCACGGCAAGGCGGACAATAAGAAAGGAAGAGGCGACAGAAAGAAAGGGAAATGTCAGAAACAACGTGACAGAGTGACAGAAATGAGGAAATTTCTAGCATGTAATTTCCAGACACCTTCTAAATCATCCATGGATATACATGAAAACGGTACGAATGAGTGTAATACATCATTGTCATAGGTTTACAACAAAAGAATAACACAGACGCATCATTAATCTCTTAAAATTTGACGATAATAACTGCATTCTTGAAAAAAAAAAAAAGAAAAAAAGAGAAGGAAAACAGAAAACAAAAATGCACTCCACGACAGCAAGGGGCACTGAGAGAATCACGGACTACAAAACACATTGCCTGTTCCAACGACCTGCCAGCGATAAAATCTGTGTCCATTATTATCTCTTTATCTGCCTCCTAACTGTGAGCAACGAGCTCAACTCCAGTCACCATGTTGGTGATCACCATGCTCTCAGAAAAAGAAAGGACTGGTTTCAGTCCACAGAGGACGTCCTCCTCTCATGTCCCACTTGAACGCTGCGACTGGCCATTTCCAACACTAAGCTGTGTGACGGAGACGATGAAAGGAAATGGTGTGCTCAACTCCAGGCTTTTCAACTTTTGCAGACTGCCTGCAGTTCTGTCAGATTTTCTTGGGGACTTTAACGACGATGTTCACGTGGATGCTGGAGAGGGGGAAAGACAGATTTCCTTAACAACAGAAGAATCAATACAAGCTACACTTCCAAGCAGTTGCTCTCAATGTTTGATGATCTTTGCATGCTGATATTTTTCAGTATTGTTACTGTCATGATCAGAGCAGAACGTTTCGTAGAATACTATCTGTTTCACTAACCTCCCTACCTCCTCTCTCTCTCTCTCTCACACACACACACACGCGCGCGCGCGCTCACACGACTTACAAATCGAACAGGGATGATATAAAAATACACCGAGAGAGCAAAGACTGTGTGATACCTGTAACAGTTTAGAAGATGAGATTCACCTTTCAGACAACTGTGTAAAATACAATATTTACAGACACAGATTACTAATCGATATATGTCGTAATTGATCCTTCTAACAGAATTACAGCCAAGGCTGGCGAAATTTGTTCACGAATGTTTCTCTTCTTAATATGCTCATGTTTATGTTTCATTGTGTCTTATAAACTTTAAAGTTTTATGACAATCAAAAGTATTCTGTTCTATTCTGTTCTATTCACACACATACATACACACACATGACCTGAAACTGTCACTCTCCTCTCCTCTTTGTTCGTGGGCTGCAACTCCCACGTTTACTCGCATGTACACGAGTGGGCTTTTACGTGCATGACCGTTTTTACCCCGCCATGTAGGCAGCCATACTCCGTTTTCGGGGGTGTGCATGCTGGGTATGTTCTTGTTTCCATAACCCACCGAACGCTGACATGGATTACAGGATCTTTAACGTGCGTATTTGATCTTCTGCATGCGTTTACACACGAAGGGGGTTCAGGTACTAAGCAGGTCTGCACATATGTTGACCTGGGAGATCGTAAAAATCTCCACCCTTTACCCACCAGGCGCCGTCACCGTGATTCGAACCCCGGGACCCTCAGATTGAAAGTCCAACGCTTTAACCACTCGGCTATTGCGCCCGCCTGAAACTGTCACGTGTCTCCACGCTTCCCTCCCTTTCCACATCCCCTTAAGAAAACATTCCTTCGGCATTAGACAAGCCACTTGTACACTAACAACCTCTTTCACCTCCTCCAGATCTGCCTATCTCTTCTGGCCGAGTTGATTTCGCCTCTCCGTCAATGACCCTCTTCGCACCCCCGGATTTTGGCGAAGCGTAACTTCTTCATTTCTTTTCTGACCTGTCAGCATCAGCCTTGGGAAACTATCGACCGCTCTCCTCCTCCTCAGCCAGATCCGCGGACAGTCAGGAGAACTCATAGCTCTGCTCTCACCCGTGCCTGACGCGTCTGAGGGCCTTCCGAACTGTCAAAAATGTTCAGTTATATACTCATGGACTGTGGTGTCGGTGTTAACACCCAGCCACCTTTTCCTCGCTTCACAACGGGGTTATTAGACGACTTCTATATGGATATGTATTTGTTCTATTTGTATTTCTTTTTATCACAATAGATTTCTCTGTGTGAAATTCGGGCTGCTCTCCCCAGGGAGAGCGCGTCGCTGTACTACAGCACCACCCATTAAAAATTTTTTTTCTTGCTTGCAGTTTTATATGTTTTTCCTATCAAAGTGGATTTTTCTAAAGAATTTTGCCAGGGACAATCCTTTTGTTGCCGTGGGTTCTTTTACGTGCGCTAAATGCATGCTGTACACGGGACCTCGGTTTATCGTCTCATCTGAATGGCTAGCGTCCAGACCACCACTCAAGATCTAGTGGAGGGGGAGAAAATATCGGCGACTGAGCCGTGATTCGAACCAGCGCGTTCAGATTCTCTCGCTTCCTATGCGGATGCGTTACCTCCAGGCCATCACTCCACGCACAGATAGGGCTCATAGACTGTGGTGTCTATTTTAACACCCAGCCACCCTTTCCTCGCTTTACAGAGTTATTAGACAACTTCTATATAGATAGGAACGGGTGTAGCATTGGTTTTGGTTGAGCTTCTGCACATACATACAGAATGATGCGACGTGCATGTATGTACTTATGTATATTCATTGACGTGTGTGTGTGTGTGTGTGTGTGTGTGTGTGTGTGTGTGTGTGTGTGTGTGTGTGTGTGTACGATCTTCATTTTAACGTCTATTCACTAGAAGTGTTATTAGACGGAAAGAAAAGAGGAAGTGGGTGAAAGAGAGGGAATGCTTGTGAATATTAGTGTCGGAAAGTGTTTGTTAGACAGGAAATGCAAATAGTCAATTATAAGAAATAAATAGTTTAAACAGAGAGAGAGAGAGAGAGAGAGTGAGTGTGTGTGTGTGTGTGTGTGTGTGTGTGTGTGTGTGTGTGTGTGTGTGTGTGTGTGTGTGTGTGTGTGTGTGTGTGTGTGTGTGTGTGTGTGTGTGTGTGTGTGTGTGTGTGTGTGTGTGTGTGTGTGCGCGCGCGCGCGCGCGTACGTGAATGGGTGAAGGGTGCGGGTATGTAATTACCACAGGAAGGTGAGCACTTTTATGTAGATGGGGAACGGCTGGAGCAATTTTTCGTCCATGACAGAACTAATTTCACTTCCATCATCAATTGTGGTAGTCTGAACAAGAACTCCATTATGACTAAGTTTTAACAATGCCGAAATAGGGAAAACCTACACCTTGCCTGCAAAATACATATTGTGGAATACAAATCAAACATTTTGATATTCTTATACCTGTCATATCTGCCTGTCTGGCACCTCATCCCGCCTTCGTACACAATCTTTACACACCCTGTTTCTGAGGGAGAATCTACACGGTTGACATTGTCTGCTTGCACGCCTATCCATTTTTTTTTCAACACAAAACACACCCATACCACTGAACTTACCAAGCTAAAATCTAGCACACCCTTTACTTGTGAAGTGGTGTTTGTTTCTATTCTATTTGGGTTTGATTCCTTGCCCAAGTAAAGAACTATAATTATGCAACATCCACTTTGGAACGGACCTTTCGAGTTTTGTGGTGCTGACTTTTCATGTTCACACCCTTTATTTCCCTCTTCTTTTTTTTTCTCCACACGATATCCAATCCAAATATAACATTGATTCAAACTGGGCTGCGAGTATTATACCCTGCCAAGGAGTCCTTTGGACCGAAATGAACAAGTGTGCAACAGCTAGTCAACCATAAAATGTCCTCTATGCTTGACCAGTCCACTTCTCCAAAAGCGGGAGGACTGAGTGGGGTGGCGGTGATGGTGGTAGTGGACGGAATAGGGGTGGGAGGATGGGGAGTGTGCATTGTTATCGACGACCGGGGTTTTCATTTGAGTTCTCTAGAAACGTATTACCGCCAGCTGCGCCGTGACAATTGTGTCCAGAGCTATATTTCCTCGGGGACTGCGATGGAAATGGTAATGACCTGAATCCCCCTGTGTGTGTGTGTGTGTGTGTGTGTGTGTGTGTGTGTGTGTGTGGCCACAAGCCCTCAGCTCCGTTGCAAAGTGTTTGTGCGTCCGTACATGTGTGTGTGTGTGTGTGTGTACGCGCGCGAGAGAAAGACAGAGCAAGAGAGTGGTAGAGAGAGAGAGAGAGAGAAGGAGGAGAGAGCAAGAAGGAGAGAGAGCAAGAGGGAGAGAGAGCAAGAGAGAGAGAGGAGAGAGACAGATAAATAGAGAGAGAGAGACAGAGAGAGATAGATAGAGATCAGACAGACAGAGACGGAGAGAGACAGACAGACATATAGAGAAAGACAGACAGGGAGAAACAGAGAGAGACAGACAGACATATTGACAGAGAGACAGACAGACAGAGACAATGAGAGATAGGAAGGAGAGAGAGAGGGGACGGGTAGATAAAGAGGGAGGGAGAGAGAGACAGAGAGACAGAGACAGACTGAGAGAGAGAGACAGAGAGAGAGAGAGAGTGAGTGACAGACAGACAGACGGATAGAGAGTCGGTGAGAGGAATGAAACGAGGGAGAAGAGGGGGGGGGCAGATTAAAAAAAAGAAAAGAAATCCTTTTCTTATAAGACACCACACACACACACACACACACACACACACACACACACACACAATCACGCTCCCCCAAAACCCCTCACCAGAAGATAATGTATTTCATTTACCTTTCAAAAGGAGCTCTCTCTCCAGCACTGAGGGCAGTTGGTGGAGATGTCGGTGTGTGTTAGCTTCCTCCCTGTTTGTCTGCTCGCTTGTTTATTGGTTTCATTTGTCAGGAAGGAGCCCCTCCCTCTTCCTGTGTGTATGTATGCACACGCAATAAACGTGTTTATTTATTTATTTATATGTGTGTGTGTGTGTGTGTGTGTGTGTGTGTGTGTGTGTGTGTGTGTGTGTGTGTGTGTGTGTGTGTGTGTGTGTATGTGTGTGTGTGTGTGTGTGTTTTGTGTGTGTGTGTGCGTGTGCATGTGTGTTTGTGTGTGTGTGTTTTGTGTGCGTGTGTGTGTGTGTGTGTGTGTGTGTGTGTGTGTGTGTGTGTTGTGTGTGTGTGTGTGTGTGTGTGTGTGTGTGTGTGTGTACGTGTGTGTGTGAATGTGTGTGAGGTGAGTGGGCGTATGTGTTTAAGCGTGTGTATGTATATGAGAGGAAAGTGCAGAGAGTGTGAGTTGAAGGAAAGGGTAACCCCCACACCCCCTCACCCCGCCCACACACGCGCGCCAGAGCTAGACAGATGGTTAGATAGCGTGCACACACAGATGGATATAGTACGTATAAATATAAAAAATACATACATGAATAAATAAACACACACACACACACACACACACACACACACACACACACACACACACACACACAACCGGGTGATTCTTTCGATTTAGCACAACTTTTTGACGACTGCTTATCGAATAAGTTTCCACGTGAAAAATTACACATTAAATTCTGTAAGCAAATACTTGGAGTACACAAAACAGCTATGGTGCTTCCTGTGCTAGGTGAATTGGGCAGATTCCCAATAAGTTTAAAGATAATAATTGCCAAATTATTACATATTGGATTCACATAATTCAGTTACCAGAAACTTCCTTCATCAACAAATTATATAAGTCCATATACCAACAAGAAAATACAACTTCCCCATGGTTGATATTTGTTAGAAAGATACTCGAAATTACAGGCCTTGATCACATTTGGAAAAATCAATTCACATTCAGCGTACATAGACTGAAACACGTCGTGTATAAAAAAAATTAGAAAATGAATACATCAAACACTGGAAAGATAAAAGAGAAAAAACATTAAAGCAAAAATTTTACAATACGTTTGTAGCAGAGTACAAAACTGAAACCTATCTTTTAAATATATCAGATACAAAACACAGACAAGCTTTAACGAAACTCAGAATAAGGGCGCATGACCTAAAGAATGAGGAAGGTAGATATTTAAATATTCCACAAGAAGACAGATTATGCAACAAGTGTAACATACTGGAAGACGAAATCCATCTTCTTGATAATTGTATTAAATATAAAACCTTAAGGCGACAACTTTTAAAAGATATTCAAAATTCGA
>NC_134894.1:32946748-32984248 GCF_041734735.1 Babylonia areolata
ATTAAAATGGTGGTAGGAAATAATATAGCACCAAAGACAATTATTGAAAAAAAAGGTGTGCCGTACAATGTTCTGCTGAGACATAGTCAACAGACAGACAGATAGAAGGAGAGAAGAAAGAAAGAAACAAAGAGGGAGAGAGAGACAGAGAGACAGACAGAGACAGAAATGCAGATGGAGACAGAGACATAGACACACAAACAGAGACAGAGACTGAGAGAGACCGATATATCAATAAAAAGAGAGAGAGACAGAAACAGGAAGACAGAGAGAGAGAGAGACTGAGACAGAGACACAGAGAGACTGGGACACACACACACACACACACACACACACACACACACACACACACACACACACACACTGGCACAGAGATGGAGAGACCATCAGCTCGCACAAACACGGTAATCCAATGAGACACAAGAGCACAGGCGGTGAGGCGCTCCCCTCGACAGGACACGGGGAAATGAGTGTCTCCAGTTAACGCTGATGAGTTTGAGGGTGCTGGGGGGTGGAGTGGGTGGGAGGGGTCTTGGTGGGGGGGGGGGACCCCTAGGTGTGTGTGTGTTGGGGTGACCACCCTAAGGGATTCAGTCGTGTTTGTCACCGTGTCTTACCTTGTCCCCGTACCGTTATCCTGTCCTTTGAATCGCAGAACCTGTCTTGGTGTATATAATGTATGTGACATGAATTAAAATGGTGGTAGGAAATAATATAGCACCAAAGACAATTATTGAAAAAAAAGGTGTGCCGTACAATGTTCTGCTGAGACATAGTCAACAGACAGACAGATAGAAGGAGAGAAGAAAGAAAGAAACAAAGAGTGAGAGAGAGACAGAGAGACAGACAGACAGAAATGCAGATGGAGACAGAGACATAGAGACACACAAACAGAGACAGAGACTGAGAGAGACCGATATATCAATACAAAGAGAGAGAGACAGAAACAGGATTCAGATTCAGATTCAGATTATTTATTCATTAATAGGCCTAGGCCCCTTATGAAGGGGTAAGTGACAATATAAGTAATAACAAACAAAATGAAAATATATAACCAACCATAATAAGTACACATATTACATTAACGCTGCAATGAAGTACAGCATCTTAAGATGTCACGATATCCCGAAATTTAAATGCCTGGTGTAAAAACAGTGCCAGATTCCATATATCAGTATGTCTCGTGGATGACAATAATAAACCCAGTTTGAATAAACATGGCTGTCGATAGTACTTAGGTGGTATATATTTTTCTCTAATTCTACAAAGAGCTGGACAACGAAAAACAAAATGTACCTCGTCTTCTTTGTATTCTTTACATAGTGGGCCAATTAAATCATTGTCAGTAAAATCTCTGTATCTATAGTAATGTGTAGCTAAGTCTGACACACCTAACCTAAATCTTGTTGTTACATACTTCAAATACATGTCCATGTTACATACCAAGTACTGTTTAACATCATGCGTATGTCCAAAAGTTCTATAGAAGCTAAATCTTTCACTGTTTTGAATATGGTAATTCCAGTCCTGCCATCTACAATCAATCAAGCGTTGCCGAAAAGTCTTACAAACTGATTTATACTACCAACACCTTGATTCAACCATACATCACCAAATCCATATCTAAATAAACAAATACGTACATCTGTGACCCAATTTCTCTTTCCCCTAATATCTAACTCATACAACATTTTGTAAGCTCTATAAGGTATTCTATAATCTTCCATTTGTAACAACTTAAGCCAATAACGTATACACTGTATAGCAGAGTTAATATATATCGGATGTCTATTTGTTTCACCATAAACAAGATCATTAGGTGTACGCAGATCTACGCCTAGAAATTTCTTCAACGCAAACAAGTGCACAGATTCACATTCCAACGCGGCTTTATGCAGACCCCATAATTCAGAACCATATTGCATGACGGGTTGTACCTGAGCATCAAAAATTTTCAAAAACAATTGTAGAGAAGTGTTATTTAACGAAGATAATCTTTTTATAACACACAATAAGACATTTTTGGCCTTGCTAGCAAGATCTTTACAAGCAGAAACAAAGCTCAAACGTGTAGTAAAATTTATCCCCAAATATTTATAAACATTGACAACAGGCATTGTAATGCTATCATAAAACCATCTTTCCCGTGAACCTAAATATCCCCCCTTTCTAAATACAATGATAGTAATCTTACACATGTTGACTTTCAGTTGAAGGGAACTTGCTGCACGTTGTAAGTTATTCAGCTGAGTCAAACACGGTAATCCAATGAGACACAAGAGCACAGGCGGTGAGGCGCTCCCCTCGACAGGACACGGGGAAATGAGTGTCTCCAGTTAACGCTGATGAGTTTGAGGGTGCTGGGGGGTGGAGTGGGTGGGAGGGGTCTTGGTGGGGGGGACCCCTAGGTGTGTGTGTGTTGGGGTGACCACCCCAAGGGTCTCAGTCGTGTTTGTCACCGTGTCTTACCTTGTCCCCGTACCGTTATGCTGTCCTTAGGATCGTAGAACCTGTCCTGGTGTATATATTTTGTATTTGTATTTCTTTTTATCACAACAGATTTCTATGTGTGAAATTCGGGCTGCTCTCCCCAGGGAGAGCGCGTCGTTACACTACAGCGCCACGCATTTCTCTCTCTCTCTCTGTCTCCTGTCATTGCAGGGGTTGGACTATTGGAGCTACATCAGCTGTACTGTATTTGTATTTCTTTTTATCACAACAGATTTCTCTGTGTGAAATTCGGGCTGCTCTCCCCAGGGAGAGCGCGTCGCTACACTACAGCGCCACCTATCTTTTGTGTATTTTTTCCTGCGTGCAGTTTTATTTGTTTTTCCTATCGAAGTGAATTTTTCTACAGAAATTTTGCCAGGAATAACCCTTTTGTTGCCGTGGGTTCTTTTTGCGTGCGCTAAGTGCATGCTACACAGGGGACCTCGGTTTATCGTCTCATCCGAATGACTAGCGTGCAGACCACCACTCAAGGTCTAGTGGAGGGGGAGAAAATATCGGCGGCTGAGCCGTGATTCGAACCAGCGCGCTCAGATTCTCTCGCTTCCTATGCGGACGCGTTACCTCCAGGCCATCACTCCCAGAGGCAATGCGACATAAATTAAAACGGTGGTAGGAAATAATATAGCACCAAAGACGAATATTGAAAAAAAAAGGTGTGCCGTACAATGTTCTGTATAAAATACAGACAATGAGCTTAGCTTGTCAACAGATGCAATGATTGCTGCAATGCAAACACATTGATAAAACAGATAAAACAAGAACAGCCAGCTATGCCCTCAGCTCAAATCAAATCAAATCAAAATATGGTGCTTAGAGCCATCTCAAGGCTATCGCCACGTTAATACCTACTACAAGGGTAAAAAAAAACAACCAACAAAACAAAACAAACAAACAATAAAAACAAGTCACCACTTTAAGCTTTCAACTCAAAGTTAAAAAAAACAAACCACAATGCCCTCAGCTCTCTTCACCGTCTGCTTAACTCTGGGGCCAACTCATGGTGGGAAAGCCAACAAAGTTAACGTCTATAATAGCTGCCTCGTCTTTGTCTAGTATTTCACTGTGCTGGTCTCGTGCCACCACGGAGCGTTTCATGTCAAACTCCCTGCCAGCATCTACACTGAGCCACAGCCACTCATCATTGTCTTTCTTTGTCAAATGTGAAATATGTCATCAACTGTCGACGTGGGTATTTTCTGCAGGACTTGGCACAATCATTCCTCTGTTGCCATGGGACCTCTTTTACGTGCAATGAACTGACGCAACAAAGGACCTCATGGTTATCATCTGCGTCTACATCATCGCATCTAGCGTCTACACCATCACAATTGAAGGGCAGATACAAGGTGAGCAGATAAGTCAGTCAGTCCCTGCTCTAAAACAAGCCCCTCGATACGTCACGAAGCAGGCAAGTGGGAACCTCAGGGAAAAAAAAACGGACAGATGAATCACACAGACGCACGCGCGCGCGCGCACACACACACACACACGCACACACACACACACACACACGCGCACACATACACACACACACACGATCGACATTTACATTCCCACACCCTTTTACCAGGCTAATAAGTAGGCCTATATAACCTCCCTTCGCAACTCCCCCCCCCCCCCAGCCCCATCCGCACGCCCCCACCCCAGCCCATCTTTCTGCTTCATTTCTAAAGCTGCACACTCAGTCTAATCTTGGACTAATCTGAATATCTCCAATTTTGTTCTCTTGTCAGTCTGCAGTCTCTCTGTGTCTGCAAACATACAATTGGAAACCTAATATATATAATTATATATAATTATATATATATATATATATGTATATATATATATATATATATATATATATATATATATATATATATACAAATATATATATATATTGCATTTCGCTTAGGTTTCCAGTCTAATGATTGATGTAAGTGACAATTTCAAAGTCTAATGAATCACCTGCAGAACAATGTCAGATTCTCGACAAAGATAAGTTTTGCTGGCTGATTTAAACGGACGGGTACTTTTTTTTTTATATACAGATTTTTAGATATGTTGGTATGAAATTCCATTGTGTCCCTCCTGGGTATGCCATTCTAATCTTCAACCGATTGGCCAGTTCTTATTTATTTGAAAATATTGTTGTTTTATACCTGGACTGATTTTAGGGAAATCGTGGAATTTGCTAAAGGGCAAAATCAATTATTTGATGCATTTTGATTGCTTTAATATAATTATTGCATCGAGAGAGGTGGGAACAGAGAGAGAGAGAGAGAGAGAGAGAGAGAGAGAGAGAGAGAGAGAGAGAGAAACAGACAGACAGACAGACAGACAGACAGACAGACAGAGGAGGAGAAAGAAAGGGAGATTTGATGGATGGATTTCAGGAGGGAGATGATTAGAAAAGCATGAGGATGAAAGGTTTCTGAAAATTTAGAATTGAAGCAATTTTATTAATGTGACCTTTCCTGGGTATGCGTTTAGGATATTAGATGGAATTAAGATAGTCACTGACATATTCTTATGATTCATTTCAGTTTTGCTTAGGCATGTTATGTAAAGTTATTTCGTGAAATAACATGACCTATGCATTTCGATATTTCATCAAATCACTAAGAACTGAAGTGATTTCATGAAACCTCGTGACTGGTTACACAAAATAACTAAAAATTTCAGGGATTTCAAAGAATTACTGGTTTCACATACTTACTCTGTGTGTTGTGTGTGTGTGTGTGTGTGTGTGTACATGTGTGTGTGTGCGCGCGTGCGCGCTAGCGTGTGCGTGTGTGTGTGTGTGTGTGTGTGTGCGTGAAAGACACAGAGAGAGACAGGGACAGAGACCGAGAGAGAGAGAGAGAGAGAGAGAGAGAGAGAGAGAGAGACAGACAGACAGACAGACAGACAGACAGACAGACAGACAGAGATCCTCGTAAAACACACCAATATCAGCTCCGCCCCCCGTTCAGGAACTTCGTCACTGTTGAGCACAGCACGTGACAATCGCACGGGGGGACGGCTGCAGGCCGACCTCATTGTGCCTTGATTAGCACGGCCCGGCCGGCAGGGAAACAAGCTGCTGACAGCAAATGGTCCGCGGCCTGGGGGAGGGGTTCGCAAAACACCTAGGTCTTTTTGTTCTTTTCTTTTGTGATCATGCAAAACGTTGTCAGCTTTCCATTAGCGCTTTCGTGCTCTTAAAAACAGCAGAAAAAAAGACACACACAAAAACAAACAAACAACAAACAACAACAAGAACAACAACAAAAACAACCAACCAAACAAACAAAAACGTCCGTTTCTGAGCTGGTCACAAAACGGGTACGACCAAAAACACGAAACACGGAGAAATGATGATGAAGATACAGGAACACGTTTTTTTTTTTTTTTTTTGAAAGCTCAAATCCCATATAGATATGTAAACAGAACAGCAGGAGAAGACATCAGACTTGTCCACGGAAATTATTTTGAAAACAGCCCTTATCTCAGACTTCCACCAACGCCGCTGTCTTTAAGTAATCTCGAGTTGATTTTTTTGTGTGTGGAGCAGGAAATTGAAAAAAATGCGAACCATTTCCTAAAGCCCTCCACTACAAAGGCTTACAAATCCGAGTGCGACCAGCTTTGGGGGAATAGACCCAGTTGGTTTCAGTACATGTCCACATATTATTGTGGCATAAAAGCACGAATCGAGACGACGATGGACACTATATCCAGGCAAGAAGGGAAACAATTATGAAAAATATATTTGAAATAAAAGGAAGGATGCCCCCGCCCCCTTTCTCTCCCTCTCCCCTCTTCCACACACGCACACTTTTCTCTCAAAGAGAATAAGGATAACATTAAACTGCGACTGATGTAGGCTTCATCTTTTACCATGGGAGGGTTAAGTCACTGTCGATCATAATTACCATCACTGTTTCTTTCTTTGAACAGTCTGCAAGCTCGACATTTCGTCCACACCAGCCTTAGTAAGTAAAATGCACTCCTTGTTAGCGTCACCAGGAGTTGTTGCAGATCTCAGCAGGGCCGTTGTCTACTCGCTTACACTCACTGTCCGCTTGACCGCATCCACACGTAGCACTTACGTTTCTAGTGACGTCACTGATGACTTCATCAAAACAAGGGAAATAACATCTGAAGGCTGAAAATTCACATATTTGATCTATCTAGAGTGGCATATATCTCCGTGACCATTTTCTTAATTTTGGTCTGATTGCTCTAGATACTGGTTTATAACTACTGTACCCCCCCCCCCCCTCCATCAGCACCAGCGACGTGTTTTCTGCATATAAACATTCTGAAGTGGATACTGAATTAACTAAAATGAACATCGAAGATTCATTGAATCGACGGTACAGAGTATACTCAAATTTCGGAATGTCTTTTTTGGAGCGGTGTTCTCCGACCCGAATTTTACACGTTGCACTTAGCACGAAGCCGAAACCAGCAATAACTTTGTCCTTCCTCTGTTTATATTTGGTTTCCAAACCTACGCAGTTGTTATTCTGTTTTTAAAAGTTGTTTAACTACGAGGGTTTTATTATTATTATTTTCCTAAACCCCGACCATGACTTTTGCAGTTACATACCTTGATGAGGCTGTGTCGTGTTTTTACACTTTGTGTCATTATCAGGATGGAATTCAAGTGGGGGAAAAGAACGAACAGCATCTAAGGCCAGACATGGTAGCTATTTTTAGCTATTTTAAAAACAGTTTTATTCTACATTCCCATTATTATTATAGGTTGATATTGTTAGGTATCACCAAGGATTCACAAAAGTTAAAGAAAAACAAAAAACAAAAACAAAAAAAAAACACAAAAAACAAAAAAACAAAACCCACTCTTCATGCACCGGTTGCCATGAAAACGATTCAAAGTGGCCTCTCTATCTGTTCTTGATTTATTATTACCTGAACTCATTTTCTACGTTAGGATAGCCGAGTCAAAGTGAAAGTTCTTTTGTCAGCTGTTCATTAAAAACAATCAAGAACAGGAAGTATAATTTCTTTTCAATATTTTAGATATAATGCTATTCCAACGTAGAGAGTGAGTTCAGGTAATGACAAATCAAAAACAAAAAGAAAAACTGACATACCTATAATAGTTTTGTAGTTATATGGCTTTAAATTTTTTGTGTTTGTCGGCCATTTTGAATCGTTTCCATGGCAACCGGTGCATGAAGAGTGTAATTTTTCATACATTTTTTTTCTGAATCCTGGGTGATATCTAATAATATCCACCTATAATAACACTCGGAATTTAGAATAAAACTGTTTTAAAAATAGCTGCCATGTCTGGCCTTATGACGTTTAGCCAATATCCATCCTCATTGTCATAAAAAAGGCCATCCAGTCTGTGGTGAGAGAAGTGATGTCTGCAACAAAACCAAGGAAAGTTTTTTTTAATGTTTAGTGTACA
Organism: Babylonia areolata; assembly: GCF_041734735.1. Lineage (NCBI taxonomy): Eukaryota > Metazoa > Mollusca > Gastropoda > Neogastropoda > Buccinidae > Babylonia > Babylonia areolata. The sequence continues at coordinate 32,954,667 of NC_134894.1, forward strand.
TTCATTATCGGTTGTTTCTCTTGTTAGATTAACGACTTCTCTTCTACGAAGTTCATTAACCCTTTCAACGCCAGTCAATTTGGAGTGCAAAATTCCCTTGTACTATCAACACAGAAAAGATGGTGTCTAGGAATAGCAGGGGATTCCTCCTGTGATGTGTTGAAAATATGGCTTATCCTACCGCTGAACATAAAGAGCAGTAGGTTCATGGATAACAGACCTATGATCTGGTCACCTTTCAGTGACATGTATCCTCTACCTAGTTTGTGCATAAAATGTGAGTTTGGCCGTGAAAGGGTTAAATGATTTTCTGTAATTGTACTTAGATATCTATTTCAAATATTCATATTTGATTCCACTCTCCACCATGTGAAACTGCATGTTTTGTGCACATCTGTTATGCATGTGTGGGTGTATGTGTTAATGTGTGTCTTCATGTTTTACATTTATTTGCTTATTTATCATCATTGTTGTCTTATTTATTTATTTAATATTGTTATTACTACTACCTTTTTTTCATACTATAATTATTATTTATTTATTTATCTATTTATGTATTTATATTCTTATTTATGTACGCTTATCTATTATTTATTCACCTTTTTTTTCCTCTCAAGGCCTGACTAAGCGCGTTGGGCTACGCTGCTGGTCAGGCATCTGCTTGGCAGATGTGGTGTAGCGAATATGGATTTGTCCGAACGCAGTGACGCCTCCTTGAGCTACTGAAACTGAAACTGAATCTCCACATACCCGGTTTCAACCAACTCACCATTCATTCTCCCCCCCCCCTCTCCTACCTTCTAAGCGACAATATCCAAGTGATTGTTTTCAAACACTGGCTGGATGCCACAAACCTACTGCCACATGCATGGCACACACACCATGTAGGTTCTAAAGACAGAAGGAGAAGGAAGAGATGGTTTAGAAGGAAGAGAAGGAGGAGGAGGAAGAGGAGGTGATGAAGAAAAAGAAGAAGAAGAAGAAGAAGAAAGAGGAGGAGGAGGAAGAAGAAGAGGGGAAAAGACGAGAGGAAGAGGAGGAGAGTATTAAAATATAGAAATACTTTTACTTGTAGTAGTAGTAGTAGTAGTACTAAGAAGAAGATGAAGAAAAAGAAGAAGAAAAAGAAGAAGAGGAGGAGTAAGAAGAGAAGGAAGAGGAGGAGGAAGAGGAGGAGGAAGAACAAGACATGAAGAACAAAGTGAAGCAGGAGAACAAGACGAGCAAGAAGTAGTTCAAGAAGAAAAAGAAACACCAGAAGACGAAGAAGAAGAAGAAGAAGAAGAGGAGGAGGAGGAGAAGCAGGAAGAGGAGGAGGAAGAACAAGACTTGAAGAACAAAGCGAAGCAGAACAAGACGAACAAGATAAAATACAAGAAGAAAAAGAAACACAGGAAGGAAAATTTAAAGAAGACGAATTTTAAAAGATGAATTTAAAGACCAATTTAAAGAAGAAGAAGAATTCAAAGAAGAAGAAGAAGAAGAATTTTAAGAAAGAGAATTTAACGAAGAATTCAAAGACGCAAAAGAATTCGAAGAAGAAGAATCTTAAGAAGATGAATTTAAAGAGGAAGAAGAAGAAGACGAGAGAAAAAAAAATTAAGAAGAATTGAAAGAATTTACAGAAAAAGAAGAAGAAGAAGAACCTAGACGAAGGAAGAAGAAGAAGAAGACGAGAGAAAATTTTTTAAGAAGAATAATTTAAAGAATTTACAGAAGAAGAAGAACTCAAAGAAGAAGAAGAAGAACCCAAAGAAGAAGAACCCAACGAAGAAGAAGAAGAAGAGAAGAAGAAGAAGAAGAAGAAGAAGCACCATTAATAAGAAGAAGCAACGCGAAGAACAAAAAGCAAGCAAGAAGGGAAACGGGCAGACAACTTTCACTCCCAACGTGTGATCGTTATTCCGCCGGAAACCCGCTGTCCCCTTCATCCCTCGTCGTTTCTTCTCTCTTCTTCTTGTCACTGGCCAGCTTTCCCTTTCCTCAGCTGTTCCGAATATATTTGCATTCGACACAGGAAGATACAGGCATGTTTTATTGGACAGAGAGAAAGCCGTGTGTGTGTGTGTGTGTGTGTGTGTGTGTGTGTGTGTGTGTGTGTGTGTGTGTGTGTGTGTGAGAGAGACAGAGACAGAGAGAGACAGAGAGAGAGAGAGAGACAGAGAGAGAATGATAGAGACAGAGACAGAGAGACAGACTGACAGACAAAGGGGAGAGAGAGGGGGACACACACACACACACACACACACACACACACACACACACACAGAGAAAGACAGACAGACAGACAGACTGACAAAGGGGAGAGAGAGGGGGAGACATGCAGAGAGAGAGAGAGAGAGAGAGAGAGAGAGAGAGAGAGAGAGAGAGAGAGAGAGAGAGAGAGAGAGAGAGAACGAACGAACGAACGAACGAATGAACCTTTCTTATTGAGGGAAAAACGGAATAAGCACAAATGTCTTGTTTTCGTCCTGCCCTCATGAAAAGGGAAAATGAACACTCAATACAAAGGCACAACATTACATGAATAAATTTCAAATCATGTCACCAAAATAAAATATATAAAAAGCGTTGAACAACATAAGTTCATCATGCACAAATGATTCTTAGATCAGAAAGAAAAGAAGAAAGAAGAGAGAGAGAGAGAGAGAGAGAGAGAGAGAGAGAGAGAGAGAGAGAGAGAGAGAGAGAGAACTCAGAACTCAAAACGTTTTTTTATTCAAGGATTAAGATTTTAGGCATGGCCCAATCTTCCAATCTGCCCTTGCTAATCTACATCAATTACAACAACATAAGTATATTTAAGGGAAAGGGGAGAAAGAAGAAGAAAAAAACCACAACAACAACAACAGAAAGAAGTCCTGCAGAAGGAATATGATCACACACACACACACACACACACACACACACACACAGATTGACAGAGAGAGAGAGAGAGAGAGAGAGAGAGAGAGAGAGAGATTGAGAGAGAGAGAGAGAGAAAGAGACAGAGAGAGAGAGAGAGAGAGAGAGAGAGAGAGAGAGAGAGATTGTGCGTGTCTGAGCATCTAGCTTTCCATCAATTTGGAGGACCAGCTTTTTCACACACACACACAGAAGGTGACTGAGAGAACTATTTTTGTGTAACATTTGAGGAAAAAAAAAGAGTGTGGTTTTATTTGCTGACATTTGAGCGACAGAAGCGTTGCAATTTTTTCTCCCACTCCCTTCATTCAAACAAGTTTAAAAAAAAAAAATGTCGACGCACACCATATCTCACATTGTTAAGTATTTTTCTTTATTATCCCTATCCAATTAATTGCTGGAACATGGTTAACATCCGGCACAAACACCTGACGTCAGATTCAGTTTTATATGTCCAGCTTTTATTTAATTTTTTTTTTTCCAGTGAAGCAAATTTCTCCGTTCAATCAAACTGAAATGCTGATTATGGAAAATTAGGTTTCGGATCAATCACCAGCCGCCGTGACCAAGTGGTCAGCGTTTCGTACTTACGGTTGGGAGGACGCGGGATCGATTCCCGGCGTAGTGGAGTGATGGCCTAGAGGTAACAGGTCCGCCTTGGAAGCGATATAATTTGAGCGCGCTGGTTCCAGTCACGGCTAGTCGCCAATATTTTCTCCCCCTCCATTGACCTTGAGTGGTGGTCTGGACGCTAGTCATTCGGATGAGACGATAAACCGAGGTGCCGTGTGCAGCATGCACTTAGAGCCCACGTCAACAAAAGGGTTGTCCCTGGCAAAATTCAGTAGAAAAATCCACTTCGACAGGAAAAACAATAAAACTGCAAGCAGAAAAAATATTTTAAAAAATGGGTGGCGTTGTCAGTGTAGCGACGTGCTCTCCCCGGGGAGAGCAGCCCGAATTTCACACAGAGAAATCTGTTGTGACAAAAAAGATAAATACAAATACAAATAGTTGGGGGTTATTGGTCCGCGACCGGCTCCTACCCAGAGTTGAGTGTGCTTTGGGCTTAATTAAATGGGAAGACTGGGACCACACAGTCGAGTGTCATACACTTCACGGGTGCGTCTTTGGGTGCGTTGCTCTATTTTCCTGGCCAACACTGCAAGTGTCTGTATCTCTCGGGCCTGGTAAACGCCGGGATATCATTATGAGAGGAAGCGTAGAGTGCAGCCTTGTCACGGAGTCCAAAACCTAAAACGGATCTCCATCGCAACATCGTAATGATCATCCTCTAACTTTGTCTATGATTATATGAAAAAAACTGTCCAGCGTTCTACGGCCTTTCATGCTCTGCTCTCATGGCGACCCGAGTTTCGATCCTCCCTCACTTCCCTGCTTGGGGTGAATCCTTTTAAGGTCTTCGGCGTCGGCGGGTTCAAGGGGGACTCTTGTTGGTAGAGACGTGGTGTCGGTCTTCACTCTGGGGGAGACACTCAGTCAGCCTGGTTTCGCGACTAAGCAACTATTGTCGTCAGTAAGGGGCTTAGTAGGTGATGTCCTAAGTACATCATATCAAAACAGGCACGACTGAACACCACCGAAGTGACTCGTCAGCAGTGCAGGGTCTCCTCTAGTGTGTGGCCTCCTGGCGACCTAACCTCTATGGTCACTGGTGTATTGCCGACGCTGTGACTGCGAGAGGCGAATCTGGGTGTGGCTGTGTATGGGGGACACGGAATGGGAGGCGTGGGAGTAATGCCACTGAAACGATACATATGACGGGGCAGAAAAAAACAGAAGAAGAAAAAAGGGCGGTTTTTAGTGTTGCAGAGCTACCGCGAAGTTGGGGTCTGATCTGCAATATGGAGTCTTGTCTGAAACGTCTTTTCCTTCTTCGTTTTGGGCTAAGACTTTCCCGTTCACTCGTAAACACGAGTGGGCTTTCACGTGTATGACCGCTTTTGCATTGCAGTCATACTCTTTTTTTCGGTGCTGTGTGTGTGTGTGTGGGGGGGGGGGGGGGGGGGGCGGAGTGCATGCCGTGTATGTTCTTGTTTTCATAACCACCGAACAATGACATGAATTGTGGGATCTCCAAAGTGCGTATTTGAACTTCTGCATGCGTATACATACGAAGGGGGTTCAGGCACTAGCAGGTCTGCACATTAGTTGACATGGGAGATCGCCAAAATCTACCAGGCGCCGTGACCAGGATTCGAAACCGGGACCCTCAGATCGAAAATCCCACGCTTGAACCGCTCGGCTGTTAACCCGTTTAGTCTTTACACAGGTTTGCTTTCAACATGATGAAAGCCCTGTTGCGGTATTTGCGGTCAGCAGTGTTTAAAAAAACAACAACATAAATGGATGGAGGGTTCACTTGTAGTTCTGCGAACGGGACTGTCATTTTCCTTCTCACATACTGTTTTCTCCTTAACTCGCCTCTCCCTCTCGTGCCATGCTTTTATGAAACACGAAAAGGTGAAGACCAAACAAAATCATTTCTTTATTTGGACGGGGGCAATAGCCGCGAGGTTAAAGCGATGGACTTTCAATCTGAGGGTCTCGGGTTCGAATCACGGTGACGGCGCCTGGTGGGTAAAGGGTGAAGATTTTTACGACCTCCCAGGTCAATATATGTGCAGACCTGCTAGTGCCCGAACCCCCTTCGTGTGTATACGCAAGCAGAAGATCAAATACACACGTTAAATATCCTGTAATCCATATCAGCGTTCGGTGGGTTATGGAAGCAAGAACATACCAAGCATGCATACCCCTGAAAGTGGAGTATGGCTGCCTACATGGCGGGGTAAAAACGGTCATACACGTAAAAGCCCACTCGTGTACATGCGAGTGAACATGGGAGTTGCAGCCCATGAACGAAGAAGATGAAGAAGAAGAAGAAGAAGTTTCTTTTTTTTGTAGATAAAGACTGAGGCCTCTTGCTTTCCCCCTTCAGTGAAGGGTGGACACACACACACACACACACACACACACACACACACACACACACACACACACACCTCTGTGTTATTCTATCGATCTATCCTTTCCCCTCTCTTCCATTTCAGTTATTGCATCAAAGGGTGCTTTACTGAAATATCTGCATGAACTGATACGGTTATGTTCGTCAAGAGGGCATTTCATAAAAGCGCAAACTTCCCTCAGCGCCACGTTATCCAGTTTACTCGTTTTTTTTTCTATTCTCTCTGAATCTGGGATAACGTTATTATCATATTTGATAACTTCCGAGAACACATCCACAGCCAAATATTGATTTCTTACTTTCTTATTTCCAAACGGTGAAAAGCTTTTTTTTTTTTCTTCTTTAAGAAAAACAACAAACAAGCCCCGGATCTTGATCGCGGTAAATATCGACACTGACATTTATGTGGTTTATTCCTATTCCATTGCCTGTGACCGGAAAAAAAAGTTTGACAGTTGGGAATTCTTCAATGTTTTTTTCATAGATATCATGAAGCTAACTGCTGCTTTCTTCCCATTGGAGAAAGATCATTTAATATTCCCGGATCGCCACCCAGAATCTGCCCGAGGCCTACAGCCGACAATTGCACAAAATTTAATAAAAACAACAACAAAAAACAAGCTGATAGAAATAATCTCCTTACTGATGGAGGTAATCATTTGTTTAAATGCATGCCGCAAATCAGAGGGATCTCAGAAGAGAATATTCTCCTTTTACCCAGGAGTTTGGGTTTCTCTTTGAAAATCGGTCTTTTCCCAAGATCTTTCTAGTTTCCGCCTGATCTCGCATCTTATAATTTTCACTGATAAAAAGTGAAAGCATTTTAACAAAGCTCAGCTCTTTGTTTGCTCATCAAGAAGTAACACAAAGAAAGAAATCAGAAACATTCACAAGCCGTTCCTTGGTTTTGCAATGGCCTCCTCAGACAATTGCCAGACCCTTTCCTCCCTCTCTCTTACTCTGCGAGGATCAGCATTTGCTGCCTCTGCTTCTTAACTTAATCTGTATTCGGCTGGATGAAATCATATTGTTCTTTGATCAGCTGATCGCAAAAGACCACACGTCTGCGCGTTTTTGTCGAAGGACGGAACACACTATAAAGCTAAAACCCGAAGGGCGAAGTTGGAAGGGTGGGCATCTGGAGATCATGACATGACATGGGAGCAACAGCCACGTGGGACAATGCCGTTGCGGTGCAACACCATTATGTTGCTATCGTTATATCTCGCAGGGAAACCAAAGTAAAGTACAATAAGTTCCTACATTAACATGTATGATAACCGTGTCCGACCATGACCATCAGAGCAGCAAAGTAGGCACCTCCTGTCCTAGCTATTGTGGAGTGTCTTGCCTAAGTTACATCCTCACTCTCCCAGCCAAGACGGCTTTATGGCAGTTGGTTTGGGATGGTCCTCAATGGCAACTAGCCCCCAAAACTTCTGCGCTAGGTGCCAGTGCAATCTTGCCTCCTAGTTTGAGAGTCATAGACCCAGTGGAGAAACCATTGATCATACAGTTCTCACTTTGCTGTTGGCGCAAATTAAAGATTAGATCAATCTCTGGTATTTCACCATTAACATGAATACCGTTGATAGTCTGGCTATGCCCAGTAAGGTCCAGAAGAGAACAAAGAACGTACAAAGCCTAGAAAACCGTTCCAAGACGACCAACAACAAAAAAAACCAAAAAAAAACACAACAACAAACAAACAAAAAAAAAGCTGAGTGAAAGGATCCGGTATTTCCCCCTGGGACATAAAACTTCCATTTCATATACGAGAGCTGAAAGAGAGATCTTGCCTGAGACTCCGGCCCAAGCCCTGTGATATAACGCTGACCAGTCACACGAAAGACCACGAACGAAAACCTGACGGAAGTTGTGATGTAAGCGACCGAACACCAGAATAGTTTGACACGCGCTGACGGACCCAGACAACTGCGCACACTCGAACTGTGACTTTGAGGCGGCACCCTCCCCGCAGGGTAGGAAAACCACTATGATTCTGTGTAAAGGTGTGTGTATCCTTGCTTCCACATCTCTGCAGGCCGTGGCTGGCTCCATGCGTGATGCGAGGGGACTCAGGGGTGTGACAGAGGTGTGCAAAGTCCAAATCGTTGGAGGTAACGAGTGACGTCATAATAATGGCTGATGAAAGTAAATGTGCCACGTGCCTGGATGATAGCTGGTGGGATGGGAGAGAGAGAGAGGAGAGAGAGAGAGAGAGGCTGAGAGAGAGAGAGAGGGGAGTAGGAGAGAAATGGAGAGAGAGAGGGAGAGAGAGAGAGAGAGAGAGAGAGAGACTGAGAGGTGGAGAGAGGGGAGCAGGAGAGAGAGACAGACAGAGAGACAGAGAGAGAGAGAGGGGTGGGGTGGAAGAAATGCGAGAATGACAGAATGCGAGAAAGGTAGAAAGAGAGAAAGAGAGAGCGAGAGGAGAGAAAGAAAGCAGGGTAGCTTAAGTTGACGTAGAAAGCGAAAGAGAAAGAGAGAGAGGGGGGAAGGGGGGGGGACTGAGAGAACAGTTCAAAAAATAAAATACACACAAACAAATCAATTAATGAATAAATGAACACTATAATAAATAAATAAATAAACAGATAGATAAGTTTCAGTTTCAGTAGCTCAAGAAGGCGTCACTGCGTTCGGACAAATTATTATACGGTACACCACATCTGCCAAGCAGATGCCTGACCAGCAGCGTAACCCAACGCGCAAATAGATAAATAGATAAATAAGTAGACAAATGAATAGATTAATGCATAAATTACTTTTAAAGAAATATCCCCTTTAGTTTTGCCATTTCCCCATTTTCTAAAAAAATATTTTTCACTCAGGAAAAAGGTGATGAATCTGGGAATATCAAAAACAAACAAACAAATAAAAACAGCAAACACAATAACCCCTTCTTTTTGCCATTCCCCCATTTCACTCAGGGGGAAAATAATGAATATGGGAATATATAAAACAAACAGACGAAAAACACCAGATAACTGGAAGCAAGACGCATAATGAATCTGGGAATATCAAAGACAAACAAACAAACAAAAACAGCAGACACAATACCTCCTTCCTTTGGCCATTTCCCCATTTCACTCAGGGAAAAATAATGAATCTGGGAATATATAAAACAAACAGACAACAAACAGCAGAAAAAAATGGAAACAAGTAGGAGGAATACGATGACAAAGAAAGAAAGGACACGAGAACACACTCTTACAATAAGGGCGCACGATGTTTACCTGTAGGCCAGAAAGATGATGCAGGCCGGGAGGAGGAGGAGAATGCTGAGGCTGTTGCACACCGTGCCTAGCACGTACAGCACGTGGAAGTCCTGCCCACACCACGTCATCAACTTGTGTCATCGTCAAACCACCGCATCGCGCGTCATCAGCAACAACGTCATCAACTAGTCGTCCAGGCAACGTCATCATCATGACGTAGCAGTCACCATAACGTCATCATCAACGCAAGCAGCCTATCAAGTATCATTTCATCAAGTATCAAGTATCATCAACATCGATTTCAGACAATGTCGGTAATCTCTGTCTGTCTGTCTGTCTCTCTCTCTCATATCGGCCAACCAAACCAAAGCACCTGCAAGCAAATCTAACATTACCAACCAAGCAGCTATACTCATTCATGCACAATCACCTCAAACCGTTCAAACACACACACACACACACAACCAACCAAACCCAACAAACCTACCGAACGAGCAAGCATCAATTCAAAATCTACCATCATCGATCAAGCAGTTCCTCGCTAGGAGCGAAAAACCCTCCAACCAACCAAGACAAGATTGTGTGCCCGTGTGAGTACATGAAATAATGTGACATTTCATGTGACTTGTGCTTTGTGCTCACAATCAGTGAAGCATTACGTGCACGAAAGTGTGTGTCGTCTCAAGTGACTGAGAACGTTGGATGTTTTTGACTAAACGATGATACCCAAACGTAAAAAAAAAGAAGAAAAAAGAAGAAGAATACTCTTACAAAATGTCTACAATCACCAATATGTGTGACGGGACATTGAACGAAATTCCTCCTCCTCATAAGCAATGACAATGGTCACACCAGCTGATCAGTCAACAGCAGCAGCAGGCCCTAACACCTCCTCACAATCAGTCAGTCACAATGGCCACACCAGCTGATCTGTCAACAACAGCAGTAGGCCCTAACACCACGTCCTCACAATCAGTCACAATGGCCACACCAGCTGATCTGTCAACAACAGCAGTAGGCCCTAACACCTCCACCTCACAATCAGTCCCAATGGCCACACCAGCTGATCTGTCAACAACAGCAGCAGGCCCTAACACCTCCTCCTCACAATCAGTCACAATGGCCACACCAGCTGATCTGTCAACAACAGCAGTAGGTCCTAACACCTCCTCCTCACAATCAGTCACAATGGCCACACCTGCTGATCTGTCAACAGCAGCAGCAGGCCCTAACACCTCCTCCTCACAATCAGTCACAATGGCCACACCAACTGATCTGTCAACAGCAGCAGCAGGCCCTAACACCTCCACCTCACAATCAGTCACAATGGCCACACCAGCTGATCTGTCAACAGCAGCAGTAGGCATTAACACCTCCACCTCACAATCAGTCACAATGGCCACACCAGCTGATCTGTCAACAACAGCAGTAGGCCCAAACACCTCCTCCTCACAATCAGTCACAATGGCCAAACCAGCTGATCAGTCAACAGCAGCAGCAGGCCCTAACACCTCCTCACAATCAGTCACAATGGCCAAACCAGCTGATCAGTCAACAGCAGCAGCAGGCCCTAACACCTCCTCCTCACAATCAGTCAGTCACAATGGCCACACCAGCTGATCTGTCAACAACAGCAGTAGGCCCTAACACCTCCACCTCACAATCAGTCACAATGGCCACACCAGCTGATCTGTCAACAACAGCAGCAGGCCCTAACACCTCCTCACAATCAGTCACAATGGCCACACCAGCTGATCTGTCAACAACAGCAGTAGGCCCTAACACCTCCACCTCACAATCAGTCACAATGGCCACACCAGCTGATCAGTCAACAGCAGCAGTAGGCCCTAACACCTCCACCTCACAATCAGTCACAATCGCCACACCAGCTGATCAGTCAACAACAGCAATAGGCCCTAAAACCCTGACCTGCATGGGCACACAGGCCGTGTAGTCGGTCCATTCGTGGCCACTGGTGGGGTTGGTCCACCACGTTCCGTTCTCCGTGCACATCCGGTAACCCCGCTCTGAAACACACACACACACACACACACACACACACACACACACACAAGCATGCAAGCACACACACACGCATGCAAGTACACACGCACACACCCACACACACACACACACAGAGTCAGAACCCTCAATAAAGATCTAACAAAATTCAGAACACTTAACTGAAATGAAGATGGAAAACTTAATGACACAAGTAGCTTCGATGTTCTTATGCACAATGACGATAATGAACTGAATTTGAGCTGTGCTTTTTTTTCCCTTTGTCCTCAGGATGTAATATGGATTGCTGTCTTTCCATCCGAGATGAACGTTTCTGTAACTCCTAACATAGGGTTATCCCCCTTGCTGGGGTGGTGGTACCTCATCATCCCTTCCGAGATGGGCGTCCATCCTTTATCGGGTGGGGGTACCTCATCCTCCCTTCCGAGATGGGTGTTCATCCTTTATCGGGGTGGGGGTACCTCATCTTCCCTCCCGAGATGTTGTTGAGGTGTTGTGTGGAGGGGAAGGTGGGAGAGTGGGACTGACTTTGGCTGTGGATTAATGGCCTAGAGGTAACGCGTCTGCCTTGGAAGCGAGATCATTCGAGCGCGCTGGGAATCACGGCTGAGCCGCCGATATTTTCTCCCCCTCCACTAGACCTTGGGTGGTGGTCTGGACTCTAGTCATTCGGATTATACGATAAACCGAGGTCCCGTGTGCATCATGCACTTAGCGCACGTAAAAGAACCCACGGCAACAAATGGGTTGGTCATGGCAAAATTCTGTAGAAAAATCCACTTCGACAGGAAAAGCAAATAAAACTGCACGCAGGAAAAAAAAAAGAAAGAAAAAAAGTGTGGCTCTGTAGTATAGCGATGTGTTCTCCCTGGGGAGAGCAGCCCGAATTTCACACGGAGAAATCTGTTGTGATGAAAAGAGAAATACAAATACAAAATACAAATTATAGTTGGTCTTTGCATTGTTTGGGCGTTGTAATATACGCGAGTGGTTTTGGGTGTTCAAGCTGGTGTTGGGTGTTTACTATGGGCATTTAGTTTAGTATGTATTCTTGACTGAAGGACATTGAGTTTGTTACGTATTCTTAATGCAATGTCTTGTCATAAATCGTTATGTTTGCATACTTAGTTGGACCAACCTGTATGTTTTAATGGATGATTAAAAATGTTGGGACAACTGTAATTTGAAACGCTTAGAGCAAAACCATTTCATGAGGCGATGTATAAATATGCTTATCATTATCACGCGATCTTTCGCAGAGCTGGCTGTTTCCTATTCACCAGCTAAACATGTCGCTTTTCTGTGTTCTTGTTTTTTTGGGTTTTTTTTACTACAGTTACCAGTGCGCGTGATGAGACATTAAATGAAATTCCTCCTTCTGCTGTTTTTTTTCCTTTGAATGATGATTTGATTATTCAGTTTTATGTCATCTTTCGGCACGTATAAACACCATATCTGGATGGAGGGGGACGGGAGGGGGGTGGGGGGCGTGGGGGTGGTGGTGGTAAACGATGTGTTCTGTGTGGCTGAAAAGGTGTTTGCATTTATTTTATATTTAACCACCTGGATGCCTAAAACAGCCAATGCACGCATGTTCAGATACTGGCAATTTTTTTGAGGTCATGGCAAAGGTGTGTTGTTTGAAGAAGATCAAGCTGATCAAAGAGTAAAGGACAAGGCCGGTATAATCTTTTTTCTCAATTAGATTTTTATTATGAATTCCGCGTTCCCAGTGTGATTTATTCTCCTGCTAAAAACCGTTCGATCAGACGAAAGGCGCTTCAGGAAATGAAGGGCTGCTGAATAAACTGCTCTTCATTACCACATAGCAAGTCTTATCCTCATACCGAAAAAAAACGGAACATGGGTCAAATTAACCCCCTTTCTCTTCTCCTAATTCCGATAGATTGCAGGGGGACAGGAAGTTGTTAGACTCACAGTGATGAAGCTAGATCGTCAAGAAAACATCTGTGGATTGCAAGAGATGGATCATTATTGACCACGCGTCGTCACACTCATTTTAAAATGTCCGATATACAAGAGAGAGAGAGAGAGAGAGAGAGAGAGAGAGTCTTTTGAACGGATAAAAGATGAATATTTCAATCAAAGCGAATATGTTTGGTGCCTGTATTGTGTTTGGAAAAAGAAAAAAGAAACGAAAACCCCCCCCCCAAAAAACCAGAAAAAAAACCCAAACACACACACACACACACACACACACACACACACACACACACAAACCAGGACGTACCGTCGTTATGTGGGTTACCGAAAACGGAGTATGGCTGTCTTCATGGCGTGGGAAAATAAACAAAATACGTGTAATATTAAATTTAATGTCTGTGTGAGCATATGTGTGTGTGACTTAAACCTGATCGAATGACACAGGAAACGAATGATGAGCGCCCAGTGGCAGCTGTCTTTCGGACCTAGGTAGACAGCCTGTAGTGCAAATGGCTCTGTGTTTGTAAAGCGATTAGAAGTTGGTTTCCAACCGAGGATATGCGCTATGTAAGTATCAAAATCATCATCATCATCATCATCATGATTGGCCTTAGCAGGCTTTGTATACATACACAAACACACATAAACACCACACACACATATATATATATAAAGATATAATAAAGTGTATGTCAGTGCGTGTGTGAAGGGCGGAGGGGGTGGGGTAGGGGGGTCAGTCCCAGAAAGTTATATAGCCTCATCAACTGAAGGACAGCTGGACACACACACACACACACACACACACACACACACACACACACACGGCATGACTCTTACTAGAGACAAACGTAAGGGACTGGAACGCTACCAAGAGCTTTGGTCAGAGTTTTCTGGCAGCTTTCCTCCTCTTTTGGCGCTTCGCATCCAATAACTAATGGCCAGAGTTTCCCTCGTCTGTGATCTCCTGGACTTGGAAAGACTTCACTGCAAAATCCACAACAAACGCATGCTAACTAGCCGAGTCATTCACCCTCCAGGCAGTGGCACTGGGGGGGTGGTTCTTTTCATCCAGGGATACGCCTGACACCTTCACATAACAGTGGAAAGTGCGTCTGTTGCTGTGAGCAAGCTTTTTGGACGACCTGTTGAAGTGTTTGAAGTGATGGCGTGGAAGTGCGAACATGGCTGTGAGAGTCCCACTGGACGCAGCCCCCCCCCCAAGCCCCCCCCGCCCCCCGACATCCCCCCCCCCCTCAAAAAAAGCAGTCAACATGTTCTGCGAAGGACTTCAGCACGCTGTTTACACGTCGGACATGCCAGTGGGTATCCGAAAAAAGCTGACAGGTTTTAGTTTGCCTCGATAAGATCGTACCAAATAAAAGTGGTGCTTTCTTCTTCTTCTTCCTACCCTTAAAAAAAAAAAAAATCCATTATGGTGTGCATTTCTATGCCCTTTTCATGAGCACAGGGTGCTGCGCGGGTCCAGCCACGGGAAAGTCGCAGCAGGTCCAGACTTGATTTCAATGTCGATTTACGCAAATTTTATTTTTAGAAACCACAACCTGTTTCGGGATTCCTCTCTCTCGAAACACGTAACCAAATATGTACATCCTCTGCAGTGGTACACGTTGGTTCTCCCTTTGTCAAACAGGCACCAAGCATAATTTAGAGCTTCAGCCATTGAGAAAGAGCTCTGACTGTCTGCATTTTGCGTCTGCATGGCTGTGTTATCTGTGGCCCGATCTAGGAATTTGCGGAGAGAACACACACACACACACACACACACACACACACACACACTCACGCACACACACTCACACTCACCCACCCACACACACACACACACACACACACACACACACACACACACACACACACACATTCTGTTTGTCCATAGAATTAAAAGGGTACCCGGATAAGTTAGCTAGGCCTGGCTATGTGACATAAAGTTAGAGGAACAAATTCTATGGATAAAAAAAATGCAAATCTCACACGAAATTGTCTGCAGTCTCCAGTGTGTGTGACGGGACGATGATATACACAGTTCTTCCTCGCTCAGGACTGGCGAAATGGAAAGAATCCACGACGATTATACGGAAACGTGTCTCTGACGGACACACAGAGAGACAAACAATTGCGGACGTCATCATGCCTGAGTGTGTGGAATCAATCACCAAGCAGACTGGTGTGACCTATCCCCCCGTGCCTTCCTTCATGTTGTTTCGTGTGACGGAAACCTCGTCAAGCCATGGGGAGAAATCAGCAAGATCCACAACACAGTCACAACCTCTCGTTGTTTTTCGGCATGTCCTGGCTAACAGGGACGGATTAGATGATCTGTCTGTCTGTCTGTCTGTCTCTCTCTCTCGTTTTCCTCGTTTGTTTAACATCCCCCGGAGATCCAATCTCTTGATTATTTATATGTCAGCAGGTCCACTGGAGGTAATTTTCATGTCCGCTAGAGTTAACTGACAACAGGCTCTGATTCTGTTCTTTGTTCCTTTTTGATTTTCCTTTCTTTGCAATCTGGTTTATGTTATTTCTTATACGTTTTCTTTGCAAAATCAAACCACAGACAAATGTCTCAGAATGAAAACACAACAGCAATACCCCCCAAAAACAAACAAACAAACAAACAAAAAAACACAACAAAAACACACACCTAAAACAAGAACAAAACGTAATTGCTATAACGTTCCCGTATCACGTCCATATGATATAACTTTCCGCTTCAATATGTTTTGCCTCATTCACGAGAAAACGCACAGATAATGTTAGATCTGTCTCTGATCACCAAAGTGGAATGTCCACTTCATTGCAGTCCTAATGATATCGTGTTCAAAACAGCTATGAACAAACTAAACTAAAAAGAAAGGAAAAATAGAATTCAAAAGGCACACACATGCAATGGCCGTGTTTATCAGAATAATCATCTCAATAACTATTTATGCTGTTAGTTTATTTTTCTGCACGTGCACAGCAAATTACCTCAGCTCACAAAAAAAATTCAACGAACTTCTTCACTCCGTGAGTTGCAGTCTCTTTTCAGAAGAATGCCACCTTCTGCGATTTGATAGTTAGCCTGGACAGTACGTTAACTTCAGAAGGATGCCACCTTCTGCGATTTGATAGTTAGCCTGGACAGTACGTTCACTTGGGGAGATCAAGACAGCGTATTTTGAACGAAGTTGTCTTTTATTGATTAGTAAATCTACTTACTATGTTGTTTTCTGTCTCATGGTTTTTTTTTCTGCTCATAGTGGATTCAGCATGGTTTGGCCCTTCGTTTTTTCTACTTAATCAAGCACGCCAAAATCAACACGGAACATGGCATTGACATCACGATGTAAATCACGCACGGGCAGGCTTGTAAGTTATCTTGAGGTATCTTAACTTCTGAACATCTAAGTTGTCCTCATATTGAAAGGTGCACTTTCTGCCTGAGTTTTAACGTGTTGTTGATGATAATGCGAGGATAAGGCCTTATTCTTCCCAGGTAAATGTGAGAAAATACATATGTTTATTACAGAAAAAACAACAAAAACAAATAGCAAAAACAACAAAAAGTAAAAACAAAATGTGTGACTGATATGTTCAAAATAATAAAATACGCACACAATCAAATAACTAGATATCTGATCAAATTCAATGATGGTTACTTATTGTGATTCTGACACAAGAATGAATCGGTTTTTATGTTGGTGACCAACTGCTAAACTGACAGGTTTATCTATGTTTATGAACAGATTAATCAATTATGATAACAACATCACTAATGGACATTATAAAGAGAGAGGAAATGTAAAAGTGCTTTGCACTGATATATAACGCAAAATTTTCACTGGGCCATATTGTGTTTTCTGTTCTCATACTCAGAACGTAATGAAGGCGAATCCAGTTAACTTTTTTTTCCCCTCACAACACTCAGCCCACACTCACAGCATTTACTTGTGCCTCAGTATACGAAAACTACCCTGCTGTCGATGCACTGAAGTAATACACCTTTTCAGTTCAGATCAGGCTTCGTTGATATCATCCAGCATAACTAAGCCACTTTTTTCAAAAGCATTTTCTCTGTCTGTTGATTTATTCTTTAATTTCTGTTCGAGTTATCGTCCACTAGATGACGATTCTGCATCGTAGCAAATTAATGTTTGGCTGAAATATGTCATTAAACACAACCGGGTGCCTAAAATAGCTGAGACATGCATTCACCGACATCAAATTACTTCAGCAAATTGGGGAGGGGGTTACTGGGCTGGGGGGGGTGGGGGGGAGGGGAAGGGGGTGTTAATAGTCCAATTAATAAAGGGATCAGGAACAGTTTGTATCATGAGCTTCACATCTCCAGCATGATTTATTCTCTTAACGGGGACAAAGCGACAAGGCAGAAGCCGACGGTGCCTGATGAATGGCTGCAGAATAAACAGCACTTCATTTTACTAGAACGATGTGCTCGTATCGAAAACGGGAAAATCGATCGAACCAATGGCCCATTTCACGCTGCCTCCGAGCAGGAAAACAAAATGCCAACGGAACTAGGTCCATTAGTCCCTGGGAAGTGGCTGTCCATGAATCCCTTGGCAGTGGCTATATCATCGTGAAAACAAACCTGATAGGTTAAAACGGGTTAGCGTGTGCCTGTCACACTGCACATTCATGCAAACATACAAACAAGCAAACAAGCAGCGCGCATTGTTCACAACGCGCGCGCGTGCGCGCACACACACACACACACACACACACACGGGAGAGAGAGAGAGAGAGAGAGAGAGAGAGAGAGAGAGAGAGAGAGAGCATCCCCCCCCCCGACCCACCCAAACTGAGAGAGACAGAGACAGAGAGACGGACATACAGATAGACAAACAGAAGGACGGACAGAAAGAAAGACAAATAAAATGAGACAGAGACAAGGATGAACAAAAGCAATGATGACAGGGATTTCATACCGAAAGGAAAATGTGAAATTACACGATACAAACTGATGGATTTCTCATAGTTCTATCATAGACTTGCAACCTCTCTGGTGTCTCGAAGAAGACTAGACGTCATAGTTCTATCATAGACTTGTAACCTCTCTGGTGTCTCGAAGAAGACTAGACGTCATAGTTCTATCATAGACTTGTAACCTCTCTGGTGTCTCGAAGAAGACTAGACGTCATAGTTCTATCATAGACTTGTAACCTCTGTGGTGTCTCGAAGAAGACTAGACGTCATAGTTCTATCATAGACTTGTAACCTCTCTGGTGTCTCGAAGAAGACTAGACGTCATAGTTCTATCATAGACTTGTAACCTCTCTGGTGTCTCGAAGAAGACTAGACGTCATAGTTCTATACTTGCAACCTCTCTGGTGTCTCGAAGAAGACTAGACGTCATAGTTCTATCATAGACTTGTAACCTCTCTGGTGTCTCGAAGAAGACTAGACGTCATAGTTCTATCATAGACCTGTAACCTCTCTGGTGTCTCGAAGAAGACTAGACGTCATAGTTCTATCATAGACTTGTAACCTCTCTGGTGTCTCGAAGAAGACTAGACGCTTTCAAGACAAAGTTTAGCAAAAATGTTTATTGTATTTGTGGTAAACAGATCACACGAAATCATATTTTGTTTCAGTGTCAAACGATTGCCAGGTTACTTCCAAAGTCCTGTAAAGTTAGAACATTTTCAGAACAAAACATAACGGAAATAATGTCCAACCAATTACTGTTGACTGAAATTGTCGAATACCTGTTACATTGTCCGCTAGGAGTGTTTCTGTGATGCGATCTTCCAATATTGAATTGTATTATTATTATTATTATTATTATTATTATTATTGTTGTTGTTGTTGTTAGCATCATCATTATCATTATTCATATTGGAGTTTATGCAGTTAATTACCGTTACACAGATATTCCATTGTTCTTGTTTATCCCTTTTTTTCTGTATATCCCCCTTTACCACCATCTCCAACCCCAAATCACACACACACACACGCACGCACGCACGCACGCACACACACACACACACACACACACACACACACACACACACACACACTTAGATCTCTTAGTTCTCCAAATAAAAAAAGCGTGTCTTGAGATAACAACCGAAATAAAACACGTTACACGTCTTTTGTCGATCAAAAACAATTATGTAACTTTCATTTGGGTGCCTTCACACTGTGGGATTTCTTCAAATGAGCGGGCAGATCAGGCTGCCAGAAAGGCAGCGCGCAGTTGTGAAAGCTCAGTCCTCAGTTTTCCATTAGATTTACAAGAATGTTTTTGATGTATTGAGAAAGTTTCCCTTGATCGACTTAAGATTGGGCTAAAGGATTCAGACTGCCAATATTACCGCCACTGTATAAAGGCAATTACAGCGAGCAAACCCAAGGCTTTTTTGAATAATCTATCTGCCTCCCAGTTAAGACCGATTATAAGTTTATTTATCGATTTCGTTTAAATGCCCTTCGTACAAAATATTGTTTAAAACATACAGTGTTATACCAGCCGCCGTGGTGAAGTGGTTAGATTCGCGGACTGACGGCTGGGAGGACGCGGGTTCGAATCCCAGTGGAGGTGGGTTTTTCGGCCCGTAGCCGGCTCCTACCCCGAGTTGAGTGTGCTGTGGGCTTAAATGGGGAGACTGGGACCACACAGTCGAGTGTCATCCACTTCAAGGATGCGTCTTTGGGTGTGTTGCTCTAATTACCTGACCAACACTGCAAGTGTCTGTATCTCTGGGGCCTGGTTAACGCCGGGATATCATTATGACAGGAAGCGTAGAGTACAGCCTTGTCACGCAGTCCCAAACCAAAATGGACCTCCATAGCAACATCGTCATCGTCATCGTCCTCCTCCCCCTCCTTCATCATCATCAATATAAACAAAACAGTCTCAAAGTCTGTGGGCTTTCATGCCCTGCTCTCATGGTGACCTCAGTTTCGATACCCCTCCACTTCTGTGCTTGGGGCGAGTCTTGTCAATGTCTTCAGTGTCGGCAGATTCATGGGGGGCTGTTGTTTGACGGACGTGGTGGCGGTCTCCACTCTGGGAGGGACGCTCACTCAGTCTGGCTCCGCGACTAAGCTATTATTGTCGTTAGTAGGTGGCTTAGTAGGTGGTGTCCTAAGTACGTTGAATCAGAACAGGCACCACTGAACACCACTGAAGTGATTCAGCAGCAGTGCAGGGTCTCCTCTTGTGTGTGGCCTCCAGGCAACCTAACATCGATGGTTCCCTGCGGACTGCCGACGATGGAACTTTGACAGATGAACCCGGGTGTGGTCGTGTATGGGGGAATCTAAATGAGCGGCGTGAGAGTAATGCCACTGAAACGGTGCAGATGATGGGGAAAAAACAAAACAAAAAACAAACAACCCCCCCCCCAACCCCCCCAAAACATACAGTGTTTATGCGGAAAAGAAGTAAATGTCTATCATATTCTTGTCGAGCATGTTGAATAATTATCTATCATCCCGACAGTTTTCTGAACGTTTGAACCAAAGTCCAGTTGGTATCTACCTTCGATTGATTATGCTTGTTAAATAAGCATGCTTTATCCTGCTACAGGAATGTTTGAGATAGTTATACTTTACTCTCGGTCAGTCCAATCCTTCGCAGCTCTTCCTTTTAATCTCTGACGCTTTTTATGTCTCCTTTCCTGTCTGTCATCCCACCATCTCTTTTCATCGCCCCAACCCCAACGCGCACGCCCCCCCCCCCCCCCCCCCCTTCCGTCTAATATCACTTATCAGTGAAAAGACGTTAAACTAAAGAAAGAAACACACACACACACACACACACACACACACGACACGTCTAATACCACTCAAGGTGAAAAGACGTTAACTGAAAGAAAGAACAAAAGCAATGAATGCATGCAGGGAGAAGGGAACCTGAGAGACAATACAGAAGACGACAGCAGTGCTGTGTTTTTTTGCCACTACCCTCACTACAAAAGCAGAGTATAGCATGGCACAAAGCAGTGGACTCCCCACTGTTACAAATGACACCGCACAGTCGGGTTCATCAACTTGAAACGCAAGCATGGTTCCATTGAAGGCCACACACTCCATCCAGATGGTACATCAGCGCTACGCTCAGGTTAGACCTATAAGACTTTCTCATGTGACTTTGCCGACAGGAATAACCACGCCAGGAAAGTGGATATGGGAGAGGCGTGAGGGGTGGTGTGGTGTGGTGGGGTGGGGGTTTGCAATCTGACACTACGCCGACGCCACCAGAACACCACCCACCAACGCTAACACGAGCAGTGAAAAGAGAGAAATGTTGACTATTTTTGAATCGAACTCACAACATAGTGAATATAAGCCAGGCACTTTACCAACCAATCAATATTTCACAAGATTTTTTTAAAAAAAAACTCCAGCCCAAGGAGCTTTAAGGCAAGCCAGACTTCCAAAAGGACACAAATGAAAGGTTATGTCTTTAATGAGAAAACTCTCTGAAACAGTTAGAACAATACTACCCTCTCCCCTCCCCTCCACCCCACGGCCCCCTCCCCACGCGTGTGTGTACGTCATTTTCTATTTCTCCCTACCCCAGACCGGAAAATCTAGATCGGATGTCCGCGATAGATTCATGTTCACGATGCGATACATTCACCTTTGAATTTGTGAGTATATATATATATATATATATATATATATATATATATATATATATATAATCACACAACGTTCTTACTCTATAAACATAACTAGGATCAGTGCTTATCTCTCTGTATCTGTCTCTGTCTCTGTCTCTCTCTCTCTGTGATCATTTTGAATTCATCTTTTCCTTTTCGCCCTGAGGGATGGATGTAAAAAAAAATAAAAACATGTATGCTTATTCCCCTTCCCTCATCAAACAAATTCGTTATCGTCATCGCCATCTCTCCCTCCCTGTGTGTCTCTCTCGCACTAACTCTTCGGTTAATGGACAGGTTATATTCAATGTAAAGTGCTTACACCCACGCGTGCCCCTAACGCACATACATTGACAGACAGACAGACAGACAGACAAGCAGGCAGACAGACAGACAGACAAACACGCAGACAAATCCAGCATGCTGGCGCCGCGTGCTGTTAATCACATCTAGTACGTAGGTGGTATACACTGTTTGACATTTCCCCCGCGCCGCCCTCTCCCCACGCCCAGACGTAGGGTGAACGTAACACCGTGTTTCGTGCAAAGGAGACTACTTTTGATGCGTTTTTCTTTTTTTCTTTTTCTTTTAAAAAATAATTTATCTATTTATTTATTTATTTATCTATCTTGGGTTTTTTCTTTTCTAACACACATATATATATATAGTGGAGTGATCGCCTGGAGGTAACGCGTCCGCCAATGAAGCGAGAGAATCTGAGCGCGCTGGTTCCAGTCACGGTTCAGCCGCCGATATTTTCTCCCCCTCCACTAGACCTTGAATGGTGGTCTGGACGCTAGTCATTCGGATTAGATGATAAACCGAGGTCCCGTGTGCAGCATGCACTTAGCGCACGTAAAAAAGACCCACGGCAACAAAAGGGTTTTTCCTGGCAAAATTCTGTCGAAAAATCCACTTCGATAGGGAAAACAAATGAAACTGCACGCAGGAAAAAATTACAAAAAAATAGGTGGCGCTGTAGTGTAGCGACGCGCTCTCCCTGGGGAGAGCAGCCCGAATTTCACACAGAGAAATCTGTTGAGATAAAAAGAGAAATGCAATATATAAATCTGTTTTATATATAATTGATTAACTAATTTTTTTCTCAAGGCCTGAAGAAGCGCGTTGGGTTACGCTCGGCTGCTGGTCAGGCATCTGTTCAGCAGATGTGGTGTAGCGAATATGGATTTGTCCGAGAGCAGTGACGCCTCCTTGACTGATACTGTTGTTGTTATTGTTGTTGTTACTGTTGTTGCTGCTATTGCTGCTGCTTTTGTTGCCGTTGTTGTTGTTGTTGTTATTGTTGTTTCTGCTGTTGCTGCAGTTGTTGCTGCTGCTATTATTGTTGTTGTTGTTTGTTCCATTGTTGTTGCTGTTGGTGTTGCTGTTACTGTTGTTATTGTTACTGGTGGTGGTGGTGGTGGTGGTGATTTGACAGACAGACAGACAGTCCAGCATCATAGTTCGTCTGGTCTGCGTAAAGAGAGGGTGTTGGGGGTGGGTGGGTGGGTGGGTGGGGGGGCGTGAGGGGTAGCGGGAGAGACTGCCACTCTCGTCAAATGGGCTTGCGACTGCAAAGCCCCAACCGACGCAAGGAACTATCACCCCCCGTACCAGTCAGACAACTGCATATCTCCCTGAGACTGAAGGATGCCTTCCGTGTTGTTGGTGGTGTTCTTCTTCTTGTTGGTGGTGGTGGTCGTGGTGGTCTTGTTCTTGCTGCTGCTGGCTTCATTTGCTTGCAAGTCATGGAGCAAGTTTACTTTCTCAATATCCTTTCATCTTATTCTTCCTTGTTTATCTATTTATTCATCAATTAAAGTGTTTCTTTGTGGTTCCTGTATTAGCCGAAAAGAGGTAAGTAAGGAGTGGTGGCCTAGAGGTAACGCGTCCGCCTAGGAAGCGAGAGAATCTGAGCGCGCTGGTTCGAATCACGACTCAGCCGCCGATATTTTCTCCCCCTCCACTAGACCTTGAATGGTGGTCTGGACGCTAGTCATTCGGATGAGACGATAAACCGAGGTCCCGTGTGCAGCATGCACTTAGAGCACGTAAAAGAACCCACGGCAACAAAAGGGTTGTTCCTGGCAAAATTCTGTAGAAAAATCCACTTCGATAGGAAAAACAAATAAAACTGCACGCAGGAAAAAAAAAAGAAAAAAAAAGGGTGGCGCTGTAGTATAGCGACGCGCTCTCCCTGGGGAGAGCAGCCCGAATTTCACACAGAGAAATCTGTTGTGATAAAAAAGAAATACAAATACAAAATGTAAGCAATAAATAGATAAAATAAAATAAGGTAAAATTTAAATAAATAAAGAAAGAAAACCAAGAATATGGAAAAAAAACAACAATTTTTTAAAGCCACAAATTACTACATAGCAGATCCATCTATACATTCTTTGTGTGTTTTTTTTGTTTTTTTTGTTTGTTTGTTTTTGTTTTAGTTCCAAGCGATGAACAATTAATGCATCCGTTAATGTAAGACTAGTGCTTATACATGTGGGGATTTTTTTGTTAGTACACTTGTGTGTGTTACGTGTGTCTCATTTCTACAACCCCTCTCTCAAAACTGAATGCAAGCATGTAATAAAGTGCATATAATAAGATACGTTCGCATATGTGTGTGTGTGTGTGTGTGTGTGTATATATATATATATATATATATATATATATATATATATATATATATATGTGTGTGTGTGTGTGTGTGTGTGTGTGTGTGTGTGTGCGCGCGCGCGCGTGTGTGTGTGTGTGTATGTGTGTGTGTGTGTGTGTGTGTGTGTGTGTGTGTGTGTGTGTGTGTGTGTGTGTGTGTGTGTGTGTAATACGTTTCTCATGACCATACACAAATAACAGATTCCTTCAGATCACAACATATGAGTTTGAACAAACGCATTCCTCCGTGATCTCTCTCTCTCTCTCTCTCTCTCTCTCTCTCTCTCTCTCTCACTCCAACTTCTACCCCTGTGTCTCTGTGTCCCCAGTTCCTTACCTCCCTGTTTCCCACTCACTCCAAGTCTCAATGTTTTCAAAAAAAGGTATCATGACTATCCGATGGAAAGCGTTGCTGATTCAATATAGAAATTAAGTACCTGATAGAAATTTTTGTTATTTCTGTCTATGAATGAAAAAATTCATATAATGGTACTGTCCTCAAAGACGTCTTTCTCCCTCTCTCCCTTCCTCTGTGTCTCTGTTGGTCTGTCTGTCTGTCTGTCTTTCTCTATTTCTCTTTCTCTACATTTCTTGGCGCATATTTGTTATTCTAAAGTGTGTGTTTGCGTTTATGTGTACAATTTCCATGTAGTCCTTTCCATGATTTGTAATGGATGTGATGCTTTGATATTTTTTTCTTCCTTTCTCGTTTGATGTTATGTGATGCTATTTGCAATTAATTGTTTATATTCCTCCCCAATTTTCTCCTTTTGGGGGCTGGATGAAAAACAACATTGTTGCTTATTATTATATTACCCTCAGAAATAACATTCATTCAATCAATATCATTCATTCATTCATTCACCCACTACCCCTTCTCTGTTTGCCAGAAGAAGGCACAATATGGTTCCAGGTTATCACAATCTCCCTTTTTTTTGTAGATCTCTGAACATGCTCATGTTCACACTTTATTTAGAAAGACGTTTTATCTAACTATCGTGGATTTAATTTTTGAAATATGCTTTTGAGACTTCTTTCAAAAGGACACTGAAAGAAAGAACTCGACATCTCCAGATTTCGATGTTAATCAAAACCACAAGACAAGGACGATGAAATGATCGTTTACCGATTTGTCAAACCAACGCCAAAACACATATTGAAAGTTTCCAGTTCGTACGATAATGTAGAAAAAAAAATCCGCAAAGAATACTTTATAATCAATGGAAAGACATTTAAAAAAATGTGCAGGGTAAGAAAAAAGACCGCAAAAGAGGCAGTGATGATGAATGATGGCGGCGCGGCTATCTCCACCAGACACTCCCCATTTACCCCAGCTCAGGTTCCCTGAAGGAAAACATCATGCTTGTTGGAACGAGACAATGATCAAATGGCACGGCAACCCATGTAGTATGTAAATGTCAGATCATGCTGTGAAACTTTTCAGTGCTTGCACACACACACACACACACACACACACACACACACACACACACACACACACACACACACTCGACATTTCCAGGTCTAAAAACACTTATAGTGAATAGACAAACTGAAGATAAAACACACACACACACACACACACACACACACACACACACACACACACACACACACACACACACACACACACACACAGACAGAGACAGAGACAGACAGAAAGTGATATATATATATATATATATATGCACAGAAAGAGAGAGAGAGACGGACAGAGAGAAAGAAAGAGTTGATATATATATATATATATATGCAGGGGGAGAACACTGAATACTGAACACTTTAATATTACTATTGTTACATGTTGTTATTTGTAGAATGTACCCCCATGTCTTTAGGACTGTAAAGCTATTGACATGAAAGTGTTCAGTGTTCAATGCACAGAGAGAGAGAGAGAGAGAGAGAGAGAGAGAGAGAGAGAGAGAGAGATTCAGAGAAGAGACAGAGACAGAGAGAGAGAGAGAGAGAGACCGACCCTGTGTTGCTTTCAGGTTAAAAAAAATTAGTCCCCCCCCCCCTTTTCCATTCTCTATAGCTCTAAAGGGAATGAAACATTTGTTATGAAGTCGTCAGGTGACCACCATAAAGGCACATGTTTCAAGTTTCAAACAGACACCTTCATTTATGGAATATGATTATTTCCTCTCACACCCACGTTTTGTGATTCCCATATCAGAAATAAAACAAACGGCTTTGCGAGACATTTTTTTTTTCTGGACATTATCGACTGAAGTATTGCGTCACTGCATGGCTTTAACTGGTGGGAGTGGTATGGAAGATGAAACAGAAACTGAAAGTGCGTACATGATTGTATATCAGTGATCCGTGTAATATTCTCTGTTGTATCGCTCAGCTTTTATCACAGATTGACATAAGCTTACAGTTGGGCCAACAGCAAAGTGAGAACTGTATGATCAATGGTTTCTCCACTGTATGGAATAGGAAATTATTTACAGCTTTGTCTTTTGTGAAGGACTATGACTCAAACTAAGAGGCAATATTGCACTGGCTCTTAGTGCTGCAGCCTCGGAGGCTATTTGGCCTTTTGGGAACCATTCCAACGCCGTCTGTCCTAAAATCACTCTTGGCCAAGAGAGTGGGGATATAACTTGGGCAAGACACTCTCCACTACAATCAAAATCTAGCCCAGATTGTTGGGACAGCAGTTGCTTCCTCTGCTGTTCTGACGGTCATAGTCGGACGTTTCAGTTTCAGTTTCACTTTCTCAAGGAGGCGTCACTGCGTTCGGACAAATCCATACACGCTACACCACATCTGTTGAGCAGATGCCTGACCAGCAGCATAACCCAACGCGCTTAGTCAGGCCTTGAGTGCATGCTTACATATTTGTGTACCTATGAAAGTGGATTTCATTTTACGTAATTTCGCCAGAGGACAACACTCTCGTTGCCATGGGTTCTTTTTCAGTGCGCCAAGTGCGTGCTGCACACGGGACCTCGGTTTATCGTCTCATCCGAGAGACTAGACGCTCAGTTTGATTTTCCAGTCAAACTTGCGAGAAAGGGCGAGAGCGGGATTCGAACCCACACCCTCACGGACTCTCTGTATTGGCAGCTGAGCGTCTTAACCATTCTGCCACCTTCCTCCACCGGACACGACTGACTATCATACAAATCACTCTTCAGACACAGCAGAACTCGGGCTGTTCTTCCTCGTGATGTTCTGATGCCTCCTATTTTTTTTTTCCAGTTTTGTTTTGTATCTGCATAAATCGTTTATGTTTGTTAACATACCAAAGTGTGCTTTTTTCTACATAATTTCAGCAGACACATTTCTCTTTATTGTCGTGAAGGATGTTACGTGTCCGAAGTATGCTGCACCCAGAACAAGACTTAACATTTCATCCTGGTCCTTTTGGGAATTGAACACAGGACCCGAGCCTACCCCGCTGCTATCCACGTGCTTTATCTACAACCTTACCACACTGTTAATAAGACAAGAGTTCCTAGTAGCCGCGAAATTTCGAACAGTACAAAATCTGGATATATTTTGAAGCATAAGATTTCAGTTCAATGCATAGCGGTTGACTGTTTCCATACACTAGTCTTCATGAAAAAAAAATCATACATCCATCCCAGCCAGACAAAATTCAATCCCTGCTATAAAACCACCCCCACCAGACGACGTACCAAATATTCTGGAACCTATGAACATGACCACCACATACATTCTTGTCACACGCTTGTGATAACGGCCTCATAAAGACAGACACTGGGAACACACTGACACTGGCGTAACCGCTGAACACCCCCTCCGCAAAGTTGTCGATGGCTGTTGGCGGAGGTCGGTTAACTGCTAACTGTCGCCTGTCGGCGACAAATCAGGGCATCGACTACAATTAAGCGTGTCTGAGGTCCGTCAGGTTGTCGCCGTCCGACGACAAATGTTAAAGATCAATGTTGTAGACGACCCGAATCGATCGAGGCCATTCTTACTCTTGGCAAATTCACCATGTAGACTAGGGAGTGCTGAACTTCATGTCTGTCGCCTTGATACTGATGATGGTGGCTACAAAACAAGTGTGACTCTTGAATGATGTCACCAGGTTGCATCGTTCAGGCACAGACACCGATACATTAATATGACATTAACACACCGAAATCTGTCAATATCAAGTGCAAATACAATACCAGTCTCACTCTGTACCCACACATTCACGACCCCTCCTCTCCCACAGGCACAAAAACGTGCGTCACACATACACACCGACACCAACAACTTTGCGCTGTTGTTAATGTCAATGTCGTCCTCACTAATACATACGCACACACACACACACACACACACGTTTAGAGTTCAGCGGAGAGCCATGCACTTGTCATGTCGTGTTTCCAAGGGGAAAACAAAAGCAAATCAGGTTAATGGATTGGATCACAGAATTGTTTTCAGTCAAGAAGATCATATTTTTTTTTTATAGTGGAGAGTGATAATCCGCTTGTGGACCAGGCAACATATCCCCGCCTTCTCACACTCCTCCCACTATCTGGCCTTTTGAAGGTGAAACGGTAATGGCTTAAAATGTCAGAAGGTCTTAGCCAGAAGACAAAACTGATCAACTGATGGCCACATACATCACCGTCACACACACACACACACACACACACACACACACACACACACACACACACACACACACACAGACGCGCGCGCGCGCATAATATTATATATATATATATACATATATTGAGAGAGAGAGAGAGAGAGAGAGAGAGAGAGAGAGAGAACATCTTGTGTTATCGTTGACGCCTTTGGTGAGAAACATACAAATGAAAATACAAATAATAACCCCCCCCCCCCCATTTCTCCCCCCCCCTAACACACACACACATCTCTTTCCCTGAATAAGTATGTATCCAGTGAGCAGCCAGCAGTAAACTTCATGGTGCGAAACAGCTGTCGCTGTCTGTGCATGCTTTTCTCCCTTGAAGAGGAACAAAATGATTAACATGAGCATTAACGAAACATTTCCATGCCCACTTCCCCACTCCCATCCGAACTTCTCTAGCGCAAATCAGTTTTTTTTTAAGGCTAAAAGTGAAACGTACACTGGGTTTTTTTTTATGCTTCTTCACTTTAGGGGAACGAGGACATAACAAGAAATAGAATGTATTGTTATTCTCTCTCACTTCGAGGAAGCAACACGTTTCCTGTATATAGGAACAAAGGAGCCCTCTTTATACACAGTAAAATATG
>NC_134894.1:33001748-33009248 GCF_041734735.1 Babylonia areolata
TGTTGTTTTTTTTGTTGTTGTTTTTAAATCTCGTGCGTGCTTTGTGCTTCTCTCTCTCTCTCTCTCTCTCTCTCTCTCTCTCTCTCTCTCTCTCTCTCTCATACACACACACACACACTGAGGGGAGAGAAAAGGAATGAGAGAGAGAGAGAGAGAGAGAGTGAGAGGTATAGAGAGAGAAACAGAAGGACACACAGAGAGAGAAACAGACACAGACAGAGAGAGAGAGAGAGAGGGAGAGAGAGAGAGAGGCAGAGAGACAGACAGACAGACAGACAGACAAAGTCAGGGAAAGACTCAGAGACAGGCAGTCAGACATACAGTCAGGCAGGTAGACAGAGACAAGACAAGACATCATCTTTACATACAGTCAGGCAGGTAGACAGAGACAAGACAAGACATCATCTTTACATACAGTCAGGCAGGTAGACAGAGACAAGACAAGACATCATCTTTACATACAGTCAGGCAGGTAGACAGAGACAAGACAAGACATCATCTTTACATACAGTCAGGCAGGTAGATAGAGACAAGACATTCAATTCAAATACTTTATTATCTGCTTCAACGAAAAACAGAAAATTTTCTTTAGGCTCACTTAAAATAAAATGCCCGTCAGCAAAAATCAAAGAAAAAAAAACAAAAAAAACAAAAAAACACAAACAAACAACTGACACACCCTTCACTTATCATGCACACATCAATTATTATGTAAAAAGAAAAACATGTGGGTAAGATACTATTACATTATGATTCAGAGTGTAACAACTGTGTGTGTGTTGCGTGTGTGTCCGTGCGTGTGCATGCATCGTTTTGTGCGTGCGCAGGCAGGTAGACAGAGACAAGACAAGACATCATCTTTACATACAGTCAGGCAGGTAGACAGAGACAAGACAAGACATCATCTTTACATACAGTCAGGCAGCTAGACAGAGACAAGACAAGACAAGACATCATCTTTACATACAGTCAGGCAGCTAGACAGAGACAAGACAAGACATCATCTTTATCAACGCGGGTAGAACTTACGCCTTTGTAGCTTTCTACATGTAGCCATCACGCACGGGGGAGGTGCCGTGGGCGTGGATGTATGTATGTATGTATGTATGGATGGATGGATGGATCTATCTATCTATCGAGTAGGGGAGAAAGAGACACAAAGGCAAAGAGACAAAGACAGAGAGACGCAGAGAAGAAAGAGACACATAGAGACAGAGACAGAGAGAGAAAGACGCAGAGAAAAAAAAGAGCCATAGAGACAGAGACAGAAAGACACAAAGACAAAGAGACAGAGACAGAGAGACGCAGAGAAGAAGGAGACACAAAGACACAGAGACAGAGATATAGATACACAGAGACACAGAGATAGAGATATAGATACACAGAGACAGAAATATAGAGACACAGAGACGCAGAGAAGAAAGAGACACAAACACACAGAGACAGAGACAGAAACACATAGAAAAGAAAGACATAGAGACAGAGACACGCAGAGAGAGGGAGACACAGGAACATAGAGACAGAGACACGCAGAGAAGAGGGAGACACAGAGACATAGAGACAGAGACACGCAGAGAAAAGAAAGAGACACAGGAACATGGAGACAGAGACACGCAGAGAAAAGAAACACAGGAACATAGAGACAGAGACACGCAGAGAAAAGAAAGAGACACAGGAACATGGAGACAGAGACACGCAGAGAAAAGAAAGAGACACAGGAACATGGAGACAGAGACACGCAGAGAAAAGAAAGAGACACAGGAACATAGAGACAGAGACACGCAGAGAAAAGAAAGAGACACAGGAACATGGAGACAGAGACACGCAGAGAAAAGAAAGAGACACAGGAACATGGAGACAGAGACACGCAGAGAAGAGGGAGACACAGAGACAGAGACACATACGGAAACAGATGTTAACCCGAAGAGACACAGGCTATAAGGATACGAGGTTCTTTTTTCACATAACGTTTCTTCAATTACAATAAACATTACATATTCCATATATTCCCTTTACACTTTTCTGACGAAGGTTCAGTTTGCAAGTTGTCCCAGAAGACTTGCTTGAAAAAGATCTATTCGTGGTATTCCTATTTAAACAGACGTAGATTTAAAAAAAAAAGAGATAGATTGTGTGTGCATGTGTGTGTACATGTGTGTGTGTGTGTGTGTGTGTGTGTGTGTGTGTGTGTGTGTGTGTGTGTGTGTGTGTGTGTGTAGAATAGAATAGAATAGAACAGAATAGATTTTATTGTCATGAAACCTTAAGGTTTATAAGACACAAGTGCAATGGTAAGTGTGTGTGTGTGTGTGTGTGCGTGCGTACGTGTGCGCGTGTGTGTGTGTGCGTGTGTGCGTGTGTGCGTGCGTGTGTGCGTGCGTGTGTGCGTGTGCGTGCGTGTGTGCGTGTGCGTGTGTGTGTGTGTGTGTGGACCATGAGGAAAATTGTGGAAAAAAACAACACCTGAACATAAAAGTCCCATCGCAAATGTCCTGGAATGTGCAATGAAATGTCTGTAAAATCTGTTAACATCTGGAATTTTACTCCCCCCCCCCTCTCTTCCGTTTTTTTTTGGGGGGGGGGGGGGGTTTGGGGGGTCCCTCTCGCACCCCCCTCTCTCTGTGTCTGTGTCTCTCTCCCATTCTCTCTCTATCCTCCGTTTTCTGCCTTTTTTCCCTTCCAAATACGCCCATGACGAGAACATGATAGCTTTCTTTTTCTTTCCTTTTTTTGTTGTTGTTGTTGTTACCGATGTTATCATTCTGCTAGAAAATCGCCAGATTGATTTGTTGCCCCCCCCCCCACCCACCCACCAACCACCACCTCCCCATCACCCCCTCCCCTCCCCACCCGTTTCCATCTCTCAGACCTGTGGCCACTTGGGGAAACCCATTCAGGGCCACTTGGTTCGTGTTCGGTTCAACGCCCATCAATTCTACATGTTTCTACATGTGTTCATCGGCCTTTGATTTGTTCTTCCTTTCAGCGGCATTTTTCTGTCATCAGGGATGGATGCACACAGCTACCCCAGTTGATTATCGGCCAGCTGTTAAAAAAAAAATCAAGCAACCCACAGTCCCCACTGTACCGCCCATACCTTGTCACATAGGTGTCCAAAACCATCTGTTTCACCCCACTATACAGCCCATATCATATCACTAAGCGGTGTCCAAAACCATCTGTGTGTTTCACCCCACTATACAGCCCATATCATATCACTAAGCGGTGTCCAAAACCATCTGTGTTTCACCCCACTATACAGCCCATATCATATCACTAAGCGGTGTCCAAAACCATCTGTGTGTTTCACCCCACTATACTCTCATCTCATCTCATCTATCCCTTGACCCGTGGGTGGGTCGTTGGGGCACCATGGATGACTGCCTGGTCAGGTCGCGCCATCTGCCTCGGTCCTCAGCGGCCCTTTGAGTTGTGGCAAATGGCAGGCCCGTCCACTCTTTGATGTTGTCCTCCCACCGCTTTCTCTGTCTGCCTCTCTTCCTCCTTCCTTGTACGGTACCCTGCAAGATGGTCTTGGCTAGGCCGTCTGATCGTGTGACGTGTCCATACCAGCGGAGCTTGCGTTCCTTCGCTGTGGTTAGCAGGTCTTTGAATGGGCCAATGGCGTTTTGGACTCTTCTTTTCACTTCCTCATTTGTGATGTGGTCTTTGTATGTAATGTTCAGGATCTTGCGGAAGCATATCATTTCCAGGGCCTATCATATCACTAAGCGGTGTCCAAAACCATCTGTGTTTCACCCCACTATACAGCCCATACCTTGTCACTAAGCAGTGTCCAAAAGCCAATCGTCTGTGTTTCACGAAGTATCCGTAGTACCTACAAGACAATCCTACAAATAACAGTAATAACACAGATTCTATATCCATGCCCTGGAGAAGTTGACAGACAGTGGGAGGAGCATGAAGCTTAAAAGTCATGCGTCGAGCTGGAAATACTGACACAAGAAAGAAGACTCTTCCTGCTACGACCTAAACCATGTGTTTACGTGTTTTATTTCATTAACCAATTGAGAGTCAAACTTCCATGTTTCGGTACATACACGACAACGAAAAGAAAAAAGAAAAGACTGGCAACAACATCGTGCTACAACAGCCCACAGAGTACAACTAACACGCTGTTCGCTGCCAGGCATTACAGGCATCATCACCTCCTCAGGTTCACCGAGTCCATTCTCACGCTGTTTTGCTCAATGTCTACGAGATAACTGACCAGGACGCCAAGGCGAGTTGGACACGAAATGATGATGCCCAGATAGCTACTAACACGCACACTCAAACCATGATTCTGAGGCGGCGCCTTCTCGTTGGGTAGAACTGAGGGTTGGTCAGTCATGTATAACGCCGCGTCAGGCATGGCTGCCAGGTAGTTACAGCAGGCTGTTTGGGGCCTGGAGTCCAGAGCCCTTTGTCTTAACCACTCAATTGTTGCTGACGGGTAGTATGAATGTCAGTGAAGTGGCTTTTGTAGTTGTATTTCTTTTTATCACAACAGATTTCTCTGTGTGAAATTCGGGCTGCTCTCCCCACGGAGAGCGCGTCGCTACACTACAGCGCCACCCATTTTTTTGTATTTTTTCCTGCGTGCAGTTTTATTTGTTTTTCCTATCGAAGTGGATTTTTCTACAGAATTTTGCCAGGAACAACCCTTTTGTTGCCGTGGGTTCTTTTACGTGCGCTAAGTGCATGCTTCACACGGGACCTCGGTTTATCGTCTCATCCGAATGACTAGCGTCCAGACCACCACTCAAGGTCTAGTGGAGGGGAGAAAATATCGGCGGCTGAGCCGTGATTCGAACCAGCGCGCTCAGATTCTTTCGCTTCCTAGGCGGACGCGTTACCTCTAGGCCATCACTCCACATGAGCATGCCTTGCTGAGATTAGATGGAAATAAACGGTTAGGTTGTGTCGATCACCATTATTCACCATTATTATTTTCATTACTACTATCTTTTTTTTTTTTTTTTTTTCCCATTCATAATTATTATTTATTTATTTATGTATGTACGCTTCTCTCTCTCTCTCTCTCTCTCTCTCTCTCTCTCTCTCTATATATATATATACATACCTTTTTTTTTTTTTGTTTTTCTCAAGGCCTGACTAAGCGCGTTGGGTTACGCTGCTGGTCAGGCATCTGCTTGGCAGATGTGGTGTAGCGTATATGGATTTGTCCGAACGCAGTGACGCCTCCTTGAGCTACTGATACTGATACTGATACTGATATTCACTTGGTCTTCTTGGAATTACTCTGCTTGTCAGGCATCTGCTTAGCAGATGTGGTGTAGCGTATATGGATTTGTCCGAGCGCAGTGACGCCTCCTTGAGTTACTGATACTGATACTGGTACTTTTTGTTTTGCTCAGTAGAATCAATGACACCACTTTTAAAGTATACAATCAGCAGTAGTAAGAGCACCACAAAAGCTTGCAGCACTCATCTCATGATTCAGCAGTCACGGGGTTAACCGAGGACTCAGGACGATAGCGATTCCACAGTCAACTGATGGCCACAAAACTGAAAAACACGGACAGCTCTGACCACACCTTCACCTGTTCACTTCGCTCACGGACGTTCGTTCCTCTATCTTCCTTTCCCTGACAGAGGCTGCATTGATCACCGTTCTGACCAGTTCACTCAGATAACAGAGACCAGTCAATCTCCACAATGTCATTCTGCACGAAGTGGCATTCACACCCAACATCATTGGTGCAAACAATGACAGCTCACACGGGTACACTTGATGTACATGGTGTATGCTTCACGTGCAGCGTGTGTGTGTGTGTGTGTGTGTGTGTGTGTGTGTATGTGTGTGTGTGTGTGTCTGTGTCTGTGTCTGTGTCTGTGTGCGTGTGTGCGTGTGTGCGTGCGTGCGTGCGTGCGTGCGTGTGTGTGTGTGTGTGTGTATGCGTGCGTGTGTGTATTGGGTGCTTAACGCGCCTGTGTGTGACTGTTTCTGATGATGCCCTGCATGATCATCACTGTAGGGTTCAGAGCCTGATTTTATCGCTGGTGAACGTGTACACAGCTGCTGGACCATCACTTCGCTGTCCTTTTTTTGACTCACTTGTGTAAACAAAGTGAGTCTATGTTTTAACCCGGTGTTCGGTTGTCTGTGTGTGTGTGTGTGTGTGTGTGTGTGTGTGTGTGTGTGTGTGTGTGTCCGTGGTAAACTTTAACATTGACATTTTCTCTGCAACTACTTTGTCAGTTGACACCAAATTTGGCATAAAAATAGGAAAAATTCAGTTCTTTCCAGTCATCTTGTTTAAAACAATATTGCGCCTCTGGGATGGGCACAAAAAAAGAAAGAAAAAAGAATGAAGCCTAATTATATGCAAACTGCATTTACTGTTATATTTATATTTTTTGTATTCTCTAAACTTGGCACTTTGACCTCTTATTCTGACACAACAACAAGAGGAGTCATTATGAGAGAGAGAGAGAGGGCCCAGGATTGCCCGGAAAGCAAATGAGGGTGGTGGGAGTGGAGGTGGCAGAAGGGGTGGTTTGGTATAAGTTCGTGAGTGCTGGTGGTTGGGGTTGAAGTGTGTGTGTGTGTGTGTGTGTGTGGGTGTGGGTGTGGGTGTGTTGTGTGTGTGGAGGGGGAGAGGGTCAGGCGAAATGGACCAGGCAGTAGTAACATGAGACCACAGGCGGAGAAGTAGAAAATCCAAGGACACGCACACACCCCCTCCGTTGTGGTGACAAACCGAATTTATTGTTCCGGTACAGCACGAGGGACGCTGACATGAACAGTCGCAAAGCAATCGACTTTGAATTGAGACTTTCAATGTCCTGTTTTCAATGCGACAGACAGACACATCTATCTCTCTCTCTCTCTCTCTCTCCGCCTTTCCATCTCTATGCCTGTCTGTCTGTCTGTGTGCCTGCCTCTCTGTGTCTCTCTCCCTCTCTCTCCGTGCCTCTCTCTCTCTATCCTTGTCTCGCTCCCGCCTTCTGTTTCTTTTTCTTTTTTAAATCTTCATTTTTATCTCTTTTTTCTTTCTTTCTTTTCTTTTTTCATTCCCTTGTAATCTATCTTCTCTCCGTTGGCATTACCCGGCGTTTTCAAGGTCATGCAACACAAAAGAAAAAAAGAAAACACACACACACACACACACACACACACACACACACACAGAACTTTCTGTTTCTTAGTGTTTTATGAAAGCCTTAGTATTAACGCCCCCTGCCCCCGCCCCCCCCCCCCCCTCTCTCTCTCTCACTCTCTGGGGGGTTCCGGAGAGGAAAATGAATACAAAACCAATTTAGTAGTCTGCGCACCAGGCTTCTTCTCACAACTGATCCAGAAAAACTCCACCTCCCCCCCCCCTCTCTCTCTCGCCGTTCCTACCCCTACCCCCGCAACCGTTCTCTCTCTTCTTGCTTTTACTCATCTCTTTCTTATCCGCAGAATATTATCGTTCTCAGTTCTACCAGGAGAGATGTGAAAATCAAACTGAGAGCACGAGGTGAAAAAAA
>NC_134894.1:33011748-33021748 GCF_041734735.1 Babylonia areolata
TAGTCAGGAGTCTAGTTGAGACGTCCACTACATTTGTGTCTTTCCTCTGTCTTTCCTCTGAAAGGTCCGTCCAACTTGAATCAGGGGTCCGAAGAGAAATGCCGAGTGTTCGCGTGCTTCCCCGTGTGCGTGAAAGAGCGAGAAAGAGTGGGGTTTTTTTTTGGGAGGGAGGGTGGGGTGGTGAGGGGGACGGGGGTGGGGGTTACGGGAGGGAGGAAGAGGAGGGAGGGAGGGGGGGGTAGAGAGAGACAGAGAGACAGAGACAGACACACAGACAGGCACACAGACAGATTCACGATACACAGTGTGTGTGTGTGTGTGTGTGTGTGTGTGTGTGAGAGAGAGAGAGAGAGAGAGAGAGAGAGAGAGAGAGAGAGAAACACACAGAGACATTAACGCTTCACTATTCATATTTTTCCCCCTCTTAAAGGCATCATATTTGTTTGATTGTTTGGATTAATTATAAACCATGATATTATGCAAATTCAGCGTCAAAAGCAAAAGTGCCCTGATGAAAAAAAAAAAAAAAAGCACCCACGATCATTGTCGTCCTCATTATTCAGCATTGTCATATGCTATGGGGATATTCTATGGGGTTTCAGGCCCTGTTCTCATGGGGAGTTTAGTTTTGAACTCCAGGCTGCACTTCTAATTCCTCACGCCTGTGCAGAGCGTGTTGTGCCACAAGAGGTCAGCGCAAAGCGCAGAGTGCAGAAATATCAATTTCTCCATCTGCACGTGCATCATGACCTGTCACTGAGACGTGACCCAGAAAGTTCCCGCCATTCTTCCACACCACCAGTTCTCACCAACCTCCTCTCCCCATCTCCCCAACTCGCTCTCCAAGCATCACGTTTCTTTCCTTTGCTGTCTTTACTTATTGTTTCAAGGAAGAAAACAAAAACACAAGAGATAAATGGAAAAGGAAAGACAAGACGATGATCTTTCAGATTCACAACGAAGGAGGTGTCAAAGCATGCTTAGGTGCTAAAGCGTGCTAAACTGATCTACATACGATACACCACATCTGCTAACAAAACAAAACAAAAAAATCAAACACACAAACAAGCAAACAAAGACCAAATAAAAAGGAAAGGCGAAGCAGATGTCTGACCAAAGCACTGACCCAGTGCACTGGTCACCTCGAGGTGATGATGAAGATGATGAATGATGACGTAAAAGGAGAAGAAGAAGGAGGAAGAGGAAGAGAAGAAGAAGAAGAAAGGTAGGAAGTAAGAAATAGAAGACGAAGAAGGAAGAAATAGAAGACGACGAAGACGAAGAGGTAGGAAAGATGAGGAAGAAGAAGAAGAAGCAGGAGGAGGAGACAAATAGAGATGAAGAAGAAGGAGGAGGAGGAGGAGAAGAAGAAGGAGAAGAAGAAGAAGAAAAGATGATGAAGACGAAGAAGAAGAAGGAGGAGGAGAACAAGAGGAAGAAGGAGAAGAAGGAGAAGAAGAAGGAGAAGAAGAAGAAGGAGAAGAAGAAGAAAAGATGATGAAGACGAAGAAGATGAAGTAGAAGGAGGAGGAGGAGGAGGAGAAGAACAACAACAACAATAACAAGAAGAACAAGAAGAAGAAAGGAAGGAAAGAAGGAAGAAAATGAAGAAACGATGATGGAGGCGAAGGAGTACACATTTAATGTTCTCGGGTCACGAATGCATCAAGGGTCCAGATGCTGAGGTCCCCCATTCCGGGCCGATGGCACTGGTTCGATGGTGATGAACGCATTAAACATAGCTGTGCCCTCTCTCTCTCTCTCTCTCTCTCTCTCTCTCTCTCTCTAAGTACTGTTCTCCGCGTTCCCAGTTTATTCCTGCTAAAGTTCGCAGATATCCAAGTGCTTTTAAGATGTCCATGTTGTTATCTTGTGCGAGTGAGAGATTGAGTGTCAGTATGTGCAAATTTGTATTCAAAGCGTTTTCATTACGAGCAGTTAATGCTCTGGAATCGTTATCGATGCCTATGTAATTCAATAATTGTCCTAATCTCCATTTCCCTCTATCAATTCCGTTTGTCCTTGTGAACTCCATTGTTATGGATCTGTGGACTTCGACTTCGACTTCGAACCCGACCTCGACCTCGACTTCTCTCTCTCTCTCTCTCCTACAGTCATGAAAAACAACACTGAAGTGTTCTGTGCCGGCGGCAATCGTTGGACACCGAGTTCTCTTGTTGCTTGCTGCCAGTGGTCTTTCACCATGATGGCAGCATTCACAATCGCCATTCTAAAGCTAAATCATAGGTCTGTGTGTGTGTGTGTGTGTGTGTGTGTGTGTGTGTGTGTGTGTGTGTGTGTGTGTGTGTGTGTGTGTGTGTGTGTTGGTGTGTATGTGTTTGCGTGCGTGAGTGTGAGTGTGTGTGCACGTGTATGTTTATGTGTGTGTGTGTGTGTGTGTGTGTGTGTGTGTGTGTGTGTGTGTGTGTGTGTGTGTGTGTGTGTGTGTGCGTGCGTGCGTGCGTGTGCATGCCTGCGTGCGCGTGTGTTTGTGAGAGTGTCTCTGTGCATGCCTGAGAACAATGAAAAGAAAACAAGAAGAAAAGAAAGGAAAAAGAAAGACAGAAAGCAAGAAACAGTACAAACTTTCAACGCAGAAGAAAGACAATGTAAAATGAAAATGAAAACCAACCACACACACACACACACACACACACACACACACACACACACACACACACACACACACACACAAACAAAAAAACACACAAACAAAAACAAACAAACAAAAAAAAAAAACCCTAAAAACAACATCCCTTGAAAACCCCACGGGGAACATCACGAAACACACATCACTGTGACGGCTGAAAAAAAAAAGAAGAAAAAAAAAAAAAGTGCCCGATGACTCTCAGCATTCGATGATCACGTGCTTGACACTCGCTGAGATTATCGAGCTGCTGATACAGTGTGCGGCAACTTTCCAGTTTAACTTTTCTTCTTCTTCTTCTTCTTCTCTCTTCTTTTTTTTTTATAAGAAAAAATGGAACGTGTGAATTAACAGCGCCTCATACGCCATATTAAAAAACAAAAACAAAAAAACAACAACAACAAAACAAAACAAAAAACCCCAACAAACCCCAAAACAAACGACAGCAGCAAAAACAAAACAAAAACAAACAGCTGTCTTTCCTGTATACAGTTGTAGGCCTGAAGCTTGAAAATGTCATTCCAACCTGGGTAAATAAAAAATAAAAGAAAAAAAGATCAGAAGTAAATGAATAAATATATTTTTTGAAGTAAACAAAAGGATATATGAACACATAGACAAACAAAGAAACACAACGAAGTAATGAACGAAAGAACAAACTAATAAACCAAAAACAAACTGAAAAGAAATAAAAAGAAATGAACATGTAAAGGAATACATTTCGGACCCCACCAAAGCCAATTTGGCTGCAGGAGTTGGCAGGTGGGAAAAGAAAATATTGGAACTGACTCAGCCGCAGGAGACAGCATTGTTCGATTTACTGTTGTTGTTATTGTTGTCGTTGTTGTTGCTGCTGCTGTTGAAGTTGTTGTTATTATTATTGCTTTTAGTAACTTTATTCAGTCTTTTGTTTGTATTGCCGCTGATTGTTGTTGCTGTTGTGGTTGTTGTTGTTGTTACTTTAACCAAATTTATAATCTTTTGAGCGGCTCCATTAATTTGCTTCGGCAAAAGAAAGTGTCACTTAGAAATCAACTTTTGGATTATGTATATGAATAGAGTTTAAGTTTACAGAAGAGATGTCACAACTCAGATTAAAAATTCAAGTCATTTGGATATTTCGAAATATCATAGTGAATTAAACTTTTGATTTTGGGTTGTGAGTTTCAGTTTCAGTTTCAGTAGCTCAAGGAGGCGTCACTGCGTTCGGACAAATCCATATACGGTACACCACACCTGCCAAGCAGATAGATGTCTGACCAGCAGCGTAACCCAACGCGCTTAGTCAGGCCTTGAGAAAGATAGGTCGCCCAATAAGGGACCCGAACCCTTGACCCTCAGATTAAACGTCTGATGCTCCACCGACTGAGTTAACCGGGCGCTCCAAAAAGTGGAAGTGCCGGGGATTGAACCCGGGGCTTTTCACATGCAAAGCGAACGCTCTACCACTGAGCTACATCTGGGTTGTGATATTTCTTCTATACTTGTCCAGAACGAGGGAACCCTTACCAAGGAATGCCAGTCATCTCTGTCAATGGAGTACAAAATCATCGTATGTGGCATCCCACAACGTAACACAAACACAAGCCACGACAGTGCATGTTCAACATTAGTGAAGGGTCTTCTCTGGTGAGTGGGCCTCTTAGCGACCTAACAATGGTAGCTTTCAATGCATTGCTGGCCCAGCGACAGAACAAGCTTGACAGTGTTTCTCTGCACATCATGGGATCAGTGATGTGGGGGTTAGGGAGGGGTGGTGATAGTGTGTGAATGAGGGAGCATGGAAGATGGGGAAGGCATACATTTTTTTTTTGCTGCCTCGTCATCTGCACCGTTTCAGTGGCATTACTCCCACGCCGCTCATTCCGAGTCCCCCCCCCCCCTCCCCCCCTCCCTCCCCACCAATATACAGCCACACCCGGGTTCGTCTGTCCCAGTCCCAGCGTCGGCAGTCCACAGAGAACCATCGATGTTAGGTCGCCAGGAGGCCACACACCAGAGGAGTGCCTGCACTGCTGCTCAGTCACTTCGATGACAATGTATTTATCTTAAAAGAAGAAAATGTTTTCACAATCATACAAAAGTCTGTTTGATCCACGAGTTTTGAAACACTGAAAAGCTTATAACAAGGTGTTTGAGTATTCCTTTTGAATGCGGACGTTTTATTTCTTAAAGCGGTCACACATATATGTTGTCTGTAATTGTTTTGAAAGCAGAATGGTTTTCTGACGTTGTGGCAACCATGCATAATTATTACATTTCGGTGATGGAAAACGTTTGTTCGTAACTCTATTTCTCTTCCCCCCCCCTCCCTCTCTCTACATCTCTCTTTCACACACACACACACACACACACACACACACACACACACACACACACACACACACACACACACACACACACACACACACACAACCAAACAAACACCAAAAAAAGAAAAAAAGAAAAAAAAAAGAAACCACACACACATACAGACACACATACACAGAAACACACTCAAAAACCAACACATGCCCAGAGACACCAACACCTCCCCCCACCCCTCACCACCCTCCACATTTTCACACACACACACACACACACACAAGTGCACTAAAGAGTGATGTCGAAACCTGTCTCCAAGGTCGACAGAACTGCTCATAAAACGCTGTAAAAAGACATGTCGTGTGCCAAACAACACGACAGCAGACCACACAACGCTCGCATCACAAAATAAATAAAATAAAAGACGGACCCAGTACTGACTACATCAGCTGGAATGGGCAGCCGGTCACATGGTAAGGACGCGCGAGCTCCGTTGCCTCAGTACACAGCACTGACCGCTGGATTATCGGTGTTCCAGAGATGCTGGTCACTGTTGTTTCTCTTTCTCTCACTCTCTATGTATATACATACACATTCAGAGAGAGAGAGAGAGAGAGAGAGAGAGAGAGAGAGAGAGATGGAGATTACACACACACACATACACACACACACACACACACACACATATATATATATATATACATACATACATATACATATGTTTGTGTGCGTGTATGCATATATATGGATACACACACATACGCACACACACAATATATATATATATATATATATTATATATATATATAATATATATATATATCGAGAGAGAGAGAGAGAGAGAGAGAGAGAGAGAGAGAGAGAGAGAAATACATACACAGATCTCCACTTACTGCATACGTGAGGGGATTGAGAAACAGAGAGTGATGAAGAGAGTGACAGTGAGAGAGAGAGAGAGAGAGAGAGAGAGAGAGAGAGAGAGGGAGAGAGAGCGAGCGAGAGCGAGAGTGAGCGAGAGAGAGAGAGAAATAGATAGATCTCCACTTACTGCATAGGTGAGGGGAATGATAAAGAGAGAGAGAGTGATAAAGAGAGTGAGATAGATAGATAGATAGAGAGATAGAGAGATAGATAGAGAGATAGAGAGAGAGAAATCTCCACTTACTGCAGGAGAGGAGGGGAAGAAGAATCCAGAGAGATATAGGTGAGGGGAATGAGTGAGAGAAAGAGTGATAGAGAGTGAGAGAGAGATAGGGAGAGAGAGGGGGAGAGGGAGAGGGAAAGAGGGAGAGAGAGAGAGAGACAGAGTGAGAGAGATAGAAGGAAAAGGTGAGAGATAGAGAGACAGAGAGTGAGTGAGTGAGCGTGTGTGTGTGTGTGTGTGTGTGTGTGTGTGTGTGTGTGTGTGTGTGTGTGTGTGTGTGTGTGTGTGTGTGTGTGTGTCTCTGTGTGTGTGTGTGTGTGTGTGTGTGTGTGTGTGTCTGTGTGTGTGTGTGTGTGTGTGTGTGTGCGTGAGAGAGAGAGAGAGAGAGAGAGAGAGAGAGAGAGAGAGAGGTGAGTAGGCAGAGATGGAGACTCAAAACCAAAGGGTAGAGAGCTTCATTGCTCGATGATTACCATTTTGAGGAATTGTCTGGTCTTCTAACATATCCCTGTACAACAACAATGACAGCAACACCAAGACTAAGAATAAACATCTAAATGATGATGATAGTACTACTACTACTACTACTACCACCACCACCACCACCACCACCACTACTACTACCAATGATAATGACGGTAATGATAATTACAATTTTTGTGATACTATTACCATTACCATTACTATTACTACTACTACTGCTAGTGTAACTGCTACTTCTACTACTACTATCCACCACCACCACAACAATAACGATAAATATATAATGATAATGAGAATTATAAAGATTGTGATACTACTGCTACTACTACTGCTACTAGTACTGCTAACTGTTATCATAACCATGTTGTTATAAACGATAATGAGAATTGTAAGGATTGTGATACAACAACTACTACTACTGCTACTAGTACTGCTAATTGTTATCAAAACCATGATGTTATACAATATCATTACATGGTATCATTACATAATACAAAAATAATGAAAAAGAAGAAGACGACGACGACGACGAAGAAGAAGAACAAGAACAAGATACAGAAGTGAATGGAAGACAAGGAGTACACGACATGCCTCCATTTGAATAAATTTCACTGCCTCATTCATTCACGAAGCTGTCACGGAAGACGCAGAACAAGTCCCCATCCTTCTGGCCCAGGCAGTGGCGATAAACACATCAACCAGAGAAACAGGACCCACCGTTTCTCCTCCAGCCAGTAAAGACGCTGCGGTTTTCGTATTCTGCCTTCATCAATCAACCCCCTACCACCCCGTCCCTTACATCTTCAGCCCCCCGCCCCCCGCCCCCCACCCTCACCCTCACCCCTACCCTGCACATTGTAAGTTCACACGTTTCTATGGAAAGTCTCCAACTCCCCCCACCCCACCCCCACACCCCCCTTCCCTTATCCCCGTCTCCCACATCGTACGTTCACACGATTTTAATGATGGTCTCCAACTCCCCCCACCCCCACCCCCACACCCCCCGTCACTTTTCCCCCATCTCCCACATCGTAAGTTCACACGTTTCTATGAATAGTCGCTTTCGTTTAAAAGCAGTTTTTTTGTTCCTTGCCAAGTTATGCAGCCACACTAGTATTGTTTTTTTTTGTTTTTTTTTTCTAGTGGTGGTGGACGATGCATGTTCATGTTCCCACAACCCCTACAGATTTCGGATACTTCAAATGCGTGATTGATCTTCTGCATGAAATGTGCATAT
Source organism: Babylonia areolata (assembly GCF_041734735.1). Classification (NCBI taxonomy): domain Eukaryota; kingdom Metazoa; phylum Mollusca; class Gastropoda; order Neogastropoda; family Buccinidae; genus Babylonia; species Babylonia areolata. The sequence continues at coordinate 33,019,564 of NC_134894.1, forward strand.
ATACATGAATGAGTGGTTTGTGCATTAACATTTCTAACTAAACCCCAGCGGTCGGAGGAATCTCCATAATGTGCCCAACAGGCAATGCAAGAATTATAATCACAGGCCACCCGAATGCACATGTGACGCACAGAGCAATGGAGAGGAAGATACCATGTTTATTTCATCAGTGAAGCTTAATTCTCTTTTATTCTGTGGGTTTTTTTTTCAAGGGGAGTGGTATAAACTTAATTCTTTTATTGTGTTGGATTTTAAGGGGAGTGGTATAAACTTAATTCTCTTTTATTCTGTGTTGGATTTTTAAGGGGAGTGGTATAAACTTAATTCTCTTTTAATCTGTGTTTTTTTTAAGGGGACTGGTGTAAACCGAGTTCTCTTGTATTATGTGTTGTTTTTTAAGGGGAGTGGTATAAACCGAATTCTCTTTTATTCTGTGTTGTTTTTTAAGGGGAGTGGTATAAACTGAATTCTCTTTTATTCTGTGTTGTTTTTTTAAGGGGAGTGGTATAAACTTAATTTTCTTTTATTCTGTGTTGGATTTTAAGGGGAGTGGTATAAACTCAATTCTCTTTTATTCTGTGTTGTTTTTTAAGGGGAGTAGTATAAACTGAATTCTCTTTTATTCTGTGTTGTTGTTTTTTAAGGGGAGTGGTATAAACCGAGTTCTCTTTTATTCTGTGGAGTTGTTTTTTTTTTTTTAAGGGGAGTGGTATAAACTGAATTCTCTTTTATTCTGTGTTGTTGTTTTTTAAGAGGAGTGGTCTAAACTGAATTCTCTTTTATTCTGTGTTGGATTTTAAGGGGAGTGGTATAAACTTAACTGTCTTTTATTCTGTGTTGTTGTTTCTTTAAGGGGAGTGGTATCAACTTAATTCTCTTTTAATCTGTGTTGGATTTTAAGGAGAGTGGTATAAACGTAATTCTCTTTTATTATGTGGTGTTGTTTTTTAAAGGGGAGTGGTATAAACTTAATTCTCTTTTATTATGTGGTGTTGGTTTTTTAAGGGGACTGGTATAAGCTTAATTCTCTTTTATTCTGTGTTGTTGGTTTTTTAAGGGGAGTGGTATAAACTTAATTCTCTTTTATTCTGACTAGTTTTTATCAATAAGGGGAGTGGTATATTTCAATGTGAATGTCCTATGTCATCTTGCACCTTGTACATAAACGAAACGGCCATGGAGTGTTTCTTTGATTAAGCATTTGTTATGCTGTCTCAGTCACGTCATAGAACGCACAACCAGTTTTGAAAAAAAAAAAAAAAAAAAAAAAAAATCTAGGCCTGCCACCAAGTCTTCTTTGCATATGAATGATCAAACCTGTTCTCGTCTAGTGTTTTGATACAATTTGAACGTGCACGTGCGGTGCCCATGTGCGAAAGGGCGACTGCATTCAAGCGAATGCAAAAGGGTATGTATGTAAATAATCCATGTATCCGTTTATCGTTGAAAATGCATTACTTCATTGTTCTTTTCTCTTCAGGGCTGGGTAGTGGAGAAGTGTATACAGCCCATCAGCAATCCAAAATTAATGTGGAAGAAGAGGAAAAAAAGAAAAAAAGAAAAGAAAAGAAAACATAGCAAACAAGCAAGGAGGACAGAACGACAAAAGAAAAAAGAAGAAAGAAAGAAAGAGAATTATTGATTGATTGATATGGCTACTTAAAGATCATATATAGCGCTTATCCTCGGTCGGAGATCAAGCTCTAAGCGCTTTACAAACACGGAGTCATTTACACAACAGGCTGCCTACCTGGGTAGAGCCGACTGACGGCTACCATTGGGCGCTCATCATTTGTTTCCTGTGTCATTTAATCAGATTTCAGGCACGCACACCTACACACTCAGACAAACATGTAACATTTAACATTTTACGCGTATGACCGTTTTGTTTATTTACCCCACCATGTAGGCAGCCAAACTCCGTTTTCGGGGTGGGGTGGGGTGCATGCTGGGTATGTTCTTGTTTCCATAACCCACCGAAGGCTGACATGGATTACAGGATCTTTAACGTGCGTATTTGATCTTCTGCGTGCGTATACACACTGGCAGGTCTGCACATATGTTGACCTGAGAGATCGGAAAAATCTCCACCCTTTACCCACCAGGCGCCACCGAGATTCGAACCCGGGACCCTCAGACTAAACGTCCAACGCTTTAACCACTCGGCTATTGCGCTTGTCAATTA
>NC_134894.1:33026748-33046748 GCF_041734735.1 Babylonia areolata
GAGAGGACAGCAGACAGGGAGACAGAACAGGGAGAGAGGACAGAAGACAGGGAGACAGAGAGGACAGCAGACAGGGAGACAGAAACCACCCTTAACGAATCGCACACGGACAAAAGGGGGTACGTCCCCGGCAAAGTGTGAAAGGGAGATTAACTTCCTGACACGCCCACACTCCCCACCCTCTCCCCCACCACCTCTACTCCGTTTCTGGTAGACAGACGATTGTAAGTGACAGTATGGATCTATCAGAGACTTTTTAGGGGAAAGGGATCAATACGATGTCTTAAACACAGTGTGTGTGTGTGTGTGTGTGTGTGTGTGTGTGTGTGTGTGTGTGTGTGTGTGTGTGTGTGTGTGTGTGTGTGTGTGTGTGTGTGTGTGTGTCTGTGTGTCAGTGTCTGTCTGTGTGCCTGTGTGTACATTTTCCCAATTATTTTGCGAAAAGAAAATTATATTGATTCGGTATTTGGAAAGCTAGTTTCACAGCACCTAACTTAGGAGCTAGCTTTTTAACACACTACACCGAAAAATAAAACAAACAAACAAACAAAAACACCCCCCCCCCACCCCCAAAAAGAAAAAAAAATATATATAGTTTTTAAAAGTCCATGATAATAAAAACGAACTCCAGTGCACATGTTTTCCCTGCAGACATATCAATTTTTACCCCAACGAGGTAACACAGGCGAATGATTATCCTCGTTCCGGATTTCACTGAGGGGTTATATGAATAATCCATCACATACACTATTCTTTTGTGTGTTTTTTCGTTTTTTCTTTCTTTTTCTTTTTTGTTCGAAAAAAAAAAGAGTTTAGGTTTGAACGCGTTTGACCTGGTACTTGCCCGTAAGCAATGCCCGCTGTATTTGCCCGTTGAAGTTTCAGGCTTTTTCGTCGTTTTTTGTTTCATTGTATAATACCGACGTCTTGTCTTTTTTCTTTTAATTTCAACTTGTGGTGTGTGATAAATTTCAAATTGCTTCATTATACTGTTTTGCAGAACACGGTATAGTATTGAAGAAAGCGATTGGTTGCATACATAATTCACAATCGGTTTTTCATCTCAAAAGTTCGGATGGACTTGAAGCGCTGTCAGTGTTATAGGTCCTTATAATGAATTTCTCTTGCTGAGATAAAAAAAAAAAAAGTTTTCTGAATTTTGTAAGTTTCACATAACACCGAACTCGAAGGTGTTTGCTTCCGATGTAGAAACAAAATAAATCAAAATACAATCGCAGTAGACAAATTACAGCAGAGTGCTGTTCACAAGAAGAAGAGAGAATTAGTTTCGCTCCAACAAGGGCACACATGTTCCAGACAGTGCTGTTTTTTGTGCCGCGTCCCATTAGCTGGTACATGGATGAGTGACCGGGTGTGCGCGTGTGTGTGTGTGTGTGTGTGTGTTGCTTTCATTGACACATTCCATTTGTCTTGCTTACAAGTTATTAGCATTATCATTATAATCGTCATCATCGTCGTCGTCGTCGTCATTCTGATGATGATGATAGTGATGATGATTACTATCATCATTATTAACATCAATGACAAACACAGAAACGTCTTTAAACTTCCGGTTTCGTTTTAGAACAAAAGAGATCCAGAACAATAGAAAAATAATCCAATATTTCAGTCGACCGTTTCTCAGAAACAGAATGTTGGGGAATTCTTTGCATTCACATGCCGTTTCCACGACAACCTGTCCTCAGAGCACACCCCTTGTGAAGTGATATTCAAGAGACCATCGTACCTGCGGGCAAACGTGTACCTGCTGGTAAAAGCTGCCTTGCCTTATGTTGATTTACCCGCAAGTACACCTTTACCCACAAGGTACGGTGGTCTCTTGATTATGACCCCCGAAAGACGTTCACTGCCGAACGCATGTGTGTTTAGTCACGTGACATCTGATCTGTCATTTCAATTTGGCCTTCTGTTTTTTTTTTTTTTTTTTTTTTTTCTTATTTTCATTATCAATCGTTTTTTTTTTTTTTTTCCTTTTTTTAAAATGCTGACATTGTGGAATAAAAAGCTATCCATACGGTTCGATTTGGTGAGTGCATTCCTTTTGAATTCGCCGGAAAAAAAACGCCTTCATCTGTTTGTCCAAGTACTACTGGAAGTCTTGCAGATAGTACTGCTGTGAATCGTTTGTTTCCTGTCAAAGATCCATACTCTCAAAACAGGTATATTACAGTGAAGTATGATTGTCCCTACACTGTACAGCAACAATTATTCCACAGATATTCGCATGGAATAATACGACAACGAAGGATTCAACATTTCCGTGAACTGATAAACCGCACAGTGAAACAATACACTAGGGCCATATTTCCATCATCGTCAGAAAAAGGCATGGACGAAGCAGTGCTGATAATGTGAACAAAAATCGAGCAACTGTTCTCAATGATCAAAGTAAGTTATACAAAGCCCGGACACGAATAGTGAAAAATGGGTATACTTCACCACACACGTAAGAACAGCTATGACGGGCAGCTCTCATGAAGGAACCCCCAACTGTCGGGAGGAGGTAATCACCAAAAGCATAATCGTGTGGAAATGAGGCATCACTATACCGTTTGCAAAGTGTGTGCCCGACTTTCGAATGATGTCGCGACCCGATACCTAATTTGACCAGACAAGTACCGCACCGTGGTCTAATAAGCGATCTCCTACCGGGCCTGTCCAGCGGTGGCACTGGGCCTGCAAACCTCTGGGTCCACTAGCTGTCCAGAATAATAACATTCTCATTTCGGGCAGGACCAATACGTCTTGGCCGAGTTGATATGTATCTATCCAAAGTGACTGCACAATTGCAGGAGCGAGGAACGCGAGTTCTAAGTTATAAAATCGGGAATTAACTTCTTTCTGACATGGGGGGGACACTTTTCATATTGGAATTCCGATGGTTTGCCTTTTTTCCATATCAATATATCGCGTCCATTTCTTGAACTTACAGCACTTCGAGGAAACACTGATTAAGCTATGTACAGATTTTTTTTCTAACAAAAAAATAATTCTCTGTGTGTGTGCGTGCGTGCGTGCGTGCGTGCGTGCGTGCGTGTGTGCGTGTGTTATTTGACGTGTATATTTTAATGGAAACCGGTGTCCTAATGTGTACTTTTTAAAAAATCGAGTTTATACTCTGGGTAGAATTTTGTTCTCTCTCTCTCTCTCTCTCTCTCTCTCTCTCTGTCACACACACACACCACACCACACACACACACCACACCACACCACACCACACACACACACACACACACTATCATACACACAGAAGCTAACGCGTACAACAGGATTTCATAACCTAACAAGTGAAGGCTCCTGCAAACACACACACACACAGACAGCCCCAGTACCTATCTCCCTGCCCTGCATGACAATGCTCTTGCAAGCTGCAGCGGCTGGGCCCACCACATCCATATAAGTAATCTTCCAGTTGACAGGCTCGATAACCGATCGTTTTTCAAGGGTTCTTTTTTCTATCCGGTTCGTATCGAGCCAACATCGACGTCTCCCCCTCCCCTTCCCTCCTACTCCCACAACCCTCTAGGCCTGTACCAGGATCTTGGAACACCCTATGCTTTACCCCAAGCTATGTGCATCTGTTGAAGTGCAGCCTGTGAGGTCCTAATCGCGTCACTTCCGTTCCCGTGGACGGGACAGTGAATTCTAATTACGACGCTGCCTGCCGCAGCAGCTGCCAGAGGGCCCTCCTTATCTTTAAAAAGAAAACAGGCTCTGTTTGTCCTCCAAAGAAACGTCCCCGAGCGTTGTCGTTGTGGAACTGATGTGGATGTGTTGATGTTGTTGGTTACTGGCTCCGTGAAACGATTATTTGCTTCTTTGCATGATCCGCCGTACCGCTTAGTTATTTTTTTTTCTTCGATCCAATAAATTATATACTATATTCTGTGAAGGCCTGTAAAAACACCCACTGACAAAGGGTTAGTCATTAAATCACTGGTTGATCCCGGCCCCATGATCGCCCTTTTTCTTCGATTCACGAAAAACAACAACAAAAAAACTAGAATATTCTGTGAAAGGCTGAAAACTACCCCTTCTCACTTCATTGACAAAGGTTCAGTCATTGCATTACTAGTAGGTTGATCCTCACAATAGGTTCCATGAGAATGAAATAAAATCCACCAAAAACTCGAGTTCCCATTAATCAAATCATGTGGACATCTTTCAGAAAAAGGGTAGGTTGTCACAATAATAACATAGTGATAATGAAGAAGAAGAAGAAGAAGAAAGAGTTGGAGGAGGAGGAGGAGGAGGGGGAAGAAGAAGAAAGAGTTGGAGAAGGAAAATGAGAAATAGCAGAAGAATGTAGACGTGAACGGGGTTTTTCGGGGTCCGGCGGTGGGTGGGTTAACAAAACTTCAAGATACAATGACAAAATCACAAGGCAAGACAAAAGACAGAGCAAGAGAAGACAAGACAAGAGAGCACACAGCACAGGGCAAGACAACAACGTGCAAACAGACAAGACGAAGCAAAAAAAAAAACAAAACAAACCAAAAAACAAACAAACCCAAGACAACCAAACACACGGCGAGGCGATACAAAGAATAGGCGAGCAAAACCAACAGTGCAAAAAGCACTCACCGGAAGCGTGAGACTGCTCCAGGTAAGGGGGACAACTGACGGAAGCAGTGACCCCTGCCGGCGTGTCGTCCACACAGCTGAACCCGTCCCACGTCTGCGGGCAAAAGGCTCCGGTCCCTCCTCCTCCACCACCACCTCCACCACTTCCACCTCCCCCAGTCAACAGCATCCTCAACGTCTCGTTGACGTCACCACCACCGCCGCCGGCGTGACGTAGCAAGGAGGCGGTGACGTCATCACCGTGATGACGTAGTAGCGGCGTGGAGGAGGTCTCGCTGACGTTGCCGCCGCTGCCGCGTCCCAGGACCAGGCTGAAGAGCTGGCGCTGGCAGCAGAGCACGGCGGCGTGGCAGCACTGCATCCAGCGGTGGCACTGGGCCGGCTCCAGCCAGGAGCACACCTGCTGGAAGGTGGAGGCATTGTTGACATCGGGCACCACCTCCACCTCCCCGCCGGGAGACACGATGCTCAGACCCTGCGGGGCCCGGGGAAAGGAGAAGGAAGGGGAGGGGGGCGGCAGCGAGGAAGTGGAGGGGTAGGAGGAGGAGGAGGTGGGAGATGGGGAGGGCAGCAACTTGGGGAAGAGGTACTTGTAGCACAGCGAGCACGTCCACACCTGGAAGACGCCCACGCTGAACGTCCCGAAGCGGTCTCGGCACACACCCTGGACATCCATTTCTCGGGCCTGTGAGGGGGGGGATTTAGCACTTGGTCAATGTTTGGTTTTTGTTGTTGTTATTGTTGTTGTTGCCTGACTGTACTATTTTTTGTTCTCTTTCTCTTTCCGGTTTCAGTTTACTTTTTAAATCTTCTAATTTTTTTTAATATATTTTTTTCATCTTTTATTATACTCTCCCCAATGTCTATTATAGTGTTTTTTTCTTTCAATCCAATGTTTCCTGTGTCTGTTGCAGTTTTTCAAATAACTTTTTCCCGTAATTATTACATAGTTTAAGTATATACTTTGCTGTTAATGTTATTGGGATTAAGAAATGCGAACAAAGCAGGTGTAACACACAATTGATGGCTCAAGGAAGTGTGACAACGCTGGGAATAGTTTCTTTGCATTTTCATCAGATATAAATACAAAACTCGCAGGACAAAACCACAAAGCCTTCTGATCCCGTCAAACCGCAAGGGTCCAGGTGTGTAAACTGTGACGGTGAAATATCAGCGAACAACAGCTGTGTCAACGAATCATAATCACTCGCCGACCGACCTTGTTCTTTCTTTCCACTCGACGTGTATATTCATTTATATATCCGGCGTGTGTACCAAAGCCAAACCCACGCAACTTCGTGCAGCTTTTCCCCAGTTCGTGCAAACTTTGGACGTGATTTAAAATCCTGTTTTGTCGCTGAAGTCACAGAAACAGGAAATCTCGACCTAGATACTGTTTATTCCTGGTACATTTTCATGACGACCAGACTTTCACGGATCTTCTTTAAATAGAACACACCTCAAATCTGAAATGTTTTTGTCGACATGTTTAAAAAAAAAAGAAAAAAAAAAACCCCCAAAAGAAACAAAAACAACGAATACGCCAAGGTTTATGTACTCCGTTATTCACATGGAAGAATGTTCAGTTAAACAACACCTTCCTATCCTAAAGAAATAACATCTAAAGGATTTATGCTTGCGTCAGTAGTCATCAAGTGCTTGTTCACCTTTCCGTAAACCTCAGTCAAACTTTCCCAGTCTACACCCTGAACTCGTTGGCACATCAAAGAGAACTGCCGGCGGGGGAGAAGGGGAGATGCTGACCACAGCACTTTTCATCTCCCTCCTTGCGGTACCAGTATCATGTCTGGTTAACAGCAATTTTTCCACCAGCTTCACTGCATCTATTTCTTTCTTCTTCTTGTGTGGGCTAGTAGTCCTTCAGGAGAATGTCATCTCCGTTTTCGTTTTGTACCTCAACTGGCGACGAATTTCTGTTTGCCTTCCGGATCTTCCCTGTTGGATGGCATCAGCTAGTTTTGCTGTATTGCCTTCAGCTTTCCGGGTTAAACGGGTTCACCTTGAATGGAAGCTGTTTGGGCGCTTTGGGCGTTCCACCTTTGTTTTTCTCAGGATCGTGTGAGGTAAAGATTGGGGGTAAGAACCGGTATGGGGGTAAGAACTGGCGTCTTTCCTTCAGCCGTCAACTGAAGTACTGGGGAAGAGAACACACACACATACACACGCGCGCTAGCACGCACACACACACACACGTACGCACACACACATGTACGCACGTGCACACACACACACGTGCGCACGTGCACACAAACACTCACACACGTACGCACGTGCACACACGCGCGCACAAACACACACATCGACATACACACACGTACACATATAAATCAAGTGCATGTGCACATCGAAATAGTACAACGATTTATAGTTAATAGGTGAAGCAAAGATAAATAAACAGTTCATAGAGATTCACCGGGAGCGAGATGAATTGCTAAAAGCATAAAAGTACATACTTTTCCGAGTCGCATTCGTTCATTCTATTTCTGTTGGTTTAACGTTCGTGGCTTTCTAAAAATATCAGTATTATCCATAAATAACACGAAGAAAAATAAAGTGCACGCCAAGCATGTTTTATGCCCTGTGTGAGATCGAGCCACTATGAAACAAATGTTTTTGCTGATCTACTGCACATAAGGAATATAAGTCCTCTCTCTCTTTTACCTGTGCGTGCGTGTGTGTGCATGCGTGCGCGCGCGCCCGTGTGTGTAAAGAAATCAGAAAAGGTGTGGAAGGCTTGGTCGTCAAAAGGAAAACTTGAGGGCAAGAGAGAAGACAAAGAAAGACATGAGGGACTGAAAGAACGGAAATGATAAATAACAATAAAGCAAGAACAGGGGAATATAAAGGAAGAAAAACCAACGAACGAACGAATGACCGAAAGAAATTAAGAAAGAGAAAACGAAAGAAAGAAAAAGAATTCCGTGCATTGAATAAAAACGACAACACTTATCATCTATTGACGTAAGATACTTTTACTTTGCTCTGGATTTAGCCTGTCATTACTATAATTATCTGTTGCTTGGAAACATTTCCTGGATAACTAGTTAACAAAATAAAGCTTCGCGGAGACATCAAGCCAACAAATCTCACAGCCACCATAAATCTCTTAATGCTTTGCTTACTTCCAGCGTGTCTACTCCGCCTATCGCAATCCTTTTACAAACGTGATGAAAGCTTCCCAAGCATCGGTGCGTCCGAGAACACCACCGTCATGTTTACCTCAGCTTCGGGGCAGATTACCGTCAAAAGGCGAGGCCTCTGGAATGTTTGACAGTTTCGAAAGGCATGCGCTGTACGTTTAACAGGAGGGGACCGCCACAGAGAGATAATCCCCAAAAAAGAGATCGTCTCGAACACCGGGGTTACTGTTCCTATCTGCACGGTTATCGGACTTATGTGTAAACCCAGACGCGTTTCGCTTTACATAAACGAGGCCGTTAACTCCCAATAGACAGGGCTCGCCCCTCCTCCCTTGAAACATGCAGGTGTCAGACTTGATTAATTGAAAGCCTTTGCTGTGTATGCCAAAGGAAGGAGCGGACACATTGTACGCGTTACCTGAATGCAGATAACCAGTTGCGCAAACAGAGCTTTTTATTTATTTATTTATTTTTTTTTTTACTTCCTCTCCTCTTCTTTCTCCTTCCTTTTCCTCAGACTTGCCGGCGCTGAAAACCCCGGGAAGGCTGCTGAGCACGTGTTTATGAAGTCTTATTCCACCACTCTTCCCGCACAACACACGCGCACATAGACCCGGGCGCGCAGGCTCTTACCCACGCACGCACGCAGGCATGCACACTCACACGCGAAAGCACACACGCATGTTCACTCGGACGCTCTTCTCTCGCATGCACACACACACATATATGCACACCGCACACTGTGCACACACACACACACACACACAATACCATTTCATCGGTACTATTGTTAGGTTAGCACCAGCAACTACCCCAAAAATCTTGTTGGCATGTCATCGACTGGACACTGCCACTGAAGCCTGACTGAACTTGCCCTCTGGAAATGGTTATTTCCAATCACAGAATAAAGGACGTTCCCCGGCGTCTCACACTTTTGCCAAAAAAGCTGGGATCGATGTGTAAGTGCGGCCAGTCATAGTTAGCAACTTTCCAACAAGCACTTTTTTTCTGTTATGATAATAATGATAATAGTGATTGATACTATTGATAATATTAATATCAATATTATTATCACCATAATTGTCGTTGCTGTTACATTCTGCTTATTATTATTACTAGTATTATTATGATAAATATTAGTATTAGTAGTAACATTATCATTATTATTTCTAATATCAATCCCTCATTCTTCTCTGACCGCATTCACAATACTATATCTGTCTGCTTTCTTGCCTGTCTGCCTGTCTGCCTGCCTGCCTGTCTGTTTCTCCTTGTTATCTGAGGTGTCAATGTAACAAAAGAACGATCGTCGCGAGAGTCGGTGAAAAGTTATCAAAGCGAGAGAGAAAGAGAGAGAGAAAAAAAAAACCCTAACAAAAGTGACACGTGAAGGTGAAGAAAAGAAGGAAGACAACCGAAACAGAAACGAGACATGAAAATGAGAAATGAAACAGAAGATGGAAACAAGAAAATGAGAAAAAACAAGTGCGACACCAACAACAACAAAAGAAAAGGTACAAAGCATAAAAACAAAAAAAACTAAAGAGAGAGAGACAGAGAGAGAAAGAGACAGACAGAGAGAGAGACAGAGAGAGGTCGAAATATTTAAACTGTCAGATCCATAATAATGGAGTTCACAAAGGCAAACAGAAGAGAGAGACAGGGACAGAGAGAAACAAAGTAAAATGTAAAAAGAAAACACCCAAACAACTAAAGCAACAAACAGCTTAGAAGAAAAAACAAGAAAACAAGAGGGAGAAAGGAATGACAAGGGGATGAGAAAGTTAGGAATAACAGAAAACTAAATGAAATGAACACGTGAAAAAAAGACGAAAAGAAAAAAGAAAGACGATAAACAACAATAAAAAAAAAGAAGAAAAAAAATACATGGAAAAAATGGGAGGGGTTAAGGAAAGAACACAAGAAAGCAAAGGAGAAGAACCCCCGCCCCACCCCACAACCTCCCCGTCGCCCCCCTGCAAAAAACAACCCAAAGAAACAACCCTCCCCCCTAAAAACAACACAAAAGCAAGCAAACAAACAAACAAAAAGACACCACAAGCAAAAAAGGGAAGTTTGAGGAGAAAAGGGGCAAACAGGAAATAAAAAGAGACAGCGAAAGCGAGTATGAGAGAGAGAGAGAGAGAGAGAGAGAGAGAGAGACAGACAGACAGACAGACAGACAGACAGACAGACAGACAGGGGGAGGGGGGCGGAGAAGGAAACACGAACGCGGGGAAAACAGGTTTTTTTTTTTTTAATCCAAAGAAAAAAAAAACTTGTTAAAAGAAAAGAAAGAAAAGAAAGTAGGGAAAAAAAAATTAAAGGACAAATAAAATAAGAAAACAAAATACGAACAAACAGCAACACGGAATGTGATGGCACGCGCTAAAAAAGAATAAAGATTTTTTTTTTAATTAAAAAAGAAAGAAAGAAAAATGTGAAAAATAGAAGAAGACAGAGAAGACACGAAAGGACAGGAAGAAGAAGAAGAAGAAGAAGAAGAAGAAGAAGAAGAAGAAGAAGAAGAAGAAGAAGAAGAAGCAGAGGAAAGCAGAAGAAGCGAAAAAGTGAAGTGGTGAAGTGAAAGTGGAAGAAGACACTCCAAATAATGGACAGTTGTCCACTTTTCTGTCATCAATATTGCACCCCGCACCCCACGCCCCCCCCACCCCCCACCCCCCCGGGCCCCCAGCCCCCTCCATTTTTGGCGTGCAAAAGATGGCCCAAGGAGGCCACAGCGGCAGAGACATCACCAGAGATCATCCGTGCAACGAATGGTGGAAAAAGAAGCAATCATGCCGTTCCCCTAACACCAAGGAAATTGCAAAGGAAATATCAGGGGGAACTTTAGTTGGGGAGTTTTCCACATGCAGTTCAGAGCCTATTATAATGGCTGTTTCTGGCATCAGAGTTATTTCGTATCTTTGTGCATCATCTGTTTCATTGGCACCTTTGCATACCAAACGTCGAACTGACTTGAAGTGCATTACAAGCCACTTCAATCCCCCCCACCCTCCCTCAGAAATCAGTGGCAATTGGCACAAATCGGAATTATCTGTCTGTGTCTGTATGTCTGTTGGTCTCTGGATTTATTCACTGAATTCTTATCACATCCGTTCAAGCATGTCTGATACCTGGGAAATGATACATCAGTAATTAAATCTAATAAAGATACGAAGTACTGATACGCTGATAAAAGATGTATGAGAGCCTGTTTGACAAAAGTGGCTGTCTCAGGCTGCGTGATCGTCTTTTCTATCTGCTTGTTTACACCCCCCCCCCCCTACCTACACCCCCCCCTCTCTCTCAATGTTTTCTATAAAATAGAAATCGGATTTCACCCACCGAGTGTTTTTTTTGTTTTGTTTTTTTTAAACGCCGAGCAATATTCGATTCAATGCATTTAAAGTATTTTGAAGTATGTTCGGTGAATATGATCTCAATGAAATATGCCCGATGATATAAAAGTGCTCACAGAGAATCGAAACCACCTTTCCCTACTTCCCTCGGGTTTCAGGCAATCGAAAAGACACTCCAAATAAGAGCACAATTTAAATAAACACAGGGATTCCCGAAAAGGCTCTCTCTCTCTGTCTTTCTACCCCCCCCCCCCTCTCTCTCTCTGTCTGTCTATCCGGATAGACCATCTATGACGTGCCTGAAGTCAGAAGACGCCGTAACCTATCCATGTATTCATTGTGGATTCATTTTTGTGCATCACCATAGAGGAGAAGCACACAGACATACAAAGCACACCTCATACCCGCCCCTTTGTAAGAACTTGTGAAACGGGCAAAGGCAAAATTAAACGGAGTGTACTTGTTTATCTATTAATATTCATTTATTCGATTATCTGTTTATTTATTCATTTGTTTATTCATTCATTGTTACACACACACACACACACGCTCGTCTAATATCACTTAAAGTGGAAGACGTTAAACTTAAGACTACTACTACACACACACACACGTATATATATATATATATATATATATATATATATATATATATATATATATATATGCGTGTGTGTGTGTGTGTGTGTGTGTGTGTGCAATTTATCGATTCATTTATTCGTGTACTGTTTTGTTTTTTTTATACTTTTTTTTAATCTACAGAAATCGGCTTAAGTTCGGACGAGGTGAATGCACAGCCATCAATCTTGGTAACATCTTACATGTTGAATAATGCCGGTATGTTATGCATTGAAGCCAGTGACAGATCACTTCGTGTATGAGGCGCGCGTGCGCATGCTTTTTGTTTGTTTGTTTGTTTGTGTGTGTGTGTGTGTGTGTGTGTGTGTGTGTGTGTGTGTGTGTGTGTGTGTGTGTGAACCCAGGAACAATCCACTGAACACTGCAACTAATGCAAGAGCCCTGAAAAACAATTGCAGATCTCGTGCCGCGCTTCTTCTTGTGGACAGAAGCGTGAATAAAAACAAGCCCTGTACACCGCATCCCAGAACTGTTAATACAAAGGAATGATGGTGTGTGATGCATGCATTCGGTTTTACCTCCACGCCATTATCAGCTATTCTCACCCATCTTTCCTTTCTCAATGAGAATCTATCTCCGAATCGCCAAGGTATATATATCGTCACGACTGAACAGCACGTGTATCGACGTGTCCATTAGAAAGCTCAGCTTCTCTTTCTGCAAGTTGTCCTCGATGTGTACATGGTGCCGGAATTACGCTGCATGGGTTGGAGATTCATTGTCAGTAAATGTTTTTCTTTCGTGCTGTGGATGCATAGGGGAGGCAGGGGCGAGTGGCAGGAGGTTGAAGCCACTCGATCAATATTTCGTATCGTCAAGAAACTCTTTATGGCTTTCGCTTCAGAAACCAACACGCTTTAGGAAAAGATAAGTCCGATGGACGTCAAACGATGATTCATATTCGTTCACAGTGCACATGCCGGGCCGCTGGTTCTGCAACATCACGAATGAGACGAAATTTCGCTTTCGCTAAACAGCGGAACGTAGATACGTAATCAACTCAATACATGGCTGGTCATGAAATGACGTCACCAGTTCTCTTGTCAATTGTTTTCACTCTGACCTCTGTCCCGCCTCTTCTGCTTTAAGCCACGTCCTTAGGGATTGTTTCAAACCGATAGAGGATGCGGCGGATGCTGATGCTTTGTCCAAATACTGCAACCCCACCCCGTCCCCTTCACAAAAGATTTCCCTTCTGAACCTCCCGTCTATGAAGCTGAACTCACAATCCTGGTTCTGGCTCTTGATTAAACTTGTTCAACAACATCAACTCAAGATAGTCTTGATCTCCGATTCATCCCCTTCTCCCCAGGCCATTGCTGACCTAAATATATGAACGATAGGCTATACAAGACAATAGCATCGTTCTGGCTTGGATTCATAGTCACGCTAGCATTCGAGGTAACGAAGTTGTCCACCGATACGCCGATAATGCAACAAATCAGAAACTTTCTGGCGTCGCAGTATGATAATACACAGACCTCAAAGCCAAGCTTCTGTCATGTGTAAAACAAATCTGGCATGGAGAATGGAACACACACACACACACACACACACACACACACACACACACACACACACACAAACCTGACAACAAACTGTTCCAAAGCTGTCCTAACCTCAAGGAATCTCACGACTTCCGGAAAGTAGCAACGTGGGGAGACCCGTTTCTTTATCTGCAGGCTGCACACGGGTCACTCCTTCCAGACACACTCCTGCTGTACCTTCTAAATGTTAAAACAGCCTCACAGTCTAGACACCATTAGATAATAAATTATGTGAAACCTCTCACTCTGTTAGCACGGGGGGTGGGGTGTTCACCTCTGCCCAGACACATGAAGGGACTTCCGTGTTATGAAACTCGTCGTGGTGGAGCGGTGGCCAAGTGGTTACGCGCCCGATTACGTAGAGAGTACGTACACGTTTGACTCCAATATACAGACCGGGATTTTTATCTCTCCCGCCCCCCCCCCCCCGCCCCTCCGCCTCCACGTCCAACTTACTACGACTTCATTGGATCATGATTTATGGTCAGTGTGTGTGTGTGTGTGTGTGTGTGTGTGTGTGTGTGTGTGTGTGTGTGTGTGTGTGTGTGTGTGTACGCGCGCGCGCGCGCGCGCTCGCGTGCGTGCATGTGTGCATGGGCGTATGTATTGTCAACAGTTTTTTTTCAAACAAAAAGGAAGACATAGAACATCGGGCAAATGAAAATGGAAGATACAGAATATCGGACTAATGAGACAAATTGCACGATATCTATTGCCTTTTCTAAAGATACACGTTTTGGTTTTTCCCCTATTGCCTTTATAACATTTCAGTCCATCTCGTGAGTGTCATTCTGACATGCATGTTGGAGACAAACTGTTCCTGGGCTGGGCTTGCTGGCAGCGCTAAATGTTCTTAGTGTTAACAATTTTTTCAAAGTTAACCCTACTCTAACCTTCACTGGTGCACGCTGAATCCGCGAAATCACAAAAACGAAACGAAAAAACCCCCACCAAACTTAATGCTAAGCAAACCTAGCGCAGCTAAGATCACTCATAGCACTAAGCCATTGACACCGACAATAACGCTGAGTCACAGTGTTTACCTTTTCCAATATCTCTCATATAGACTAACATTGCAGATCCCACTGTCTTGCCTCGGCTTTTTTTCTCTCCACATTTCCTCACTTCCACACCTCTGTGTGACTGACGGAGTGAAAATCAACGCCTGGTTGTGAACTCTACTCATTCCGTCTTGTGGGGGAAAAAATTGCATGTATTGTCCTTGCCTCTCCCCAGAAACTCCTCACACAGTATTCGGTTTGTGTCAAAGCAGTTGCTGGCGCGGCGAAAATCGAATAAAGGCAACCGAAGAAAACCATGACAATAAAATCCTAGTGTCATTATAAACCATAAGCAAATTCATTTGTTCGCTTTAGCCTTTACTTTTACATCTGTATATTAAAAGGGATGACAGGCCTTAAAGGAGCAGAACAAAAACAGAGAGGGAGAAACAGGGATAGATATATAGAGTGAGAAAGAAGAAAGAATAGAGAGAGGAGGAAGAAGGGGAAAGGAAAGAGAACGATGGACAGACAGAGAAAGGGGACAGGGAGGGGTCAGAAGGGTCAGGAGGAGATGGATGAAAGACACAAACACAGAGAAAGAAACATCAAGTCAGTGCGTTTCAAATCTTTCAGTAAAGAGAACATTTAATACTTATTATTATTCTTATGAGCATTTACGCCTAATCTAGAATATAAGCCCCAGGCGTTTACAAATACAACACTTACGAAATAAAAATGATCATCGTCAAAATAATTCAACCAAGCTATAGCAACTAAAATGTGTGAAATATCAACCAACAAACATCTTCGTTAAAAAGTAATAATTCCTTCAAACAATATGCATTTGCTTCTTAATCACGTAAAATAGACCGCCCATCCCGCCTATACCACAATACGCAGAGCCAGATCACAGAAGAGAGAGAGAGAGAGAGAGAGAGAGAGAGAGAGAGAGAGAGAGAGAGAGAGAGAGAGAGATACAGACAGACAGACATAAACAAACGGACTGACAGGTCATCATGAAACAGACTCTAACATCACCTTAAAACAGTCACACACACACACACACACACACACACACACACACACACACACACACACACATATATATATATATATATATACACACACACACACACTACACACACACTACACTACACACACACACACACACACACACATACACACACACACACACACGCACACACAACACAACACACACACACACACAACACAACAACACACACAAAAACAAACAAACAAAAACACCAACGTTCCTTACCACTACTTCTTCCACTCAAAACAAAAACCGAAGAAGAAAAAAAAACAACACCAAACAAACCCATCCAACACCGAAAAAGACCCAAGCCTCGTGTAGGGGTAGTCGTATAGGGGAAAAAACCACTAACAACCACAACGATGCCAGACTACCTGCACGCCTCGGCAGCCTAGCAGCGGTATCGCTGCAACTCTGGGACCCACTTCCCAGAGAACAAGAGAAGAAGAAGAAGAAGAAAAGAAAAAAAAAGACAAACACCACCACCAGCAACCAACCAACCAACCCACAGACCCGCACTGACTTGTGACGGGCAGGGCGAAAGCGGGCTCTCTCTCTCTCTCTCTCCTCTTCTTCTGCGACTACAACTGCTCACGTTGACGTGAGCAACGAAACTGGGAGGAGGAGATTTCGTGACAAGAGAAGCGTGCTTGCCCACCACACTCTTTGACTCCCGCTGAGAACCGGCATGGAGGAGGAGGAGGAGGTGAGGTGTTGTAGGTGGGAAGAAGAGACAAACAGTCCAAGTAACAGGATGTGTTTGTGTGTGGGGGGGGAGGGGTGGGGGCGAGGATATGGTGGATGGGGAACGGGTGTGGTAAGGGTGGGAGGGCACTGTGTGGGGTGTGTGTGTGTGTGTGTGTGTGTGTGTGTGGAGGGAGGTAAGTGACAAGGACAACGTGGGAGGAGCTTTTGCAGTGACAGAACGCCTGCTACCGGTACGCGCACGCACGCGCGCAACGTGCACATGCACATCGCGTGCGCAATCGCAAAGACAACAGAGGTGTACATGAACACTAACTCACGATGGGGGTACGCCAATTATTTGTCTGTCACACAAAACTCCTCCGTTGTGGTAAATTCTTCCCTACAGCTGTTAAGATACACTGGCTTCAGTTTGACGCTTATGTAGCTATTAAAACGTTGCAGGAGAGTCTAGCATTCGCGGAATTACGGAAACAAAGAATGCCTTTCATTCCAACCTCCCGCTGGTGTAGTTTAACGCTGTTCTCAATTTTCTCCTTTGTCTCCTACACAGACGTGGAAAAAACAACAAAAAAAAAAAAACAAACCCAACAAACAAACCACACACACAAAAACAACAACATCACAAGACAATACCAGACAAGACCACACCAGACCAGACCAGACAAGACACACAAGACAAAATCTTTAATAACAATAGTTATATTTTAGCAAGGAACAGCCGTCGCAAAAACAAGATGGACAAAAGCAAAAGAAGCAAAGTGCAAACAAAACGGTTGAAAACAATAGCAGTAATCAAACACTCACAAACACAATAAAACTAAAAGCAGGAACGTACACACACCACACATGGATTACCCCCCCCCCCCCTCAACCCCCCCCCCCACCACCGAAAACAACAACAACTTCATTTCGCACTTTTCAAGAAGTAAAAAAAAAAAAAAAAAAGAAAAAAGTCAAAGCTATCAGTGTCCTTCTTTTCCTGATTGCTTTTTCACGTTCACTCCTTGGCTTGTGCAGCGCTGAAAAAGGCCATGAACCGGTGATGACGACAAGTGAGAATTACAGGAACGTAGGCCTCCGCTGCAGCAGAGGTATTTCTTCTTTGTGTGTGTGTGTGTGTGTGTGTGTGTGGCGGGTGGGGTGGGGGGTATGGAAAGGTGTTGGTGGGGTGGGAGTGTGCTGAGTGCAATCTGATAACATAGTTGTGTTTCTCAATTAACTGTTGCGATTATTTCGAAGGGGTAGCCTACTGATTTATCTGTGTCTTCTATTATAGATCAGAAGGAAAAAAACAAACAAACTTAGTGATGAAGCATTGGCTTGCCAGAACGCACACCAGAACTCTTTAACACAAACGCTCACATTCACGCCCGCCAGAACTAGCGACACAGACCATTTGAGTGTACACATGTAGGTCCTGCTCATGTCCCCAGCTCTGTACATGCCACACGCCCAGTCTTGCACACACACACACAGTCACGGGATTCCCACGGATCATCCCCCAGCCATCTGATACAAGTCCACAAAGGAGCAGAAAAAAAGGAGGGAAGGAGTGCTTCAAGGAGTCAACAAGGACAGAACCAAACCTCAGCGGAAGATCACTGGCAGCCTTCAGCCCTGCTCTTACAAACTGAAGCAATATATTCAACACCCGTTCTTCGTCTTCTTCAATCAGCCTGATCTTGCAAACTGAAGCAACATACACATCACTCGTTCTTCGTCTTATTTGATTTGAGAAACCACAATCAACATGCTGATGTAATTTGCTTATCTTATCTTATTATTTTATTCTTTTTTTTACATTAATGTTTTACACAAAGCTAAGATAGACTCTCAAAGCCTGATCAGCGTTTTGGGTGTATGTGAAGGTCTGGCGTCTACCGCCTCCTTTTGTTTTTTCACAACAGATGTGGTGTAGCATATATATGGATCTTTCCGCACGCTCTGGCACCTTCTTGAATCTGAAACTGAAACTGTTTTTGCTCTTTTTACTTTGAAAGATGCCGAATTTTCCCTTGAATTAAATTGTGAAACAACCTCCCATCATCCCAGAAAGGGTGTGTGAACAATAATGTATCATATGGGAGAACCGCTTGGAACCAACTGCGTCGATGAAAGCCACGCACAGCGAAATATGTAGTGCATTATATTTTTTAAAGTGCTGCTGGCCACCCACCCACCCAATTTCTTTGACAAGTCGTTGTTCTCAAAACCAACCGAACGTTGACGAGATTAGGATTTTTCATCGTATTTTCTCCGGGCATGTACACATAAAGAGCTTCAGAAACTAGCAGGTCTGCACAGATGTTGACCTGGAAGAAAAAAAAAGAGGAAAATCTCACCAGGCGCCGCTAGTGGAATTCGAACCCAGTACCCGTTGCTTTGACTCCTCGGCTGTTGTTCCTATCAGATACAAACCGAGATTTAAATTTTCTTTTGCTGCCCCACCATCTGTACTATTTCAGTGGCATTACTCCCACGCCGCTCATTTAGATTCCCCCATACACGACCACACCCGGGTTCGTCTGTCACAGTTCCATCGTCGGCAGTCCGCAGGGAACCATCGATGTTAGGTCGCCAGGAAGCCACACACCAGAGACCCTGCACTGCTGCTGAGTCACTTCGGTGGTGTTCAGTGGTGACTTCTGATTCAACGTATACTTAGGACAAAACCTATTAAGCGCCCTACTAAACGACAATAATAGCTTAGTCGCGGAGCCAGATTGAGTGAGCGTCCCTCTCGAAATTTACAATTCCAAACGAAGGTAAACACAGCAACGATCCCTGTCTGTGCTGGACTCGTGTGACGAAGTTCCATTATCCAGTCTGCATTTAGGTCGAGAATGAATGAATTATGTCCTTCTGGTTTTCCAAAGCCAAATTCTGTGTCTGTGTTCCCACTCAGTGTTGCATTCATCTGGAGCATAAACATTTCCTCGCAGTTTTCGGAAGCCAAATTCAGAGTGTGCATAATGTGTATAACCAGGCTACTCCACCAATAATACGCCATGTTGCAGTCAGCACATGCAACTCATTTTCCTTTCAAACGTTCTTCAAAACATTTCATTGAATCGCTTTGCCTAAATGCGCCGGAACGTTCAAATATAAATCGCAGCTATCTGAAGATTCCCATTGAATCTCGAACTCTGCGTGAAGAATACCAGTTTGAAGCTATTCTTTTATGTCCTTTTTCTGTCTGAATTCTCTTTTATTGCAGCACTTTAAAAATATTTTCCACGACCATGTTTTTTTCCTTGTCGTGGTAAAAGCTTTAATCTTCAAAAGAATTGAAAAGAGTATTTGAAACTATCTAAAAGAGTATTTGAAACTGTCTTCAAGCAAATGGTTCCAAGCTGACAAGAAGTTCTCAAAACCAAAGAATTATAATTCCAACCAAAAGTAATAAGGCTGAACAGGTCTTCTGTGCAGCGCCCCAATAACTCACACAGAGTTGAGGGAAAAGAAGGAGAAGAAGAAGAAGAATAGGGTTGGGAGAGAAAGATGAGAGAAATAAAAAGGAACGCACACACACGCGCGCACACACACACACACACACACACACACACACACACACACACACACACACACACACACACACACACACACACACACACTATCAAGGTTACAAAACAGAACTATTTTTTGTTGTTGTTGTTCATATTTCCTAACGTTTCACTAAATCTTCGACTGTTATCGACAGACCCCTGACAGTGCAATATTAATCAATCAACTAACCACTCAATCGACAAAGCAGGCAATCTGACATAAAGCACAGCGAGGTCAGATCTGCCACCGTTAGGAGAGGCATGCATTAAATGCAATTTATAACCAGAGCCACAGCCGTCTCCTATCTTTCGCCCCACCCTTCTCCCTTTATTTTCTAAGGGATGCCGTTATTGCCTCCGACGAATTCAGTGGCA
>NC_134894.1:33051748-33054248 GCF_041734735.1 Babylonia areolata
ATGCATCCAACTATGCCGCGGTACGAAGTCATGGTCTGGACTCAAAGTAAACACAGTCTCCGCTTCTTTTTCTATCTCCACAAGATGGCGGACGGCACGCGCTGTGAAGGACGGGACGTCATCTTTTCGCAACCCATACGCGTCTGTTAATTAAGGCACCGAGTCGCTAAGTACTGACAAACGTTTAAGCAGAGAAACATTAATTTAAAAATTTTTTTTTTTTTTTAGCGCAAACCAGTAACAAACGTTTCGAATTCAGTAAAGTATAATTGTACAACGTTGACTATTTCTTTGAAGAATCAAGCGTTTGTTCGTTTGAAGTTCAGAAACTGGCGCAATTGATCGTGGTACTGTCTTGGAGAGATGGTTGATTTTTCTTTTTTCTTTATTTTTCTTTATTAGTGATTTGGGGCTGATGCTGTCTTTGAGGGTCAGGATACGTGATCCAGCCTGGTCGAAGAACTGTCAAGTGGCGGGGAGAGGGGCGGGGGAGGGAGAGGGGGGCAGGGAGGCGGGGGGCTGGGGGAGGGAGAGGGACGGATGGAGTGGAGGGGGGGGGGGAGACTGTTGAAGGAGTCCCTTGATGTCTGGGAACGACTGTCTTTCATTACAGACCGGGGTGTGTCGCTGTATGTATGTGTGTGTGTGTGTGTGTGTGTGTGTACAGAGCCCTGGTGATTGGGACGCTCAGCCGTGAGGAGAGTGTCATTCAGATGTAAGGACCCACAGGAGGGAAGCAAGCAGCTTCGGGAAGTATGTGTGTGTACGTTTGTGTGTGTGTGTGTGTGTGTGTGTGTGTGTGTGTGTGTGTGTACGTGTACGTGTGTGTGTGTGCGTGCGTGTGTGAATGTTTGTGTGTGTATGTGTGTATGATCTCTCTCTCTCTCTCTCTCTCTCTGTGTGTGTGTGTGTGTGTGTGTGTGTGTGTGTGTGTGTGTGTTTGTACAGAGCCCTGGTGATTGGGACGCTCAGCCGTGAGGAGAGTGTCATTCAGATGTAAGGACACACAGGAGGGAATCAAGCAGCTTCGGTAAGAGAGGGAGGGAGAGAGAGAGAGAGAGAGAGAGAGAGAGAGAGAGAGAGAGAGAGAGAGAGACAGACAGAGAGGGAGTGTGTGTGTGCGTGTGTGTGTGTGTGTGTGCGAGTCGCTGTGTTTTTGTGTGTGTGGGCGCATGTGTGTGTTCATATATATATATATATATATATATATATATATATATATATATATATATATATATATATGATATATATACACATACGTGTGTGTGTGTGTGTGTGTGTGAATGTTTTTTTTTTGGTTTTTTTTGTGTGTGTATGTGTCTGTCCATGTGTGTGTGTGTGTGTGTGTGTGTGTGTGTGTGTGTGTCTGTGTCTGTGTGATGTGTCTGTCCGTGTGTGTGTGTGTGTGTGTGTGTGTGTGTGTGTGTGTGTGTGTGTGTGTGTGTGTGTGTGTGTGTGTGTGTGTGTGTGTGTGTGTGTGTGTGTGTGTGTGTGCTTGCTACAAAGTACATGTGTGATTTATCTGTCCTCAGCTTCCTCTCTTCACTTCCGCTTCCGCTTTTCTTTGGGGTGTTGCTTTTCCATCCACTTCGTGTTGCTAAAAAGCATGTCAACAAACAACACAAAAACCAAATAGGAATGAACGAATGAATGTTTTATTCATATAGGTCATAGCCCCTCCATGAATGAGTATTTGAACAATAAACACAATCTGTGGATAGATAAACAATGGAAACGAGGCTGGGGAGGAAGGTGGCAGAATGGTTAAGACGCTCAGCTGCCAATACACAGAGTCCGTGAGGGTGTGGGTTCGAATCCCGCTCTCGCCCTTTCTCCTAAGTTTGACTGGAAAATCAAACTGAGCGTCTAGTCTTTCGGATGAGACGATAAACCGAGGTCCCGTGTGCAGCACGCACTTGGCGCACTGAAAAAGAACCCATGGCAACGAGAGTGTTGTCCTCTGGCGAAATTACGTAAAATGAAATCCCCTTTCATAGGTACACAAATATGTAAGCATGCACTCAAGGCCTGACTAAGCGCGTTGGGTTATGCTGCTGGTCAGGCATCTGCTCAACAGATGTGGTGTAGCGTGTATGGATTTGTCCGAACGCAGTGACGCCTCCTTGAGAAAGTGAAACTGAAACTGAAACTGTGAATACTATTTTATAATTAGGTTCATAGAAAAAAGAAGAAAAAACAGCTTGTGCTGACGCTCCGCGGAAGCTATGATTTGTATGTAACAGGAACTAATTGAACACATTTCTTTTAATTCTTTGTTTTCTTCTTGAACAAATGACATCAGTGATTCGATTATTTAATGAAAAAGTAAATAAAATAACACAAGACCTGATAGACAGATAAATACTAGAATATGTAAGTGAGGATATACTTTTTTTTGTTTTTTTTGTTGTTTTTTTGTTAAAGCAACAACAACAAGAATAACCAAGATTAAGTGGCGTTCGTTTGGAAGATTTCTGTTTGTTGCCGTTGTACTTCATCG
>NC_134894.1:33056748-33059248 GCF_041734735.1 Babylonia areolata
GCACCATAACACTGTCTGTCTGGGGAGCTTGACTTTTAACAGTTAGAGCCTCAAAACGGGAAGCAGCATTTACAATCTCCCCAGATCGCTAACACTAGAAAGCGAATGTTTGGTAAAAAAAAAGAAAAAAAATAAATAAAAAATCTGCGCAATGCAAGCGTGTAGAAGGAAATCCATGCTGCTGTTTAACGCCACGTTGACAGGAAAGGTCGTCGTGCTACTGAGAGCAGGCAGGTTAGATCAACAACAAATTATTATGACAAAAAAAAAACAAACCCAAAACAAAAAACAACAAAAAAACAAAAAAAAACAAAAAAAAACAAACAAAACAAAACAAAACAAAACAAAAACCGAACGATTTTAATCCCAGAGCTCACGCCAATCAGGCCGGCAGGAACTGTCAAAGACCGTCTAATCACAGGTAAAACAACAACAACGGCTTTTGTTGGTCCCTAAGTGCCAGGACTAGCTGAGAAAATACTGACACCACACGTCCGCAATTAAAAAAGAAAATGATAACGACCAGCTCGGTGGTACACAATTTACCCGGATTCGGTTGGGGGGGGAGGGGGATTCTAACATTATTAATTAACCAAACTATATGTTATATGGAGAGCCTGGTTATCATTTTCGTTCTTTATGTGTTATATTGCGTTATATTCTATTCACGTCACACTTTCGGGGTACCTGAAGTCACAGTGATCTTAAAGTGTGTGGGTGCGTGCGCACGTGCGCATATATATATATATATAATCATATGTATGGGTAACGATTCTGATTTCAAACATTCAAAATACTTATCACAAAATCGTGATGTCTCTAAAAATACAAGTCACATTCGACAAGTCTTTAAGCCCTACACAGTTTCACACATTTCTTTTATATGTCTCAAATGTGAAGATTTCCACACTTGCAAATTTAGAGACTCATTAGAAAAGTCGTTTGAAATAGATTATCCAGACACCGAGTCACCACTGAGTTGTGCTTGGCGGAAACATCAGTTCAAGGGTCTAGACAGTTATGCAACAAAGTGCCATCAGTAGCCACCCAAACGACGGTGAAGAGCAACATTCACCGGAGTCTACTTTTTGTGCATATCTAATTTAATTTATTTATTTATTCATTTATTTATTTACTTTTGCTTGCGAATTCGGGTAGTTTCTTCTGCTTTGAATCACCCCAGAGGCGAAACTCAGGATCAATAGAGGACTCTGTTGCAACAATCGAAATTCTCTCAGAAACCCATCTGATTTTATGTCTGTCTTAGAAAATTCAGAGATTCACAGACTTTCCTCTGCATGTACACAGATATAGAAAGATGAGAGCTAGAGAGAGAGAGAGGGGGGGGGGGAGACAGACAGACAGAGACAGAGAGACGGACAGGGAGACGGGCAGAGAGAGAGAGAGAGAGAGAGAGAGAGAGAGAGAGAGAACGCAAGAATTTTATTGTATATGCCAATGACCCGTTTCAACTGATCGTGCTGACAAAGTTAGAGTGAACCGTTGTTATAGTAGACTATAAACATAGTCAACAATGTCGAATAAATCTTCAAAAGAAAAAAAAAATCAAGAAAAAGGAGTATCGGTATCAGTATCAGTATCAGTAGCTCAAGGAGGCGTCACTGCGTTCGGTCAAATCCATATACGCCACACCACATCTGCCAAGCAGATGCCTGACCAGCAGCGTAACCCAACGCGCTTAGTCAGGCCTTCAGGAGAAGAAGAACAAAAAAAAGAAAGAAAAAAAAGAAGAAATAAAAAAAGAATAAAAAAAAAAGTAATAATAATAATAATAATAAATAAATAAATAATAATAGATTAACACATAAAAATACTACTACTAATAATAATATATGGCGCAAAATCTTGATGAAGTCAACTCTTAACCCCCCCCCCCCCCCCCCCCCCCCCCGAAAAAAAAAAAGGAAAAAGCATTACATTAATGACATCGGTTTGCATAATGAATGTATCTGTCAAGGTCACGGAGACAATGCTCAACC
Source organism: Babylonia areolata (assembly GCF_041734735.1). Taxonomy (NCBI): domain Eukaryota; kingdom Metazoa; phylum Mollusca; class Gastropoda; order Neogastropoda; family Buccinidae; genus Babylonia; species Babylonia areolata. The sequence goes on from NC_134894.1 coordinate 33,058,749, forward strand.
AGAGAGAGAGTGAGAGATGGAGACAGACAGACAGACAGACAGAGAAAGAAAGACAGACAGACAGACAGACAGAATACATAAACAGGAGGAGGAAGGGAGTCGAATAAAATTTCATTCAGCTCACAAACGGAGTACACTGGACAAAGCCCCAGTTGATCCAAAGACAGGCAGCAAGACCGCGTGACAACCATGCACAAGGAAAGTATCAAGAACGGAAAGGCAGCACAAGGAAAGAAAGAAAGAATACAAAAAAAAAGACAATGAAAAGTTTTCAATACAGTCCACCTAAATTGAGACAAACGCAAATTTCTTTCAAATATCCACAATGAGAGGTAAAAAATCGCAGCCGTGTTGAAAAGATTTCGCGCTGTTGAGAAAAGGCCATGACTTCGCAAGCAAGCAAGCAACAAGTGACAACAGAGGAACACAGCACCACATTTCAGTCAAATGCAAAGCAGTGGGAGACACAACACAACAAAATACAATACGTCACAACGCAT
>NC_134894.1:33064248-33071748 GCF_041734735.1 Babylonia areolata
CTGTAGCCAATCTGGAAGTACTCGTCAAAGAAAGAAACAAAAAGTCACTGAACTAAACCTGGCGCGTCAGACAGTGTACGGAAACGACTTGAGAGCCAGCTTGAAAATGGCGTTTCTTGAAAAAAGGGAACTGTATTGATCGTGAGTGAAAGGTGAAGCATTGCTTTACACTCAGCTGTTATTTTAGGAATGTTTCTCTCTCCCACTCTCACTCCATCCTTCCCCCCACCCCCTATCCCCCCTCTCTCTCTATTATCATCTCCAAGTACTCAGTCAATTAAAAATTAGTATGGGTTCTATGAGATAAAAGCATAGATTAAAAAAAAGGAAGGGCTACATTTGGATGGTCAATCTCGACATTGTAATTATTTGATGTCCTCGTTTTGATATGGTGTGTATCGATGTTACATGCGTAAATATTTTTTTTTTAATATGATTTATCTGTACTTTGTTTTCTGTGTACTGTCTAAACATTGGAGACGAACGACTGAAAAAAAGGCACATTACCCCCCCTGTCACATGTGCTTTAAGCTAATGACAAAGTGCCAAAGTGTCGCAAATCTCTTATTACTTTATGTTGTTTCAATTCTGATTTTTTTTTTGTTTTTGTTTTTTTGTTTATGTTTGTTTCTTTTTGTTTTTTGTTTGTTTTTGTTTTTTTCTATTCCATTTTTATCTATTTTGCACCATTTTGATCTGATTAGTACCTGCTATATCACCAGAGCTTTTCAGCTAATGACATTAAACATTTCAGTGTTCACTGTTCAGTGTTCTCTCTATTAACCTCGAAATAAAGATATTGTCTTGTCTTGCATCTCTCTCTTAGTCTCACAGCAATTAACACTAATCCTCATAGTTTTGACTTTTCAACTTCAAGGAATCGACTTTCAGAGCCATTCAGTAAGCAATCGACGGGTACTCTCTTCCTAATTACCGCTGGCTGACATTTCCTTGTAATTGATTTAATGGACGACGAACTAGCTGGTTAAAAACGGAAAGCTGGCGCAAGCGGTCAGTGTCCTAGTTCAGCTGATGTGGACGTTGATTGTGCTAAATGGCTACATGGCTGGACAGGCAGACGGACCACCGTACGTTCCCACTTTGAAGAGGAGATTGTCATCACCATCCACCACACTTCAACCCACTTTTTACAACAACAACAGCTGCTGCTACTACTACTACTACTATTCCTGCTACTGCTGCTGCTGCTGTTTCTGTTGGTGCTGCTGCTGCTGCTGCTGCTGCTGCTACTGCTACTGCTACTACTACTACTACTACTAGTGTATTTATATAGTGCTTTCAAACCTCTCAAATCGCTTTACAATCAGACTTCAGGCAAACACAGCACAGAAGAACACACACACACACACACACACACACACACACACACACACACGCACACACACACACACACACACACACGCACGCACGCACGCACGCACGCACACACACACACTTACCTCATCCCAGATTCGATTGGACAAGTGTCTGTAACGTTTGGAGAACAGACAAGCAACACACTGTCTCTGCCGTCGCTGATCACTTCAATGCCAGGAGCCACTGGACGCGTGACGGAGTGACCTGATGAACAGCAAACAGAAGCCGCTCTTGTTTAATTAATCAAACCTCCAATGAATCCTCCTTCCTGATCGACATTGTCACGACCCCCCCTAGGGAAGAGGTCGAGAACTGTTTTAAAACCTAACACCCAACCCAGTTCACCCGACAACACAAACACAGAATACAGATATTTCTCGTCCACACAAAATTTATTCTCTTCCGCTCTGTCTATCCCACTCACGCAACCTTACACACACAGCCTATGCTTGCAAAATAAACAAAAAAAAACGTATATCATAACTACAACCAAAACAAAAAAAAGAAGAAACGAACAGAAGTCGCATACAAAACTACCGATTCTCTCAAATGTTCTCAAAAGCGATTTTTCACACACACACACACACACACACACACACACACACACACACACACACACACACACACACACTCAAGGAGAAGACAAACCACCCCAAACCAGGACTGGTACACAGATGTTCGTGCTTTAGTCTTTGGCGGGTTCAGGAAGTTTTCCTCTTAAAAAAAAAAGGGGGGGGGGGGGAACATTAACACACGGCTCCAGACGAACGGACACGTGGCGCAGAAGTCCGACCAAAGGCACGAACCCTCAACCAAAAGGCACAGGTGCCAGAACTCAGCATACAGCGCCAGGCAAAGGCCCAGGCTGCACGTCAAAAGGCCCGGAGCCCAGGACACCAGTCACAGTGCAGGAGGGGGCGAAGACCCAGGACACCAGTCACAGGGCAGGAGGGGACGAACACCCAGGACGCCAGTCACGGGACAGGAAGGGATGAAGATCTGGGTCACCAGACGAAAGGCCCGGGACACCCAGCATGCAGCGAGAGGTGGAATGTTCCCCCCATACTGAGCAATATTAATTCTAACGATAATTAACAAAAACAACAAATGTACCGCACATTCAAAATACAAAGCTGGAATATAACTTTGACAAGACGAATTACAGAATTCATATACGGCACTCGCACTCTCTGCACCTAACATACAGAGCCAACGACCAGCTTTACACAACAGTGAACTAAGGTAAAATTGTATTATTTTAAAACTCAACAATAAAATTGGCAAAAATATTAACCGACACAAGAAAAAAGTACATATTCACGCAGTGGTAGCACAAGTAATTAACGAAATAGATCATTGTGTTAAAACCTAACGTACACCTTTCTTTCTTGTCGAACCTCTATCTCTTTTCACACCTATATCCCTGATAGAAATACAACTAAGCTAAGTAGACAAGTGGCTTCTTACCTGCCACAGGTGGCGTACACTAACGACCACCACAAAGACACCACGACGACGAAGACACACAAAGAAACACCGAAGTGGCTCCAACGGAGGACAGGCGGCCCTCACTTCAACTTGTGCCAAGACGTCGGGGTAGCTACCCCACCAACAACGAAGACGACCCGTACACTACGACAGTCGGGCTGCAAAAGCCTCGAATATTGTTGCTGCCCAACAATATTTCATATTCGCTCAGCTGAGCTGAGTAACATGCATGCACGTGGTTCATGCGCAATTCGAGACTTCTACCCGAACTGAAGGATGGGAGGAGGAGGGAAAGTGAAAGAAGAGGGTGGAGAAAAACGAAGACGGGCCACACGCCCTAACTGTCATCACAAGTTGTGACAGACATTAACCTTCCACGAACGTGTTTTTTCACGTTTATTCATTCATAGTCTGTTCATCTAAGATGATGATATTAGGCTGAAAATAATAATAATAATAATAATAATAATAATAATAATTAGTAGTAGTAGTAGTAGTAGTAGTAGTAGTAGTAATATTTGTATTATCATTATTATTATTTGTCCACGAAATCAATTCTGTTGTATCCAACTTACTTGAGGTGACACGTCGCGTAATTCCAATATCTGAGCTGGTCTGGTTAATCTGAGAACTGTGTGGGTGTATTTTTCTATATCAGACAAACAGACAGGCCATCTGACCTCACGTCTTCCGCACGACTGTCTGTCACAGACCAGGAATTGACATGACTGACATGTTTGATTAAAGTACTGCCTGACTTCACAGTGCGATCGGTTCATCTGCAGCATCCACATCCTTTGTCTATCCCGCCTTCACTTTATTGGATTACTTTTCTTGCCTTACATAATTATTGACGCAGTGTAGAGTCCAGACAACCATATGGGTGATATCAGGACGGAAAACCTTGAAAACGACAACAACAACAGCGGTTTTTTGTTGTTGTTGTTTGTTTGTTTGTTTTTTGTTGAGAATTTCAGTTGAAGAAGGGCATCACTAACATTCACGTAGTGATAAGTTATTTTGACGAAAACCAGTGAAACATTTTCAAACGTGTTTAATGTATTAACACTGGTATGACGTATGGCATGACATCATTACATAATTTGATTCATGGCATGGTGTGATATGCTATGATATGCTTCAGTTTTCAGTTTTCAGTAGCTCAAGGAGGCGTCACTGCATTCGGACAAATCCATGTATGCTACATCACATCTGCCAAGCAGATGTCTGACCAACAAGCTTAACCCAATGCGCTTGATATGCCATGCCAAAACATGATACATGATAGTGCACCGTCTGCTTGTTCCCACAATTACGGGTTAATTTGACTAAAGTTCAGGGGCCTGGGATCAGTCTATTGCACTCAAGGCCTGACTAAGCGCGTTGGGTTATGCTGCTGGTCAGGCATCTGCTCAACAGATGTGGTGTAGCGTGTATGGATTTGTCCGAACGCAGTGACGCCTCCTTGAGAAAGTGAAACTGAAACTTAGCGTTCAGGGGTGCATTCAAGAGAACATCGTGCCTGAGGGTAAATGTGTACCTGCGGGTAATCTGCCTGGCCCAAGGCAAACTGCCCAAGGATAAACAATGCCCAGTATTCATGAACACAAGAGTCTACCCGCGTGTCTAGACACCCAAAGGCAATTTTCCCTTACTACCTGTCATGAGTGAATGCCCACGAAGCAGAGGTAAAAATGGCAAATCCTTTTGTAGCGTTTTTCTTTCTTTCTTTTCTTTTTTTCTTTTTTTTTCTTTTTTTTTTAGGGAAAACAGGTGTGCTTTACGGATAGCACGTGTTTTGCGAACTCTCTCGACAATGCTTCGAGCTGTGGTGCGATGAGAAGTAAACTGAGAGCATGCCAGAAGTCGTGATTTAAAAAAAACCCAGACAATGGGTCACCAATCTGAGCTAACGCATGTGTCTTGAATACAAAGATAACTGTCTTATCCTTCAAGGTAAACTGTACCAGCGGGTCCCAGCCATGTCAAAGATAACTTGCTTGAAGGGAAAATGAATTTTGTCTTGATACCGCCCCAGAGGGACACATAATTATTTCTTTCACGGGGTTGACCTGATCTGCACTGACGCTGCTTCTGATGGCGAGGTACAGAACGTGATCCGCACCGACCCAGGAAGCTGGAGATAGCTAGAGGCCTGTGTGATTTTCCCTGTGTCTGGCCACCACCCTGTACAGTCCACCGCCACAGATGGGAAGTGTGCTATTGTGGGGCAGGCACTTCCTGGTGGTGGAGACGGCCGTGAGGGGAGTGCCACGTGGAGATAAGAAAGCCAAGGGTGGAAGCAGCTTTGTGGTGTGTGTGTAGGGGGAGGGGGGCGGGGGGGCGGGGTGTGGGTGTGTGCGTGATGTAGTGGTGAGTGAGTGAGTGTGTGTGTGTGTGTGTGTGTGTGTGTGTGTGTGTGTGTGTGTGAAGGTATGTTTGTGCAAATGTATATGTGTCGGGGTGGGTGGAAGTATAGGTGAGAGAGAAAGAGAGAGAGAGAGAGAGTGTGTGTGTGTGTGTGTGTGTGTGTGTGTGTGTGTGTGTGTGATAGAGAGAGGGAGAGAGCTTGTGCACGTGGGTGTGAACACTTACACGTCTTTGGAGCGGGGGAATGTGACTATACAAGCGTACGTGGGGTAGGGGGATGAGGTGGGGGAATTTGAATGGGCGTCTGTGTGCATGCATGGATGTATGTAGGGGTGGATGGGCGTTACACGTATGTGAGTATGTGTATGTGTTAAAAATGGTTTTGAGATACTGATATTGAAATTTGGTAAACTGATCTGTTAAATATGTTGTTCTTTTTAAATTCATATTATTGGGTTCAAATGGTTGCGAAAATGTCAGTATAACAACTAGTTAATCTGACAATAATTGGTTTCAGTCCGCGGTCAGTGTGCGTGAGTGAGTGAGTGAGTGAGTGAGTGAGTGTGACTCTGTGTGTGTGTGTGTGTGTGTGTGTGTGTGTGTGTGTGTGTGTGTGAGTGAGTGAGTGTGTGTGTGAGTGAATGTGCGTGTATATATGACAGAGAGTAAGTAAGTGAGTGAGTGTGTGTGTTTGTGTGTGTGTGTGTGTGTGTGTGTGTGTGTGTGTGTGTGTGTGTGTGTGTGTGTGTGTGTGTGTGTGTGTGGTGAGAGACAGAGACAGAGAACCCAGCACCATCTGTCTTTAAGAATTCAATGTAATCATCGCAGTCTCCTTCCTTATATGTTTTTTTTCCTGTACGTTCATCTGCGCTTTGGGATGTCGTTAAAATGACGTTTATTCTGCGCCAGACATTACCTCCCAAATGATGCCTTGTTATCTGGTGGACCACTTCACTAATAATTGAATAATCCATTGAATCATTAACTCACTGATGATGAAGATGGAGACGACGACGACGACGATGATGATGATAACGATGAAGATGGTGATGTTCTTGTTGATGATTAGAAGATGATGATATAATAATAAAGATGATGATGCTGATGATGATTGTTATTTCTGTAATATGGTATCATAATTTCTCGCTGCTAGTTTTTTTGTTACTGCGGTATTTTCATCCGTAGTGCTTTGCCCGGCTGATCCAAACGACACCCAGTCCGTTCTCTGTCAAGCATTTATTTTTGCCATCATCAGCCCTGTTTAATTTTCCATATTTCGTGTTGCAATAGCAACATTTCATACACACGCCTAAACAATTTCAGTTATAATTGTTTACAGCCTGTAATTAATTTTTTTTTTTATAGTTGCATTAAATTTTAACCTACCAACCCTCTGCCCTCTCCCCCCCTCCTCACCCCCCCCCCACACACACACACATACACACAGAGAAACAGACACAAAGATAAACATACATTAAGAGAGTAAGTGAGTGAGAGAGAGACTGAGAGAGACAGACAGACAGACAGACAGAAACATATCGACCCTCGTCTCCACACACACACACACACACACACACACACACACACACACACACACACACACACACACCCCACCACCACCACCACCACCAACAACAACAACAGCAATATTATGCGAGCCTGATTTGGTATTTTGGAAGTTTCACTTCGGAATAAAACTGTTATGAATAGCACTTCTGTTGTGTACTTTTTCCAGTGAAGGGAATTTACTCCGAGGCAAAATGCCTGTGGGGAATACCGTTCTCCATTTGAAGACTGGAAAAGCCATCTGACAGCTGAAAATTGGACTGGAAGATTATATCAAATTGACTGTAAAGATCTACATAAAAAAAATCAAAGCACAACGAAATCACGTTACCTGTTAGTGACGAACGAATGCTTTTAATCCTACAAACTACATAAATCTACAACCTACACTAATCAAGCTAAAATGAAACGTCAAACACAATTAAATTTGTCCACAAGTCAATAACAACAACAACACCAAAAAAAGCAACAGTTTTGTAGTCACCAAATTGACAGGATGAGCACGAAAATAGCGTTTGTTTTGTTCAAACATAGTCGAAACGATCATCAAATTGATATATCACGCCGGACTGATCTTTTTGTTTGTGCATGTCTGTTTGTTTAAGTCAAAGAATAATATATTGAAGTACCTGAATTCACAGCGATCGTCACAAGATTCAGGAATCGTCTGTCTTCAAAACGCGTGCAGTCGTCCCGAGT
>NC_134894.1:33094248-33099248 GCF_041734735.1 Babylonia areolata
CTGTCATCTGCACATTACGTAGCGCGACACGGAACGGGAATCGTGAACACATCATCCGATGCATTATCACCCACAGTGACGTCTTCAAAGGTGGTCGTTTTCCTCTCGTAAGCTTCAAACAAACAAACAAAACAAAAGTAGTCGTTATGTGAACTCGGAATTGAAAACACATGGGGCCTACCGACTCCTGAAAATAAAATCATTATGTCTCTCAGCAGAAAAAATGTTACAACTGAAGTGACACAAGTGTGCTTAAAACACGTCAGTGAGTTGTCATTAGCAGAAAGAATATCAATAAAAATAACAATAAGAACAAAGTTACAATGTTCCATGTCTTGTGAAAAACAAAATATTTGAGGATATCGTTCTTTTCTTTAAATGTTATTTTTCAGTTTTTGCGGTCAGAATCACAATAGCTTACGTACAGTTGGTGCTAAGTGAACGTTGACACTCATGACTCCCCCATACCCCCCCAGCCCCCTCCCACCCCCCACCCACACCCTCCCATCCCGACACACACAAATATATGGGCTACAAATGCAAACTCTCTCTCTCTCTCTCTCTCTCTCTCTCTCCACAACGCAACACAACGCACTGATGAATGCAGGGGCAGAAGCAGAAGAAGAAGAAGACGAACAACAACAAAGACAACTATAACAACAACAACAACAACAAACAACACTAACCGCCAAAATATGTCCTTATCCGGGTATCAGAGACAGGAATACACTTTTCATCCAGCAGAAGGTCTCCGTAAATGGTTCCTGTTGAAGTGGGAATTTTGTAAGACACCCGTGCAGCCGTCATTGTGTTGTTCGGCGCGCCAAGAGTCACACGTGGATCCACCACTTCGGCGTTGTCTGCAGCAAATAGACACACACACACACACACACACACACACACACACACACACACACACACACACACAATTAATAGAGAATATATGTTTTCATGGGAAGCCATTGCCAAAATGATTCCATAAACGGCAAATTATTTCTTTGATCTGCAAACGGAAGATGAATAACAAAAAATCCCAAAAGAACAACAACAAAAAACCACAAAGACAACAACAACGGACAACAACAAACAAACAACAACAAACAACACGAGAAAAACGACACCAACAAGAATAAAACAACAACAAACTAATAAACAAAAGTGGGGATTTCTTTTTTTACGACATTAATAAACAACAACAATGGAAACAAAAACAACAACCAGAACTGACGATGTTATCGCATCTGACAGAAAAAGAAAAGAAAAAAGAAAAAAAAGGCGTGTTCATGTCACCATTGTGTGTTCATGTGTTTCTGTGAGTGCAAACTTTCAGATATTTCTTTTATAAATTTTGTAACTAATTTTGACCTTGTGTGTTTGACAGAAACGTTCCTCAACGATTCTTTTGATTTCAGTTCAATCTTTAATGATTATATAAAATTAAGTGCCCCTGCCAAAAAGTTTTCGAACCATGGAAGACATTCAGAAGGAGTGCTATTACTTATCAGAAAACAGTTTGCACAATTTGTTAAAGAAATTAAGTCAAACTGTGACAATGTGGTTCTTGTACAAATTGATAAATGTGTGTTTGGTATTAATAAAAATGTCATTTTTGTTGCTTGTTATGTTGTGCCAGAGGGTGGTCCAGCTTATAATCACACACAATTGAATGATGGAATCCTTATTTTGGAAGAAAATATTTTGGAATCTGTTCGTAATGACAATGTTTATTTCATTGTTTGTGGAGATATGAATGCCAGAACAGGGAAATGAACAGCCCAGAGTGTGAGTGGTCACAGCTATTTGTTCTTGTGTTTCTGTGAGTGGTCACAGCTATGTGTTCTTGTGTTTCTGTGAGTGGTCACAGCTATGTGTTCTTGTGTTTCTGTGAGTGGTCAGATCCAACCTGTCAGCTTGGCCAAGCTTCAAAAGCGGTTAGAAAGTTACGTTATTGTTCATTGCCTCACGCACCCCCACTTCTCTCTCTCTCTCCCTCTCTCTCTCTCTCTCTCACACACACACACACATATATACGCATTCACGAACGCACACACATGTACGCACACTAACGCATACACGAACACACACACAGCACACACACAAACATACACACACACATACACCGATGCACACACGTATGTACACATATACACGCTAACACATGCACACACGCATGGCGCACACATAAAGGTAGACAGATATATAGATTGATAGATAGTTATGTACACACACACAAACACATAAACAAACGCACACAAACACACACACATACATACACACACACATACGTACAATCATACTTACAGACACGCAAGCATGTACACAAACACTAACCGATGCACACACACACACACACACACACACACACACACACACACATACACACACACACATACACACACACACACTCCCTCTCTCGTATTCATCCTACCTGGTGTACAGACTTTAACAAAGTCGCCCAAAACCTTAGATGTGCAGGTTCCGTCGATCAGATTGTAGTGGTACGCGACCTTGGACTGGAACAGGGCAGGTTTGAATTCATGAATATCTCAATCTCTCCGCCTTTCTAAGTCTGTGTATACCCCCCTCTCTCTCTTTCTCTCCACCCGCTCTCACTTCTGTGTGTATCTGTCTATTGTGGTAGACCTATATTCTATTTAGCTGATGTTATGTGTTTGTCTTTTGGTAAATAATAACGTTTCCTTGCTCTGATCTTCTGTTGAATTAAATCGTTTCCTTGTTTTCAAATGTTGTAACGCACCCCCTCTCTGACGCGTTTGTGGTTGTGCACATTTTTGTATGCCTGTCTGCATAGGTGAGTGTGTGCTTGCGCAGGTGTTGTGTGAGTGTCTGTGTTTTGGTGGCGGTGGTGTGTGTGTGTGTGCCTGTTTGTGCGTTTGTGTAATTATGTATGTGTGCTTGCGTGCACGCTCGAGGCGTGTCTGTGAATGTCTGAGTGCTTGCTTGCGTGTTCACGTTCAACAAATAACAGATGATCATATTAACCATGACTCCATGTGTATTTCTGCACAAACCCACCTTGTAAAAAGCCAGATACTTGTATCGCAAGAAATTTCCGTTGGTGTCCGTTTTGTTGGTGAGCCAAGCCTGTCGCTGGTTGACGTTATCAATCACCACTTCCGACACTGTCTACACATGTGACGTCAAGTCCACGTCACCAACGTCGCCAGATCGTTACCAATCGCCACAGGATGCATAATGCAAGAAAATGATCAAAGTAAGGAATGTCACGCACATAACATCACAGCACACAATGGATGGTGTGCAGTGTTCATGGGTACAATGGAACACACTGACATGCATACAGTACAGTGTTAGTACAGTGGAATACAGTAGAGGTGGTCAGCTGGCTCCCTTCTTCCCTGTCTGGAACACAGTACACCCATCTCTCCCCCTTCCGTCCACATTCCATCCCCTGATCTTCAATACACACAGGCACAACACACGCACACACACACACACACGCACCCACACACACACACACACACACACACACACACACACACACACACACACACACACACACACAGAAATCCCACCTATCCACCCACCCATTCTCTCTCTCTCTCTTTCCACTTGAACATTATAATTATCATGATAGATATGAACAGGACTGTGAGATGTGTGTGCTGACTAAATCAAAAATGTTTGTTTCTGGATAGCTGTGCACAGCCAACAGTACAAGAAAGATGAAAGATAAGCTTGTATGTCCGATGTGCAGATCCGAGAGAGGGGATGGAGTTCACTTTGCTTTTTGCTGTCCAGTATTAGATTATCTTAGAATATCACACATTCCTCCGAAGGATTATAGCATTGGAACTTCGTTTGGGCTTACCGTATACTTGTCTTCTAAAAACGAATCTTGTCATTAAAACGTCATTGTGCTATTCAAGAGAAGCAAAATGATTTGATACTATTTTACCAGCTTATTTTTCCAGATATGCAACATCCACAAATTCCATGTGAAATGGTATTTATATCTTAAATGTATAATTTTTCTGTTTATCCTTTTAAATGGGACCATGTCTTTTTCTTTAAATAAAAAAAAATCGTTATCGTTATATCTCTCTGTCTCACTGTGTAAAGACCTGATACATGTAGGTGCCGGTTAAGCTATTGGACAGGTAGATGACGCGTTGCTTGCTCTGCATCACGGTGTCAGGCAGGCAACAAGGCACACGCTCACAGCCCGCAGCGGCCAACCCTGGTCCTGCCGCCATCATGGTCAGCACAAGGACAGACACGGCCAGTGTACCCTTCATGGTGCGTTGAGGGTGTTACCTGCGGCAGGAAAAAGATATGTCACTTTCCAGCATCCTAGAACCAAGACACGTAGAGATGGGGTCCCACACTGCTGAATCTCACTTTGGCCCTCGCCTGCAGAACTTGACTGAACACTTATTGTGCTATATGAAAAGGTTGAAAATGGCAACAAACAACAACAGCAACAAAGCAAGTAAGCAAACACACAGAAATGAGCTGGCTGGAACTGATCTTATTTCATTTCCTGCTGACCCATCATCTAGCCCATCCCCTACCGCTCATTCCAAGACCCTCATACACAGCCACGTTCGGGTTCATACGCTACAGTCCCAGCGCCGGCAGTTCAGAGGAGTTATTGATTCCAGGTCTCGAGAAGGTCACATAACAGAGGAGACACTGCACTGCTCCCGAGTCACTTTGATGGTGTTCAACAGGCCTAGTGCCTTTTCTGGTTGGACATAAGCAGGACACCGCCTACTAAGCCCGATGCTGACGACATATGGCTCAGTCACGCAGCTGGACTGAGAGCGCCCCTCCGGAGGGGAGACGGCCATCACTTCCCTCTAACCACAGTGTCACCACCATTTCCCTTCACCGACAGTGTCACCATCACTTCCCTCCACCGACAGTGTCACCATCACTTCCCTCCACCGACAGTGTCACCATCACTTCCCTCCACCGACAGTGTCACCATCACTTCCCTCCACAGTCAGTGTCAC
>NC_134894.1:33104248-33129248 GCF_041734735.1 Babylonia areolata
TTGGCCTGGTGATTTCATCTCCAGCTGTTGCGGAGCTCGACACATATAAATGACGGCAAGAATCATGCGTTGAATAGGTGTATCTCAAAACCTTGGAAGACAGCAGGAAGAAAAGGTATTCTCTCTCTGTCTCTGTGTTTGTGTGTGACTTTCACTGGTTTGAAAATGTGATGTTAAAAAAAAAAAAACACAACGAAACATGGGATCCAGACGCAGTTCGTGAACTGTAGTCTGTAAAAGAAGATTAAAGAAATGTATTTGCATTTGAAAATGATTTGTCGTCAAGAAGATTAAACAAAAAGGGTCATATCATGTATAAAAAACAACAACAACAACATATATATATGTATAATTATGTAGGCTATAATTGAGAGAGAGCGGGAGAGAGAGAGAGAGAGAGAGAGAGAGAGAGAGAGAGAGAGAGTGTGTGTGTGTGTGTGTGTGTGTGTGTGTGTGTGTCTGTTATCACCTAATATTGAAAGGAAAATGTGGAAAAAATTTTCTTAAGTTACAAAACACACATGTCTAAAGCATATAATTATATGTTTATGACGCCAGAGTGAATCTTGTTGATGAATGTAACCTAAACTTAGTGGACGAGATCTTATGTACAGCTGGCTAAAACAGGACAGTTATAAAGGTCTTTTTTTCAAATACCTTTATAAATCAGGAAGCATGATTCTAATTGTCCACATATTAGTATTTGCTGGTGGCTTAATGGTGGTACATTTCAAAACACGATACATGTGCGTGTCTGCATTGTATCCAGTGCGAAAATCAGTAAAAATCGGCGAATATCCATGTTAATGAAGGTCGATGGTAAACACTCATATTCGTTAACATAGCTTAATCACCACATGAGTGTTTATTTATGCAAGCAATAGGCCGTTCTGTTGGTTTTAGTGTTCATGTGCACATTCATGTGATTGCAATCAGCGACTTGAAAGAAATCCGACAGGACAGGAAATAAAACTGCACTAAAAATAGGTGTTGGTCGTGAGTGAGGAATGCGCAGAACAGACAGAATCTGGAGACAAATTATCTTTTGGTTTTAGATACTTAATAGTTAGAGAACAAGACCTCTCTCTTTCTCCTCTACTCCCCTCACATTACCTCAAAACTTTAAAGGATGTATTTAACCTGAAACCAAGCCTAAGAACGATAGAGTAAGTGGAATTGATAGCGTATCTCTGAAATGTTCTTACGGTTCTTTTTCTTTCTTTCTTTTTATAGCAAGACGTTTATCCTTAGGAGTGATCAAGGGCCACGATTATCGCAATGTATTATAAGAAAGATAGTCACGATTATGTTAATTTTCATCGAGGAGCATCTCTTAAAATCGGGAATCACAAAATCTGTGCAAGACAACTATACAAAAGATAAGACCACACACTTAGAAAAAAAAAAAAAAAAACACGAAAGAATAATGAGTCCAGGATAGTAAATGATATACAAACAACAAAGAGTGGTAACATTCTCCGTACACAAGGTACACAACTTCAAGTCAATGCTGCTTATACTACCGATTCAGCTAGGACACACGTAAAAAAAAGGTACATTGGAACAAACCCAGACACTTCCTCGGAAAAAAAAAAGAAAGAGAGACTGAGAGAGGAAACTCCGGCTTCGTCCTTATACCGGATCATTTAACATGTGCAAACAGCAGCAATTACAGAATAATGTTCTCACAAAAATTAGCTCTTTACATTTCTTTTTTATATTAAAAAAAAGACCCTGGTATATCCTTATAATCCTGAATTGCTAAACGGAATACACGGATAATACAAAACAAACACATAGTTTCCTCGGTTGTTATTTGACTCGACATGAGAATAATGAGGCCAGGAGAGAAAATGATTAACAAACAATAAAGGGTGGTAACTCTCTCCAGACACAAGGTAGACAACGTCAAGTCAGCGCTGCTTGTGCTTCCGATTCAGCCAGCACACAGGTAAATATAAAGTACATAGGAACAAACTCAGATACTTCCCCAAACAAGATAGCTCTGGGCTTGTCCTCATACTGATCATTTGACACGTGCACACAGCAGCAAGAAATACAGTTTTCCGTTACATAATGTAGATGGGCTTTTGACGGTGTATTGTTTGACCTGAACAAGGCAAGGGTATGACTTGAGCCCCACGTTATTCTCATCATGTATCGGTCAGCAAACCATGTAGAAGGAAAAGTTAAAGAAGGTGTCCAGTTACTGCCAGATATCATAGATAAGGAGAGCCAAAGACAGGGAGGCAATCACCATGTTTCTAACCCATTCCAGGTGACCACCAACATGATGAAGGGGACAGTGGCGGTGTGTGTTGTGCTGGCGGTGCTGGTGATGACGGCTTGCCCGGCAGCTGGAGACGGACCTGCATGCTGCTCGCCGGACAAGTGGGAGGGGAGACAATTGTCCACGTTTGTCTCCGCAAAGTTTCTCTCAACAACAATCACTCAGGTCCTCACAACACTTTTTGGCTGTATGTCTCTATCTGCCTCTGTCTGTATTTTCTATCTGAAATTAATTAATTCATGCAAATCAAGATTTACATTCTTGGACCACCTGTTTGGAACTCTCTTTCTACGTTCTTCCAGCTGTGTGAGTCTTTCCGGTCCCTCAAATCAAATACACGAAAACTGTTACTTCAGTGGAAAGCCAACATGAACAATAGTAACAATATTCAGCTGTTTATATGGTGCCTTTTTATGAGAAATGACATATCTCAACTCTGCACTGAAATCCACTTCGACAGGAAAAAAACAACAAATATAACTGCACGCAGGAAAAAAAAAAGAAAAACAAGAGGGGCAAGGCCTTCAAGACTCACTTGTGATACACTTAAAAAAAGTCCAAGCTTTTTATGTATTGAGTATAATTTCAAAATGTAATGTTTAAGATGAGAAAGATCAGTTTAAAGCAAATTAAGTCCCCTAGCATTAATTACAGAGTAATTTCCCTTTTTTACTGTCTGCACCAAAACGTTTGCAAAATAAATAAAACTTCCATACTTAGCAAAAGAACTTCCTGTTTGAACAAAAAATGATAATAATGACTGCTCTTGTTGTTGGGTCAGAATATCAGATCAAAGTGCCAAGTTTAGAGAATACAAAAAAATATAAATATAAGAGTAAATGCAGTTTGCATATAATTAGGCTTCATTTTTTAAATTTTTTTGTGCCCATCCCAAAGGTGCAATATTGTTTTAAACAAGATGACTGGAAAGAACTGAATTTTTCCTATTTTTATGCCTAATTTGGTGTCAACTGACAAAGTATTTGCAGAGAAAATGTCAATGTTAAAGGTTACCACGGACACACACACACACACACACACACACACACACACACACACAGACAACCGAACACCGGGTTAAAACATAGACTCACTTTGTTTACACAAGTGAGTCAAAAAGGGGGTGGCGCTGTAGTGTAGCGACGTGCTCTCCCTGAGGAGAGCAGCCCGAATTTCACACAGAGAAATATGTTGTGATAGAAAGGAATACAAATACAAATATATGTTGTGTCTGTTTACACATTACACTGTTTATCATATCTTTTTTTTCTTTCTTGTTATCACATCCACAACAATTTTGTTATCGTTGATGTTTCTATCATCATCATATACGAAAATTGATTCTGTATATATTTCTCTCTTTCTACTCTCTCAGTCATGTCTTTTTTCTTTATTCTGTGAGGATCTCTCTCTCTCTCTCTCTCTCTCTCTCTCTCTCTCTCTGTGTGTGTGTGTGTGTGTGTGTTGATTAATGGCATTGATCAGTTACTGTTCACATTTATACTTTCTGCTTTTCATTAAGATATTGTCTCTGGTTGCTTTTGTCTTACGTCGTGTATTATCTTATTTAAATCGTTTTTTTAATGCGTGCATGTGTTCCTTTCATTATCTTTGTTAAGATAATTGTTTTTGATGTCAGTATTGTTGCCGGGGCAGAAACTATAGGCACTACCTGAAATTCTGTCCGTAAGCAATGATGTTTTTTGAGTCTCCTTCTCTCTCTTCCTCCCCCCCACCCTGTCTCTCTGTTTTGTTTCTGGTGTTCTCTCTATATCTCTGTGCGCGCGCGTGAGTGAGTGAGTGAGTGAGTGTGTGTGTGTGTGTGTGTGTGTGTGTGTGTGTGTGTGTGTGTGTGTGTGTGTGTGTGTGTGTGTTTTGCATATGTTATCGCAAACTGTATTGAATTGAACTGAGCTTGGTTGTGTTGTCTGTCTGTCTCTCCTTTTTCGTAACTTCCCCGTTCACACTGACGCTTTTGACAACACAGTTCTTATTTCACATGCACAGATGAACTCGGAAGTGACGTATGACGCCGTCAATCAGCGGGAAGTATTCATCGTCAACAAGACTGATAGCAACGGGAATTCCAAGCAGTTCAAATACCTGGCCTTTTATGGAGTGAGTGGGATATTGCAAAATCATGTTCGTCATCACAGTCATGACATATTGACTTGATTACAGAGACTGAAATTTCACGAGCAAAATCATCTTTGTCAACTCATTCATCAGTAACATCACATTTTGTTTATTTTCTATTTTGGTATCCTAGATTCTGGGACGCATTTCTATGAAAACTTTCGTGCGTTTTGCAATGCGGCTTGTGAGGAATGACATTTAGCGTGTATTGCGCCCTTTTGAACAAGAGTTGGGCTTACAAACGAAGCGAAATTACCCATATCATGAAAACGAACCGACACCTGTCGACTCAAGCTGTCATTTTTTTGTTGACTTTTCCATGGTCGTTGGTGGTGGAAAGGGCGGCTGTCTCATTGACACAGACCAAATGAACGCGTCATAGCAGACGGTTTTGTCGACCTATCGAGTGGCTGCACATGTGTGAACCTGTATAAAAAGATAGTACAGTAACCCTAAAGAGTCGAAAACCAGAGTAAATGGTTCACGGCATCTACCAATGGTAATAGAATAGAATAGAATATGTCTTTATTACCAAGTGTACCGGGGTCACAAGGGATATTGGGGGGATAGTACATAACAAGGTACGAACATAAATCGAAAATCATACACAAACACAGATACAGAAGAAATTAGTGCATATCAATGCAAAAACGTGTGCATACTCACACGTGCCCGCACTGCACACACACACACACACACACACACACACACACACACACATGCACGCTCACACACACACACACACACACACTCTCTCTCTCTCTCTCTCTCTCTCACACACACACACACACACACACACACACACACACACACACACACACGTCTGAACAGAAGCCGTATATTACATGTGGATGGGGCTGATGACTAAATCTACAGGTAGATGGTTGTTGATTGCACAATTCTATCCATCACACTGGATTTGTTTGAGAGACAAGGCATAGACTGCTTTTGGGGAAAAGCTATTGGCGAAGCGATTGTTTTTCGTCCTTATACTTCTGTACCGTCGACCAGAGGGGAGCATCTCGAAAATCCCAAAAGCTGGATGTGATTCGTCCTGGCTGATTGATTTTGCTTTTTTGAGTAGTCGCTTATAATATATGTCGTCTAGAGAAGTTAGATCAGCCCCCGTAATCTTGGCAGTTTTTACGATTCTGTTAAGGGCTGCAACTTCTTTGGAAATGTTTCCGTACCAAACAGTAATAGCGAAGATAAGCACACTTTCAGTGACTGCTCTGTAGAAACCAACCATGATATCTTTTTTAATTCCGAACTTTTTGAGGCGCCAAAGAAAGTACAGGCGCTGTTGTGCTTTCTTAACAATTGTTTCCTTATTTTTTTCTCCCATTTCAAATCGTTGGAAATGATTAGTCCGAGAAATTTAAATTCGCTTTTCAAGCTGTCTTTACACAATTAAGACACTATTCCATTCTATGGATCCATATATTTTTTTCTGTGTGCGTACGCGCGCGGGAGCGCGCGCGCGCGCCTGTGTGTATGTGTATGTGTGTGTGAGTGTGTGTGTGTGTGTGTGTGTGTGTGTGTGTGTGTGTGTGTGTGTGTGTGTGTGTGTGACTGTGTGTGTGTGTGTGAATGTGTGTGTCTGTGTGTGCGTGTGTCTGAGTGTGATATTGTGTGTTTTATGTCCGTGTTTTATGAATGTATTTTAATAAAATTTTGACCAAAATTTTAGATAAAGGATATGAGTGAGGAACTGTGACGGATTGAATGAGACAGTTAATTTCGGGTTTGTTCATCTAACTAACCCAAAACCGGTGTTTCATTAACGTTGTTTCCTTCTTTTGTTTTGTCATATACATATTTATTGTATTAGACTAGAGACCTTGAGAGAACGTCACACTCAGACACACATATAGAGATATACACCAACACACACAGAGGTGGAGACGGGAAAAAGGAGTGAGAGAAACAGACATACATAGCCTTCACATACATACACACAGTCAGAAAGACAGAACCTGAAGGATATTCGGCATTTTCAGAAAAATGTCGCATATACATACGACCTAAACGATGGAAGCTGCCGAGAGTCCGCGTTGACTGCATTTCCCAAGCGCTGCGTGCCAGGTATTCCAGTGTGTGTGTGTGTGTGTGTGTGTGTGTGTGTGTGTGTGTGTGTGTGTGTGTGTGTGTGTGTGTGTGTGTGTGTCGTTCTTTCCGATTTTATTTCAAACATGTTGTTTGATTATGTATACCAATGGCACAGTTTGTCTTGATTTCAGTTTTTTATAATACGTTGAAGTCGGAAAGATAGTTTGAAGTATGTGCTGATGAATTTCTTATCAGAAAGCAAAATGACAAGTAATTAAGCAAATCAGTTGATAGATTAGGAAATTGTTCCGTTGGAAGTTAAGTGTAGCAATAAACAGTATATGCTTGTTAGTTGCTGAGGACTGGTACATCTGATGATAAGGGTAGGCGTTTTGAAAACGTTTTTTTTGTCGCTAGCACTTGTGTTTGCAATTTCTCCTTTTGTGTTCGATGTCAAACTGAGTTGTTTTGTACCCATTCTAGACTGTGTGTACAATTTTGTGTCACATTGATACTTATTCTGACGAAGCAAAGGCACACACACACCCACACACCCACACCCACTAACACACACATACAGACACACTCACTCTCTCTCTCTCACACACACAGACGCGCGGATATTCATTACATTTAAGTCCTGCTGTAGTACAATGTGTGTGTGTGTGTGTGTGTGTGTGTGTGTGTGTGTGTGTGTGTGTGTGTGTGTGTGTGTGTTGTCTGTGCATTTAAGACTCGTCCAAAGTGTTGAATGCCAAACTGACGCTGGGCACGGGCAGCAACACAGTGAGCGCTTCACGGGTGTACTATGAAACCAAGGCGGGTGGCACCACTACCTACGGCAACGTGGTCTTGGCTGATGGCTGTGTCCCAATCTTTGAGACCGCTTTGAACTACGTAGGAGGCGGTCAGTATTCCTTCTTTACTTCCCTCTTGCCTTACCTCCGTCCTTCTTCTCGACCGTCTTACCGTCCCCCCCCCCCTTCCTTCCGTCTCTGCCCTCTTCCTACCGTCTCTCCCCCCTTCATCTTTATTTCCATCCTTCCTCACGTCTTACCGTCTCTCTCTCTCCCCCCCCCCCTTCCTGCCGTCTAACCCCTCTTCCTACCGTCTCTCCTCCTTTTCCATCTTTCCTTCCATCCTTCCTCACGTCCCACCGTCTCTCCCCCCTTCCGTCTCTCCTCCCTTTCTCACGTCCTACCGTCTCTCCCCCCTTCCATCTTTCCTTCCATCCTTTCTCACGTCCTACCGTCTCTCCCCCCTTCCATCTTTCCTTCCATCCTTCCTCACGTCCTACCGTCTCCCCCCCCCCTTCCTTCCGTCTCTCCCCCCTTCCATCTTTCCTTCCATCCTTCCTCACGTCCTACCGTCTCCCCCCCCCCTTCCTTCCGTCTCTCCTCCCTTCCATCTTTCCTTCCATCCTTCCTCACGTCCTACCGTCTCTCCCCCCTTCCTTCCGTCTCTCCTCCCTTCAATCTTTCTTTCCATCCTTCCTCACGTCCTGCCGTACTCCCTTCCATCTTTATTTCCATCCTTCCTCACGTCCTGCCGTACTCCCTTCCATCTTTATTTCCATCCTTCCTCACGTCCTACCGTCTCTCCCCTCTTCCTTCCGTCTCTCCTCCCTTCCATTTTTCTTTCCATCCTTCCTCACGTCCTACCGTCTCTCCCCTCTTCCTTCCGTCTCTCCTCCCTTCCATCTTTCTTTCCATCCTTTCTCACGTCCTACTGTCTCTTCCCTCTTCCTTCCGTCTCTCCTCTCTTCCATTTTTCTTTCCATCCTTCCTCACGTCCTACCGTCTCTCCCCTCTTCCTTCCATTTTTCTTTCCATCCTTCCTCACGTCCTACCGTCTCTTCCCCCCCCCCTTCCTTCCCTCCCTCCCCCCCTTCCTTCCGTCTCTCCTCCTTTCTCTTCTTCCTTCTTTCCTTCCGTCCTTGCTCCTTCCTTCCACCCTTGTTTCATTCTTTGTTTGTTTCTTGCTCTCATTATGTTGTTGTTGTGTTGTTGACAGTTGTTCGGGGGGAGGGGGTGGGTGGGTAAAGAAGAAATGCTGGCTAGTACACATAACTCTGGAAACGTATATGTTATGTACATATATTACATATATTTATGTTTTCTTTTGTAAATTATGTAAGGTCTTGAACTGAGTTCTAATATACACAGTGTCTAAATCAGTATAATAATTATATGATTTATAGACAACATATATCACATATTTTAATTTGTATCCATAAACAGGGCTTTATACAGAAACAATCTGGTGTTAGAATTATTATGAACAAAGTTTCTTTTTTCTCGGAAGAAGTACTCTTCGAAGGTATACCCATATTTCAATTTACTGCTAAAAGCCTTGGAGTACAGGCACATTTTTGTGTGTAACATGCTTTGGCACAGTAACAAAATGAAACAGAAGTTGGGATTAATGGCTACATTCTCATCGGGTCGAAGAATAACCAGTAGTTCAGATATACACAATTTTTCAATTTTTGGTTTGTTCTGATACTCCCATCTTCTTATCAGCCCATCAAATTTTGGGTAATGCCAGAGTCAGACCAACTGACACTCATTTAAAATAAGGGCAACTTGAAGAAAAAAGAAAAACAACTTGTTATCATGCCTTGAATACTTGAAACGGATACATACCTGTAAAGCAGTTTTCATAATACTGAACAAAATTGTTTAAAAAAACACAAAAAAACAATAAAATTGTTTCAAATACACAACGTTCAAGTGTAATACAAAGCTATCAAGCGTTCCATAAACCGGATAGCCGATAGCCAAAATTGGCAGGTAACCCTTTATTGTAATGGAAGATTTCTGTGAGCTATGATTTTTTTTTGTTCAAGTTCTGAGCATGGAAAGCAGCACATATGAAGACATTCGGGAAGGCATTAAGTCTGAGGACATCTTTGATCTCCCCAAGGCATGTCAGGAGGATGACAGAAGACGTCGTTCTGATGATGTGGAGGTAAGGGTCAGGTTCCTTGGTTTCTATCCATCTGCATGTGCACCAAACACACACACACACACACACACACACACACACACACACACACACACACACACACACACACATACACACACACACAAACTCTCTCTCTCTTTCTCTCTCCCTCACACACACACACACACACACTCACGCACAAACACACACACACACACACACACACACACACACACACACACACACACACACACACACACACACACACACACACACACTCTCTCTCTCTCTCTCTCTCTCTCTTCCTCACCACACACACACATATACACACAGGAATACATACATACACACTTGCGCGAGCGTACACACATACACACAAGCACACAGAGAGAGACATGATATGACATGACTTGACATGACATGACATGATGATTCATTGTCAGAAAGCATTTACAGCTATTTCAGAGAGAGAGAGAGGGAGACAGAGAATGAATGAATAAATGATTGGTTTATTCACATATGGGCCATAGCCCCTAATGAAAGGGTATTTAAACAGCAACAGAAGACAGTAACATAATTTGCTGATAAATGAATAATGGAAATAAGACTATGAAATGACTTTCTCTGAATATGTAATGGAGTCTCCCGTCGGACTGACGGATGAGTAGGCAGGCAGGCTTATCTGTCGGTGTGTGTCATATGGGAAAAGAGGCCGATTCTGGATGCGCAGCAATCTGTAAGCCTTGTACAAAAACATAGAAAGATTACGTATAACATCATGTTTTGTGCATGACATCAATGAACTCAATCTGAACAAACTAAGATATCTGTTATATTTAGGATGAATAAACTTTGGTCTGTTATCGTTAAGCTTTGGACAATAGAGAACAAAGTGTACTTCATCCTCTTTTGCAGTCCTGCACAATGGACACTACAGTTCACAATCATTACTTGATTTATATCTTAAACGGTGTACATTCAAGTCAGAAATACCAAACCGAAAACTTGTTGTTACATATTTTAACTATGTTCATTTTACAGATAATGTTCAAGATAATGGGTACAACAAAACGTCCTATACAAATTAAATCGTTCAGTTATGCCACCTACAGTCCAATCAAACGTTGACTAAAGATAGTTATAAAAACATATATTGCCAACACCTTGATTTTCCCATACACCACCAAAACCATTTTCATACAAAGAAACGCGGACATTTGAGACACAATTGTTTTTTTCCATTCACATCTAAGTCATATAGGAATACCATTCTATACGCGTTGTAAATTAATCTAAATGCATCCATCTGAATTAGCTTGAGCCAGTAATGAATAGAGCTAACTGCAGAGTTTACGTACATAGGATACCTGTCTGCCTCTCCATAAACAATATCATTAGGTGTTCGCATATCTACACACAACTACTTTTTGATAGCAAATAAATGAATTGGCTCGCAATGAAATGAAGCTTTCTCTATTCCCCATATTTCGGAACCGTACTGTAGAATTAGTTGAACCTGTGAATGAAAAAAGATTGAAAAATAACTAAAAAAAGAATTGTCATTAAAACTACAATGCTTCCGCATTATATACCACAAAGCATCTTTTGCTCTACTAGCAATATCAAGCTGCAGAGAAACTCAAACGAGTAGAGAAAAATATTCCTAAGTATAACTACCGGCATTGTTACACCTTTATAGACCCATCTCTCTCGCCCACTTAAATAACCCCCATTTCTAAATACAATTATGTTACTTTTATTAATGTTTGCCTTCAATTTAAGTGGAGAAGCAGTATTATACAGATTGTTTAACTGACGATGTAATCAAACAACTGTCTCTGATAACAGAACAACATCATCAGCCATGAGGATAAATAATCCAAAAGCATCATATGAAAAAGTAGCACCATGCCTCCCATTATTAATCACTTGTAATGCTAACTCATTTATAAAGATAGAAAATAACACATGGCTACACACGTCTCCCTGTTTGACTCCTGCTGTACATTTAATAAATTCTGTAAGTTTAGCGCCATATCTAACCCTACATTTAACATTTTCGTACATACTTTTGATTCACCTTTCATTCCATTTTCAACAAAATAAGCCAGAGTAGATTTATGTTGACAGAATCAAATGCTCTTTTTTTAAAATCTATAAAAGCAACATAAAGTTTGCAGTTATAGAAAACTGTATATGGACAAGAGCTAATAAGGTAAATATATGACCCCCAGTTGAATTAAAGTTTGCAGTTATAGAAAACTGTATTTGGACAAGTGCTAATACGGTAAATACATGACCCCCAGTTGAATATCCTTTATCAAAACCTGCTCTGAACTCATCTTCTTCTAACCACTCTTGCAGTCAACTATGAATAATGGAACTTAAAGGTTTTGCTACTCACATCACTAAGATAAATACACCTGTAATTGTTCGGCTTGTTAGCATCACCTTTCTTTTTTAACAAAGGCAAAATAATCGATTCAGTCCAATTTTCTGGAAACTCGCCATTTTCAACAGTGTATTAAGCAATTCAACGAAAAAAAATACAATCTGATCATTTGATTTCTTTAGTAGTTACCCCAAAATACCATCTGGACCCGCTGCTTTACAAGGTTTCAGTTTTCTCATGGCCAGTAAGACTTCTTCTTTTGAAATTGGACGATTCATGTATTTAGTACTGTCATAAACAAACACGTCTTCATCTTACGTTTCGTTACTGATGTCTATTTCTAATAAGGATCTAAAATGCTGGAACCATTGTCGACATTATTTGTTGCTTTCTTTTAAACGAAACCTTTTGCATTACATTCCAAATTCTCTCTAATTCTCTACAAATGAAACAAGTTTATCAAGCAAAATATCATTAAACTGTTTTCTTTTTCTCTTCTGTAAGTTCTTATATTTACGCCGGGCAACGAGGTATTCTAGTTGATGTTCTTTAATGATCTATGACTTCTTCTGAACAACCTTCTGACATTTCATCTGCTAATCACACATTCCTGGTCAGACCACAGACCATTCACCTTGTAGTGTAATTATATATATATATATATATATATATATATATATATATATATGTGTGTGTGTGTGTGTGTGTGTGTGTGTGTGTGTGTACATATGTTCTTTTTCATATATTTACATTCATTAAACATGTTCAAAGCACTGTTAATATCTGTATCTATTAGATCTATAGCACAAACTTTTTTATGAGTGTCTTTACTATTTAACATTTTATGAAATACGTCTGCATAGTCATTGTTCCAAAGTATATTTTCTTTCATACAATCTTCATTTTCTAGCTTATTAGCAATCATTTTATTCACATATGTGAATACTACAGGGTTTGTAACAGGCATATGATCACAATCAACTCTTTCGTCCACACATATTTCACACGAATCAAAACCAAGTGACAGAAGATCATTAGAAAATATGAAATAATCAGTCACACTACAACCAGAATAAGAAATGTATGAAAAGCGACCCTGAAAGTCGCCTTTAAACCATTCAAAATACTCACACCTAAAGTAGTGCATAAGTTCGACAAACATCTGCCATAACTGTTCAAATAACTATCTTGAGTGCATCGTTTGAAGTTCTGCTGTTCAAGTCAGCACATAACATTTGTCATCGTACAATTAATCGAACACTCCTCAAGTAAACTGATACCATAGTCTACATCAAAATGAGTGTGAAAAGGCGAACCCTCTGGAGGAACATAAGAACACATACATACATACACACAGGCGCGAGTGTACGCGCGCCCATACATACACACATGCACTCACAGAGAGACATGACATGACATGATGATTTATTGTCAAAAGCATTTACAGTCATTTCACACACACACACACACACACACACACACACACACACACACACACACACACACACAGAGAGAGAGAGAGAGAGAGAGAGAGAGAGAGAGAGAGAGAGAGAGAGAGAATTTGAACATTATCATCGCGTTGTTCTGGAATAAACAGAACTGTTCCCTTCTTGTGACAAACACACTCACAACGAAATGACAGCTACCTTCTTTCCAGTCATTCTCACAAGGTGTCAGCCCTATCTCAGAGTTTTTCCTCTGTTAACAAGAAGCTTTAGGCATTCAAAAACTTACAGCTTGAGTGGTCAATGCATACATGCATTCGCATCTGCACATCAAACATACACACGATAAACCCATGATACTTCGGTTGTAAGGTTCTGTCTAGTATCTCTGTTTGCAGTTGTATTTTCTAAAGGAATTTAAGGATCACTTGGTTTTCTTACGCCAAAACAGTCACGAACGAATATTCCCGTGCAGCGAAAATTTGCACTTGTATTGAACAGTATCAAAATCTTGTTATTTTTTGTATTGAACAGTATCAAAATCTTGTTATTTTTTTGTATGTTGCTTTCATTGCTAATATGTTTTCTCTTCAGACTCTCGACGAAGAGATATCCGCCCTGATGAGACTGCCTTGACAGACCGTGGCCCGGGAGACGGGAGCAGTGCATTTTCCTTTAATTTTTGACAGAAACCATCAAGGGGGGGGGGGGGGGGGGGGAGTGGAGGAACGATGTTGTTGCTTGCCCTTGTTCGTTCCCCCTTGATTCCATTCATTTCTGTGAAGAAGATATAAAGAAGAATCTTCAGCATTAAACCGTATGTCTGCTTCGATCCTGCCTTTGTTTCCGATTTGTCGTGCCATTGTGTGCATGCATGCTTCTTTGTCTGTCAGTCTGTCTGTTTGTCGGTTTTCATGCCTGTTTACCTGTCTTTCTATCGATCTTCTTTAGTAAGAAACAGCCTACATTGTCTCTGTTTTGGTTTGTCTGTCTGTCTCTTTGTTTCACAGAAAAAACGTATTTGGTATGATAAAAAAAAAAAATGATTTAAAAAAAGTACGTACTTTGTCTATATATTTGTCAGTGTCTTTTCGTTTGTCTATGTCTGTGTCTTCTCTCTGTCTATGTCTGTGTCTTCTCTCTGTCTATGTCTGTGTCTTCTCTCTGTCCTTGTTCCTGTCCCCCGCCACCCCTCCCCTCACTCTCTCTGTCTCTGTCTATTAGTGCCAAGGTACGTAGAAACATATTTTGAAAGAAAGCGGGTCTGAATTATTATCATTATCATAAGCATTTACGCCTAATCTTGTTAATAAGCCCGAGGCGTTGATTTACATATAGAACACATATGTGAATATCAAAAAGAAAAAATTGAACACAAGATACCAAACATCTTTGAAAACTATTCATCCCCCCCCCCACACACACACACACTACACACAAGCACCCGCGCATGCACACACACAAATCATAGCACACGATCGTAAATAGTACACAATCAAAAATACTACCAACAAATTCTGAAACTATCAAAACTCACTCACTCACAACTAGTCATTCTAGTTCATACTGGAAACGGATGAGCTGTTGAGCCTTCAGAATGCAAATAACAACGTGCCTACATACAACACATCATTAACAGAACAAAGCGAAGTTCATTCAATAATGATTGCACCCAAAATTGCACGACGACAGGAACCGGTTTCACGAGTCAAGTAAGCATTTCCGTGTGTGTGTGTGTGTGTGTGTGTGTGTGAGTATGTGTTCGTTCTTTAGTTTAGCGTCTTTTCACTATTAGTGATATTAGACGATTAAATAATAATAATATAAATAAATAAATAAATAAGTTGGGTGGGGTGGGGAGAGGGGAATGAGAAGTCAGGATAATACAGGTAGAAAACTACTAATAAATGCATAACTAATACCAAATTAGCATTAACGGTAACAAATCAATAATGATTATAATAACTAAAACCATTAACATGATTATGAAGTACATTTAAGGAATGTAGAAATAGGGCTATGAACTAACGCCTTTGAAAGTTCTACTGAAAGAACCTCGTTAGAAATAACTTCCCCCAAATCATCTGCAGAATAGTTACTCCCTGTGAAATACTTGAGCAAGAAGATGTGTAACTGCTGACAGTGAAAAAAACCATGATGCAAGCCGAACTGCTTACCACAAATGCATATAACATTTTTACTATATTTTGTCTTCAGCGCGTCAAGTTTTATACGGAAGAAAGTAGAAGTTATTAATCTTGTATAGTAAGTTGACGAATTCGGTATTTTTTCTTTAATAATATGTTCAGGGAACAATGTCCTTTTGTGTGTGTGTGCGTGTATGTGTGCGTGTGTGTGTGTGTGTGTGTGTGTGTGTGTGTGTGTGTGTGTGTGTGTGTGTGTGTGTGTGTGCGCGCGCGCGCGCGCGTTTCTTTCTCTTCACACATATTCAAGTGTCTTCATAAGAAAATCCGTGTGTGCGTTTGTATGAATATGTACGTGTTCAGCGCATCAATGCATACTGTGTATCTTAGATGTGTACATGTGTGTGCTTTCATGTTATGCATATGTGTGTGGGACTGGTGAGGCGGGTGGCTAGACACCCTTATGGAGATCCATAAAAGGGCGTTGGCTCAGGAGAGCCACCGACGGCCATCTAGCTCCACCGTGCTGTGTGCATGCCACACGCAGTTGGCCCCCGGGGTGTGTCTACCCATGCATGCGAAGTCTGGATCCGGCAGAATCTGCGGAAGAAACCTATCGGTTCAACGGAGAGGAAGGCGGTTACAGCAACGCACTGTGGAGTGCAGAGAGCAAGATGAGACACCGAAAGGATATCTTGGTCATCCACTGCATCCGTGCTCATCCTCCAGTCGTCTCGACTTAGTCTTGCCACTGGAAATTGGTGGACCCGGACGAGAGAGTGAGGTCGACGTTGCGCAACTCCTCTTCACTTTAAACAAACTCATCGCGCAAGTCATCAGTCATCCAAAATGACCTTTCATCCTTCATCATTTCATCACCCCCAAGTCCTGTGGCGACAGGCGAGCGACGAAACGACAGGTGTGGGTACACTGGCAGTCGCAGCCGCAGACCTGCACACAGTCGGCTCAGGCCATAGGGTCGTTCTTCGTCGACAGGAGCAGCGATGGAGCTCGGCAGCCGTCTGAGCGTATGAGCAGCCCTCTTTAGGAATGCACTGCTCACCTCCCTGGCATGAGGAAGGGGCTAGAAAAGGTGCCCTAAAAATTGCCTGCTCCATATCACCCTGGCCAGCATACCGCGGCTGGCGGGGACCCTACATCAGCGGTCGAAACAAGAAAGAAAAGAAAAAAAAAGGATCGTTCCTCTCACCATTGGTGCTTGGAACATAAGGACTCTCCTGGACAGAGATAACGCGGACAGACCCCAAAGGAGAACGGCACTAGTTGCATCCGAACTCGCCAGATACAACATTGACATCGCAGCCTTGAGTGAGACTCGGCTTGCAGGCGAAGGCGAGCTCTGTGAACAGGGATCTGGTTATACCTTCTTCTGGAGTGGACGAGGAAGCGAAGAGCGACGTGGGGCTGGCGTTGATTTTGCAGTAAAAACAGCACTTGTCAGCAAGCTAGCTGGAATCCCAAAGGGAGTCAACGATAGGCTTATGACCATGAAACTCCCACTGGCATCTGGCCAGAAGCACCTCACCATTGTCAGTGCCTACGCCCGAACAATGACCAACCCGGATGAAGTGAAGGCGAAGTTCTACGAGGACCTTCACTCTGTCATTGCTGCTATCCCTAAAGCAGATAAGCTCATCATTCTTGGGGATATGAAGAGGTTCTATGATGCCTTAAAAGAAGTCTACGGCCCCACATCCTCAGGATCATCCCCCCTCCTCAGTGCAGATGGGAATACCTTGATCACCGAGAAGGAGAAAATTCTCGAACGCTGGGCTGAGCACTTCAACAGTGTCTTAAATCGCCCTTCCTTCATAAATGATGAAGCCATAGACCGTCTCCCACAAGTCCCCATCAACGAAGCACTGGACGATCCGCCAACACCTCTTGAGACCCAGAAAGCAATCCGTCTGCTATCCAGTGGCAAAGCACCTGGCTCAGACTCCATACCAGCAGAGGTCTACAAGGATGGAGGCACTGTGCTGACTGAGAAGCTCCATCAGCTGTACTCAGTCATGTGGAAAGAAGAGACGATCGCCCAGGATTTCAAAGATGCATCTATCATTCACTTGTACAAGCGAAAGGGGAACCGGCAAGCCTGTGATAACCATCGGGGCATTTCCTTGCTCTCCATCGCAGGCAAGATACTTGCCAGGATCATACTAAACCGCCTCACAGCACACCTTGACCAAGGTCATTTGCCTGAGAGCCAATGTGGATTCCGGAAAGGCTTGCCGGTTCCCCTTTCGCCATGATCTTCCACAGTCCCTCTCTACTCACGGTGTCGAAGGCCTTAGTGAGGTCGACATAGGTGGAGAACAGATCAGCATTTTGCTCCTGACATTTCTCTTGCAGCTGCCTTGCAGCAAACACCATGTCGGTGGTTCCGCGCTCTGTGATAACCATCGGGGCATTTCCTTGCTCTCCATCGCAGGCAAGATACTTGCCAGGATCCTACTAAACCGCCTCACTAAGGCCTTCGACACCGTGAGTAGAGAAGGACTGTGGAAGATCATGGCCAAGTACGGATGCCCTCGGAAATTTATTTCCTTGGTCAGCCAATTTCATGAAGGCATGCAGGCTCGAGTCCAGGACAATGGCGAAACATCTGCTCCTTTTGCTGTCACAAATGGTGTCAAGCAAGGCTGCGTCCTGGCTCCAACGCTGTTCAGCCTCATGTTCTCTGCAATGCTTACTGATGCCTTCAGAGATGGCGATGTTGGAATCGGCCTAAAGTACCGAACAGATGGCAAGCTGTTTAACGTCAGAAGGCTTCAAGCAAAAACGAAGGTCATGACAGACATCATCAGAGACTTTTTGTTTGCTGATGATTGTGCCCTCAACGCTGGATCTGAAGCTGACATGCAACTCAGCGTCGACAAGTTTGCCACTGCCAGCAGGAACTTCGGCCTTACCATCAGCACGAGGAAAACTGAAGTTCTCCATCAGCCAGCCCCAGGGAAACCCTACGTTGAGCCCAACATCACAGTCAACGGTCAGAGACTCAGTGCGGTGGAGCGGTTCACATACCTTGGCAGCACACTGTCACGAAATGTAACAATCGACGATGAAGGGAACGTCAGGATTGCAAGAGCAAGCGCAACGTTTGGTAGACGCAATGGAAATGTCTGGAACAGAAGAGGCATTAGTCTTGAGACCAAGCTAAAGGTCTACGGAGCAGTAGTTCTCCCCACACTACTGTACGCCTGCGAAACTTGGACAGTGTACCAACGACATGCCAAAAAGCTGAACCACTTCCACACAACATGCCTCAGGAAGCTACTGAACATCAAGTGGCAAGACAGGACCCCAGACACAGAGGTGCTCGCAAAAGCCACCCTTCCCAGCATCTTAACCATCCTGATGAAGTCCCAGCTTCGCTGGGCTGGACACGTGGCACGCATGCCAGACCATCGGCTGCCCAAAAGGCTCTTCTATGGCGAGCTGCAACAAGGGAAGAGATCACACGGAGGTCAGAAGAAGCGCTTCAGAGATACTCTGAAAGTCTCTCTGAAAGCGTTTGATATCAACCCTGACTCCTGGGAGGAATCTGCAGCGGACCGTGACAAATGGCGCGCTGCTGTGCACAAAGGTGCCAAGTTGTGTGAGGCCAACAGGACTGCTGCAGCTGTTCCGAAGAGGCAGGCCAGAAAGTCACGGGCAAACAAGCTCCCTGACAATGGTATGCCTGTCTTTCTCTGCCCCAACTGTCAGCGAACATTTCGTGCGCAGATTGGACTATTCAGCCATCTGCGCACTCACAGATAGATTCATGAGCATCCCCCCCCCCCCACCCCACCACCACCCTCCCCCCATCCCCCAACTGGATGACAACGATGGTCATCA
This sequence comes from Babylonia areolata, assembly GCF_041734735.1. Classification (NCBI taxonomy): domain Eukaryota; kingdom Metazoa; phylum Mollusca; class Gastropoda; order Neogastropoda; family Buccinidae; genus Babylonia; species Babylonia areolata. The sequence goes on from NC_134894.1 coordinate 33,123,515, forward strand.
TCGATCTCGATATATATATATATATATATATATATATATATATATATATTTTTTTTTTTTTTTTTTTTTTTTTTTTTTTACCCGCATTTCCTTTTTTTCCTTCTATCCCGTAGAATTGGTGTGTTCTTGTTTGTCTGTGCATTGTTGAACATGTTTATACATAGTCGTAATGTACATGGTACTGTCTATTTCACTGTTTGAGTACTATTGATTCTTCCTGACTTGAGTGTACCGATGATGAATTCAACAATAATATGCTGCAATTACGTTCATCCACGTATTGATAACACGTTAACTTTTTTTAATATATTTTTTTTAATAAAGATTTTTTTTTTTTTTTTTTTTTTTTTTTTTTTGCTGCCCCATCATCTGCACCGTTTCAGTGGCATTATTCCCACGCCGCTCATTTAGATTCCCCCTTACACGGCCACACCCGGGTTCGTCCGTCGCAGTTCCAGCGTCGGCAGCCACAGGGAACCATCGATGTTAGGTCGCCAGGAGGCCACACACCAGAGGAGACTCTGCACTGCTGCTGAGTCACTTCGGTGGTGTTCAGTGGTGCCTGTTCTGTTTTAACGTACTTAGGACACCACCTACTAAGCCCCCTACTAACGACAATAATAGCTTAGTCGCGGAGCCAGACTGAGTGAGCGTCCCTCCCAGAGTGGAGACCGCCACCACGTCCTTCAAACAATAACCCCCCATGAATCTGCCGACACTGACGACATTGATAGGACTCACCCCAAGCACGGAAGTGTAGGTGTTTCGAAACTGAGGTCACCATGAGAGCAGGGCATGAAAGGCCACAGACTTTGAGACTATTTTGTTTATATTGATGACGATGAAGGAGGAGGATGACGATGATGATGACGATGTTGCTATGGAGGTCCATTTTGGTTTGGGACTGCGTGACAAGGCTGTACTCTTCGCTTCCTGTCATAATGATATCCCGGCGTTGACCAGGCCCGAGAGATACAGACACTAAAATAAAGATTTAGTAGAATGACTCAGAACATTATAGTCAATAAGTACGGTTTACTGCCAAGGGCTTGGAAATGCAAAGAAAAGAAGAGACGTTTTTCATGTCTTACGACAACAACGATGTAATATACTTTTACTTCAGGATACACATTTAGACCCAGATATGGATAAATATCATAGAGCTGAATGGGGTTACCAGTGCTACTTGCCTCATATAATACAAATTCAAGAGGTGTCGCAGTCCTATTTGACAATTTTGAATTCAAATTGAAAAAAAAAAAAACATATAAAGATTTGGGTGGAAATTATATTTTTGTCTCTCTGAATTTCATGAACAAAGATATTTTGATCATTTAATGTTTATGGCCCCAACAGAGACAACCCAGAGTTCTATCAATAGACTGAAGAGCATGTAAAGGAATTAAGAACACCTTATTAAGTATTAGCAGCAGACTGGAATTTAGTACTGAATCCCAACAATGATTATGACAACTATAAACATATCAATAACCCAAAAGCTTGTTAACAAGAAGAACAAATGATGGTTAATTTAGATCATGTAGACATATGGCGAGAATTCTATCATGATTAGTAGAAAGGAAGCACGAAAAAGAATACGCGAAGGAGGAATAAGATTTCCAGATTTGAAATGCTCCATGCATGCTTTGAAATTAGGTTGGAACAAGAAATTTTAAAACTAAAATCATAAATGGAAATCGATTTTGTCATCAACACATCCAAACACAGAAAACTTACATAAATTTGGACCAAACAGTTTACTAAGTGCAAATTAAGGCAATCAGTTTTGGAAAGACACATTTCATGCATATAAATTGTTCTTTGACAAAGTTAAACCCACAAATTCAGAGGAAACATTGGCAGAACCATTGTTTTGTAATGACAAAATGAATGTAAATTACAATTCACTGAGGAAAAAATGAATGGATACATGAAAATGTTTGTTCAATTGCAGACTTGTGTAAGGAAAATGGAAGCTACTTGACTTAAACTGAGTTCATTGATAAATACAACATAAGAACTAATTTTCTAATTTATGCAACAGTCATTAAAAGGATAAAAACCTTCGTTGCAACATTAAATATTCATTTAGAAATAAATTGTAAATCCAAGTATTCCAGAGCATTACATCTGCTGCACTCGGTAAAGAAAGGATCAGCGTTGTACTATGACATTCTTGTGAAGGATAATGTAAAACCAAACTTTTGTACAAAATGGAATAATAAAGTTGTTTGGATGAAGACTTTTAGAACGATTCTGAATATTCAGGAAATTAAAATGGTTTCAGATAAGAGTAATACACAAAATACTAGCTACAAATGTTTCTCTGCAGCAAATGGGATTCAAACCTGTTGACAGATGTTCTTTCAGCCAGAATGAGAAGGACACTATAGAACACATATTATGGAGATGTGCATATGTGACCGTCTTTTGGAAGCAGTTGGAACAAGAAATCAATACTGAATGCAAAGACGTTTCATCTTTCTCTTTAAACGAGATAATTGTTATTGTAGGAAACGATACCCATTTTAAATCTGATAAGATATTAGACTTCATTTTGCTCCTTGCAAAATTCTATATCTATAAATGAGAGACGAGATGCCTCATTTCAGCGTATTTAGTAAATTACTGAAAAACGGGAATGAAGCAGAAAATTATATTGCCTATGTTAACTTAAAATCTGTTGAATTCCACACAAACTGGTGTCGCTACAAGGAAATAATTGAAACTGGAGAAAACTGATAACAAACTATAATGCTGTGAAAAAAGAGAGGGAAAATCCAAGCCAATAATGGAAGGAAACTGTGCATCATAATGGATGTGTGTATTCATATGTGTATGTATACGTGCTTATGAAAAAAACGTACGTGCATGTGCATGTGTATGCGTATGCATATATGTGTTTTTATCTCTCTCTCTCTCTCTCTCTCTCTCTCTCTCTCTCTCTCTCTCTCTCTCTATATATATATATATATATACATATGTGTGTGTGTGTGTGTGTGTGTGTGTGTGTGTGTGTGTGTGTGTGTGAATACGTGTATATGTATGTGTGTATAATATTTATATATATATATATATATATGTGTGTGTGTGTGTGTGTGTGTGTGTGTGTGTGTACTATGTGGTATGCTGAATTTCTGCTTTGAAAAAGGTATATTATTTCGTGTACAAAACGTTTCAATGCACAGTGGTTTTTTTGTGTGTTGTTGTTGTTGCTGTTGTTATTATTGTTGTTGTTGTTGTTGTTGTTGTGTGTGTGTGTGTGTGTTTTGTTTGCTCTTCGTTCTTTTCTTCTAAAAAAACATTTCTATCTGATTTCGCCTTTTCAATGTCTTTTTTTTTTTTTTTTTTTGCACTCGTTTAGCTACGATGATTTGTCGTGTTGCTGTTACCTTTTTCGATGAATAAATATAAAACAAAAACAAAAAAAGAAAAAAGAAAAACAAAGAAACACTTATGAACATGCACACACACACACACACACACACACACACACACACACACACACACACACACACACACACACACACAGAGAGAGAGAGAGAGAGAGAGAGAGAATCTGATACCCCTTTTCTTTTTCTCTCTTTTTTCTTTCTTTTTTCAGATGTCTTGATATATATATATATATATATATATATATATATATAATATATATATATATATATATATGTGTGTGTGTGTGTGTGTGTGTGTGTGTGTGTGTGTGTGTGTGTGTGTACTATGTGGTATGCTGAATTTCTGCTTTGAAAAAGGTATATTATTTCGTGTACAAAACGTTTCAATGCACAGTGGTTTTTTTGTGTGTTGTTGTTGTTGCTGTTGTTATTATTGTTGTTGTTGTTGTTGTTGTGTGTGTGTGTGTGTGTTTTGTTTGCTCTTCGTTCTTTCTTCTAAAAAAAACATTTCCATCTGATTTCGCCTTTTCAATGTCTTTTTTTTTTCTCTCTTTTTTTTCTTTTTCTTTTTTCTTTTTTGCACTCGTTTAGCTACGACGATTTGTCGTGTTGCTGTTACCTTTTTCGATGAATAAATATAAAACAAAAACAAAAAAAGAAAAAAGAAAAACAAAGAAACACTTATGAACATGCACACACACACACACACACACACACACACACACACACACACACACACACACACACACACACACACACACAGAGAGAGAGAGAGAGAGAGAGAGAGAGAGAGAGAGAGAGAGAGAGAGAGAATCTGATACCCCTTTTCTTTTTCTCTCTTTTTTCTTTCTTTTTTGAGATGTCTTGACATATATATATATATATATATATATATATATATTATATATATATATATATATATATATATATATATGTGTGTGTGTGTGTGTGTGTGTGTGTGTGTGTGTGTGTGTGTGTGTGTGTGTGTGTGTGTGTGTGTGTGTATGTGTGTGTTCATTTATCTTTTATAAAGCAGTTGCTGCTTATACAAAGCACCATCTTTAAATAAAAGTTTGACTTAAAACAACAACAACAACAAAAACCGCAAATAAAGAGTGAAGTTTTGAGAGAAAAAAAAGTTTAAAAGACCTGTTGAGTCACGTTTCGCTGAATCCAGACGAAATTCAAATCAAATTAAAATAATGAAAACTAAGTTAAAAAAAAAAAATAAAGAAAAAAAAAGAAAGAAGAAAAAAAAGTTAAACTCACCCACGTATGTTTAAAGTCCAAATAAAATTTGAAAAACTCATTTCCTTCAGGAACAGAAAAACCGGATGGACATCCCCGAAAACGTCTCTGTTTGAAAGGATTCCTGTTATCTGCATTTAACCCTGTATGAAACCGCGTGATCCATTTCAGTATGAAACCAAAGAGACAACCATCATCGAAAAATTAAGACGCAGAAGAAACAAAAGAACGGCACCGAACAGGATGCAAACTATTCAGCCCCCATGGTGGAATACTGACACAGAGAGAGCCTGGATAGAAAAACATGCGGCTGTCAAACTTTGGCAAAAAGAAAGAACAAAACCATCCCCGGACAAAGATATTGAAACAAAAATGAAAGAAAAAACTAAACAGTTTAAATCATTGCTCAAGAGGCCAAAAATGACAAGTGGAAACAGTTTTGCGAGGCACTCAGTTATGACTCAACATTGACAGAGTTCTGGCAATTTTATCGTCGCATGGAAGGGAAAACGTGCACAACAACAACCCCAATTATGGTAGACACTGACCAAGCTTAAGACAAACGAAGAAAAATGATCCGCCCTGCTGAAACGTTTCATACAACAGAGCGATCAAAGAAACTTAGATGAGAAAAAGAAATATGTTGAGGAGTTAAACCAAACCCTTATGCAGACTGGACCTGATGATGACTTGACAATAGATGATCTAAACGAAGCAATAGCTAAATGCAAGAAAGAATCAGCTCCTGGCCCAGACAAACTTCGCTACTCTGACATCAAGGAACTATCGGAAGAAGACAGAAGCAACCTTTTCAATCTATATCAAAACAGTTTCCACAATGGACATGTGCCGGAGGACTGGACACACAGCTTCTTAAAACCCATACCAAAACCAGGAAAGGACCATCATCAGGTAAGCGTCTACCGGATCCTTACCATGCAAAACATTGCCGGAAAGCTCATGGAACGCATGATAGCCAGGAAACTTGCAAGGGATCTTGAGCACAGGCACATTCTCCCTTCAAATCAAGGTGGTTACAGAACAGGCAAGTCCACATGGGAAAACGCAGCTGCTTTTGCATATGAGGTGTA